>NC_058094.1:212098750-212410000 GCF_020171115.1 Neogale vison
AAGCAGATGGAGAGGCAGGCAGAGAGGGAGATAGAGGGAAGCAGGCTCCCTGCTGAGCAGAGAGCCTGATGCGGGACTCGATCCCAGGACCCTGAGATCATGACCTGAGCCGAAGGCAGCGGCTTAACCCACTGAGCCACCCAGGCGCTCTTTATTCAGATTCTTTAAAAAAAAATTTATAGGTACAGTTGAAACCCCCCATGAATGCATGAATTCTTCCTCAATTCCTTTCCTCTCTCTTCTACCCTTTTGGTAACTACTATTTTGAAATTGTTCCATATCTTTTTCCTGTATGTTTGCATACTTTTACTGTGTGTATGTATGTATATATATTGTGTATTTATAAATACAGAAACAATATGTATAGTTTACATGTTTATATATGTATATATTTGTATGTAAGTGTTATAATATTGTGTATGTTTGTTTATATATACAAAGTATATTATTTTGAGTATTTTAGGGTATAAGTAAATTGTGTAGCTTCATTTACATATTTACTTAAGTTTAATGATATAATTTAATGAATTTACTGATTTTGTATCATATGTATCATTCTACTACTTGGGTTTTGAGCTCAACATTGCACTTTTTTGGATTTTCTTATGTTACGATGTAGCTCTCGTTTATTTTAACTACTGTGTAGTATTTTATTATATAATAACAATTTATCCATTCTTCTATTGATAGACAAGTTATAAGTTTACAGTTTTTCATTATTAGGAACCTTATAGCAGTGAGTATTGTTGTACGCTGTAGGACAGTTTGTAAACTATAGGACAGTTTCCCAGCTACTGATCTCTTGGAAGTGGGTTGTAGATATATCTGAGATACTGAACCCTTCAGCCTTTGGTGTAACCAGTCTGGTCTTGGGGCAATTGGAATCTCTAGGCAAGTTCTCTTAGCTACATGCAGCCATCCCCATTTATCCTTGTTGTACTGGGTAAGTACTGTTATTTTCTGTATGTGCCACGATGCCTCCAAAGTGAGGAAGCCCTATTCCTTGGGGGCCATGTGTGTTGTATCTGTATAGGAATGTTGTGCATTTTAAACTTCCACTTGCCAAGTAGCTATTTGTTTTTTCATTATTATTATTATTATTATTATTTTAAGCAAGAGAGCAGGTGGGGAGGGGCAGAGGGAGAGAGAGACACTCTTAAGTGGAGTCCAACACTGGGTTTGATTGTATGACCTTGAGATCATGACCTGAGCCAAAATCAAGAGTCAGACTTTTAACTGACTGAGCCACACAAGTGCCCCTGCAGATAGCTTTTTAAAGTTATTGTACCAATGTAGATTTCTCTGAATTATGCAAGAGCTTTTGTTTCTCTATTTCTTTCCCTTAAAATTGGCGTTGTTTGACTTTTAATTTTTGCAAATGGATTTTCACAAATCTGATAGGCTCTGTGTTTTTATTATTTTAGTTTGTAATTTTAGTTTGCATTTCTGAAGTTTCTAGAGGTGTTGAGAATCTTTCCATGTATATGAACCATTTGGGTCTCTTATAAATTGTCTGTCATTAGCCAGGTTTTTGTTAGGCCATTTCTTTATTACTATTATAAGAGAGTTAAGTGCATGCTAATCATTTTTCTGTTTTTCTACCCATGCTTTGTAGTTAATCAGTTTCATGAGTTTCTGGTTTATTCTTCCTGTGTTTCTTCTTAAATGTTCCATGAAGGGGAATTTTACTTTAGAAACACTCTTATATTTTGCTGTTCTCATTTTATATCCTAGAAATCACTCCATTTTAGTTTAGATGATGCTTTCTTACTATTTTTTTTTAAGATTTTATTTATTTATTTGACAGAGAAATCAGAAGTAGGCAAAGAGGTAGGCAAAGAGAGAGAGGGAGAAAAAGGCTCCCCGCTGAGCAGAGAGCCCGATGCGGGGCTCTATCCCAGGACCCTGGGATCATGACCTGAGCTAAAGGCAGAGGCTTAACCCACTGAGCCACCCAGGTGCCCCGGCTTTCTTACTATTTTTTTTAACCCTTGCATATTTCTCCATTATGGTGATTTATCATAGTTCAGCCACACTCTTATGTAAGGGTATGTAGATTGTTTACCATATTTTGCCTTTATAAGTAGTGATGTAATGAATAACATTGTGCATATATATTTTCATAATGTTGGAGGTGTATCTTTAGGGTAAACATCTAGAAGAGATAGCTCAGTCAAAAGAGAAGGCCTGAGGTGGGTGGGGGTATGGGTGAGACTGGTGATGGGTATTGTGGAGGGCACATATTGCATGGAGCACTGGGTGTGGTGCATAAACAATGAATCTTGGAACATGAAAAAAAAAAAATTAAATTAAGGTGTTAAAAAAAAAAAAAAAAAAAGGACATACGTATTTTTTTGGTATGACTAAGTTCCCCAGGAGAGTTGTACCAGCTTACATTGTACCACGAGTGTGTGAGAGTGCTTGTTTTCCCCATAGCCTTGCCAAATTATGTTGTTAGACCTTTTAATTTGTGCCTATTTGATGGGTGAAAATGGTATCACAGTATTATTTAATTTACATTTCTCTTACTATGAGTCAGTTTGAACAATTTTCTGTAAGGAAATTTTAAAGCCCATTTTGATTTTTCGGTGAGTTGTCATTGTCTTTCATCCACTTTTTTTCTGTTTTGTCTTTAAATCTCTTACTCTGTTACAAATCAATGGATTTCCTAATATTGAACCAATTTTTCATTTCCTAGAATAAATGCCTCTTGATGATGGTGTGTTACTTTCTCAGTGTGGGGGTAAATTCTGTTTGCTAATATTTTACTTTGACTTTTTGCATTGATGTTTATAAAGGATATTAGCCTACTGTCTAAATCATACCGGATTTTGCCTTCAATATAGTAATTTGCTTCATAAAAGTAACTGGGAAGCTTTTCGTCATTTTCAGTGCTCTAGAACAATTTATGGAGCATTCTCAGGATTCTCTGATATTTGAAGGTTAGGGAATTTCCCTGTGAAAATTTGGATCTGATATTTTTTCATATTTTTGCTTTTTGTTAATTTTCTGTCTTTTTTCCTATGTAGATTGTTCTCTTTAAGCATTCTGTCTCTGTTGGGATCAATTTTAATAATGTGTGTTTTTCTAGGAAATTATTGATTTCATTTAATTTTTCAAATTTTATCTATACAGAGATCAGTATTTTCTTCTGCTTTTGAAATTTCCTTTTCTCTTTTTGTCTTTTTATTTGCACTAGCTCCCTTTTCTTTATCAAAATAGCTGGTGGTTTTTCTATTGTGTTAGGGTTTTTTGTTTTGTTTTTGTTTTTAATTTTCAAGAAATAACTAATATTTTGATTATTGATTAGGGCATTTTTCTGTTCTCCACCTCATTTTCTGCTTTTATCTTTATTTCCTTCTTTGTGATTTCTTTTGGTTTATTTTTTCTTCTGATCTAGACATCATATATTTTCTTATATACATTTTCATATATTTTCTTTTTTTAAAGATTTTATTTATTTATTTGGCAGAGAGAGACCACAAGCAGGCAGAGAGGCAGGCAGAGAGAGAGAGAAGGAAGCAGGCTCCCGGCTGAGCAGAGAGCCCGATGCGGGGCTCGATCCCAGGACCCTGGGATCATGACCTGAGCTGAAGGCAGCGGCCCAACCCACTGAGCCACCCAGGCGCCCCTATTTTCATATATTTTCTTATTTATTTCTTAAATCATATATTTTCTTTCAGTTTTACTGATAAAAGTGTTCAGTGACAAGAATTTTTCTCAACACCTTAAATGCATTCCATAGACCTTGATATTTAATGTTCCCATTATCATTTTAAAAATATTGTCTCATTTCAATTTGTATTAGATAAAAATCCATTGTTTTAAAAGATTTTTTTTATTTATTAGAGAGGGAGAGAGAGAAAGTGCATGATTTGGGGATATGTTGGGAGGGGCAGAGGGAGAGGTAGAGGGTGAAGCAGACTCTGTACTGAGCAGGGAGACTGATGGCTGCAGAGCTCGATCCCAGGTCCCCGGGATCATGACCTGAGCTGAAGGCAGACGCTTAACTGACTGAGCCACCTAGGCACCCCTTGATAGTGTTTTTAACAGAAGAATTTTATTTTCTCTTAATCATTTCTAGCTTTTTTGCGTTGAGTTCAGAGAGTATTGTTGGTAATACTTTTACTTCATGGAACTTACATTTTCTCTGTGACAATACATGACCACTGTTTGTGACTGTCCCATGGATGCTTGAGTAAAAGGTACTGTTGGGCTCCGTTATCAAAGGAACGAGACTGAGACAAAGTGAAAGTTATGCAAAGCTTGATTCTGTGCCAAGCATTAGAAGTTAGACTGACCGACCAGGGCCGCCTCTGAAGAGAGCGACCCCGTCTGGATCTCACAGGCTGGTTTTATAGGGTGTAACCGCAGACCCAAGGTACGTGGCTTCTATTGTTAAGGCGTTTATTCCTGGAATCGATACCTGGAACTGATACCAGGAACTACTGGGATGTTTATTCCCAGCATGAAGTCTGTGGATTTAAAGAACAATATGGCTACCTAGGCAATATGGAGTCGCTCTGGCTAAGCAGGCCCTAATAGTTAAGCAGGTTTTAACATTAAATTGGCCCTAACAGGTACATTCTTGGTTATCAGGTATAGAGTTGATATATATCCATAAGATCTGCATTATTTAATTATTGTTTAGGTCTTCGATTTCCTTTTTTTTGTGTGTGTGATGTATTCAAATTTTCTATTAGTGGGTTTTCCCCTGTATCTCTGCCTCCCTTGTAGTTTTTGTTTCAAAATGGTAGCTGCTGTTTAATTTGGTATGTCAGTATTTGTAAGCCTTGTTGCGAATTGTGGCATGTGATATTAAAAAGATGCCCTTCGTCATAATGGTTAATGATTTTTGACTGGTGTCTTTTGTTTATTCTATATTTCTAGCCTTTCTAAATTACTAGTTTTGAGATCTGTGTATAGCCTATTGTTGGGCCCTGCTTTGTGACTCAGATTGAAAATCCTTTTCTTATAATCAGTGAGTATGATCCATTGATGTATATTGATAAGACTAATGTTTTGTCTCAGCTCCATTGTAGTATTTTTTTTTTTTAAAGATTTTATTTATTTATTTGACAGACAGAGGTCACAAGTAGGCAGGGAGGCAGGCAGAGAGGAAGAGAAGCAGGTTCCCTGTTGAGCAAAGAGCCTAAAGTGGGGCTCGATCCCAGGACCTTGGAATCATGATCTGAGCCAAAGGCAGAGGTTTTAACCCACTGAGCCATCCAGGCGCCCCTCTATTGTAGTATTTTATAAATATGTATATTTGCTATGTTTCTTTTTCTTTGAGATATTCTTTGTTCCTTAAACACTTTTTTGTTGTTGTTGTTGTTTAGGGTTTTTGTCCGCTAGCAATTGTCTTTTTAATGTTTTAAAAACATAGAAAAATGCTCCTAGTCCCTTTTTAATGCTTTAATCTTTCCCTCTCACATTTCTGTTTTTGTGGATATCCTTTAATCCCCGTCTTTTGCCTAAATAACAACATGACTTCATTATCCTTTCTTTTCTGCTAGCTTCTATTTGTGTTAATTTTTACTTTTTATTGTTTATAATGTATTTGTCTTAGCTATCTTCCATTCACACCTGCCAGTTGTGTTTTTATCTTAAATCTACACTTAATTATTTTAAATGCTCATCATCAATCTTTTTTGCTGAAGTTTTCCCACTTATCTCTTGGCTCATCAAAAGATTCCTTAAGAAAAGGCTCATGGGTGCAGAATTCCTTTAGTAGGTCCTGTAGCCTTAGTACTTAAAGGACAGCTTAGATGGGTATAAATTCATTAGTTTACAATTTTTACTTACTGATATTCTTTCTTTTTTTTATTATAAAATGCTACTTCATTATTATCTTCCTTTGTGTGTTTTATGAAAATTCTTTTTTTTTTAATTAAAATTTTTTATTTACCTTTACGTTGGTTAACATACAGTGTATTATTAGGTTCCTGGTGGAGTTTAGTGATTCACCAGTTACATATAAAACCCAGTGCTCATTATAACAAGTGCCCTTCTTAATGCCCATCACCCATTTAGCCCATCCCTACCCACCTCCCCTTCAGCAACGCTTAATTTGTTTCCTATAGTTAAGAGTCTCTTGGGACACCTGAGTGGCTCAGACCATTAAGTGTCTGCCTATGGCTCACATAATGATTCCCAGGGTCCTGGGATTGAGCCCTGTGTTGGGCTCCCTGCTCAGTGGGGGGCCTGCTGCTTCCTCTCCCTCTGCCACCGCCCCCCACCCCAGCTTGTGCCTGCTTGCTCTTTCTCAAATGAGTAAGTAAAATCTTTAAAAAAAGTCTCTTATGGTTTGCCTTTCTGATTTGACCTTGTTTTATTTTTCCTTACTTTCTCCTATGTTCATCTGACTTTTTTCTTCAATTCCATCTATGAGTGAAATCATATTTGTCTTTCTCTGACTTTTTTTTTTTTTAAGATTTTATTTATTTTTTTGACAGACAGAGAGAGGTTACAAGTAGACAGAGAGGCAGGCAGGGGAGTGGGGAGAGAAGCAGGCTCCCTGCTGAGCAGAGAGCCCAATGTGGGACTCGATCCCAGGACCCTGAGATAATGACCTGAGCCGAAGGCAGAGGCTTAACCCACTGAGCCACCCAGGCACTCTTTGACGACTTATTTTGCTTAACATAATACCCCCTAGTTCTATCCACGTTATTGTGAATGGCAGGATTTCATACTTTTTGATGTCAGAGCAATATTCCATTGTATATATATGTACCACATCTCCTTTATCCATTCTTCTGTTGATGGACATCTGGGCTGTTTCCAGTTTTTGGTAGTTGTGGACATTTCTGTTATAAACATTGAGGTGCATGTGCCTCTTTGAATCACTATTTTTGTCATCCTTCTGATAAATAGTAGTAGTGCAGTTGCTGGCTCATAGGGTAGTTCTATTTTTAACTTTTTGAGGAATCTTCGTACTGTTTTTTCAGAGTGGCTGCACCAGTTTGCTTTGTTTGGCCTTGTAAGTTGTGAGCCTGTAGACTTTGATGACTATTTAACCTAGGAACTTTAACAGTTGTAGTAGGGTATGCCCTGGAGTTTGTTCGTTTATTTATTTATGTTTATTTTTTGAATGGCTAATTTTCCCAGGTACCCAATAGGCTCTTTCATTTTGTAGATTCAAGATTTTTTAAAAAATAATTTTAAACAACTTGTTTGTTTTTCTTCTAATATATTACCTTTTTCTTTGTCTGTCTTCCATTTCTACTACTTTCTCTTTGGTCTTTGTACTTTTTTCTTTATATCCCTTTTATTCTCTGTTTTGGTTCCCTGAATTTCCTTAATACCCTTTATAAGATACTCATTTGTGTCTGTTTTCTCTTGGGTATTTTATAATTTATTCCTGTCTGAAATAATATCCTTTTTCTTCCATTATCTCTTCTCACTTTAGTCCATTTGCTTCTCAGACCTTTCTTTTATTTGTCCATGTCTGTTCTTAGTTTTGGGATTTCTGACTCAAGATGGCTTCGTATCCGCAGGTTCTTGTTTGAATATATTTCTTCCATCTGGAGTGTTGCTAACTAATATTCTTGTGCTTCATGATAGTTTTGTTGCAGGAAATTTTCCTCTTTTAATGTGTGGTGGATTTTCTGACAACCCTTCTCCCCCATACCTTCTTAAGAATATGTTCATTTTTTCCTGTTCTCTTTTTATGGGTTTAGGGTGTTTAATTGAATTCCTAGATCATTGGCTCCCTCTTCTGTCAGCATAGCAAAATCCAAACACTTGAGTGTATTATTTGTTTTGATGGTAGGAGAAGGTTGTTCTCAGAATTTTGGCTCTCTCATGGTGTCCTGAATTTTCTCTTTATGCTTCTTTCTCCCTTCACTATCCAGTAGCCAAAGGACATTTTTCTCTTCCTTTTGTCTGATTTCTCCCATAGAAGCTGGGATCTCAAATACTGGTCCTACAAATTATCTTCTCTTAAACTCTCTTCCCTCTAGTCCACGCTCTCATCTCTTTGGATACTTTTTGAGTATTTGAAATGTAGGGTGGTCATAGTCTTTTCTAGATCAGTCTTAGGATTATCACTAACGTCCTAGTTTTTTCATGGTTCTTCAATAGCCTGCTTTTGCTTGCAACAAAGCCTTGTGGCAGAGCAGAGGTGGACCAGGAGCCTGGGAGATCCTTTGATGGGATTAGGTGTTTTTTTCTTATTTTTATTTATAGTTGTTGTGAATTTGGGGCATTTCAATCTGCAGGTTATCCTGAGGGTATGATTTGTATGAGCTTTGTTTGTTCTTCTGGTTGTTCTGTGTTGTTTTTGGAGGAAATAAGGAGAAATGGGGAATTCAGTAATTTCCATTGTCTCTAGCAATCCAGGAATTCCTAAAGCTAGATGTTGTAAAAGTACATTTTTCCCCCTTTCTTGGGGGTATGTTTTGTGTTTTGATGTCATATTACCTCCTTTAATATACACAGTTGTGTAGGTAATATTATTTCCATTTTACCGATGGGAAAGTTGAAGTCTTGCAAGATTTAATGACTTCAGAGAGATTTACCCAGTTAGAATGTGGTAGAGTTGATAATCAGATTTAAAGTCCTATGAGGCCCCACTCTTGCTCTTTTTACTACATCATATTATCTCTTTAGGCAATTGAACTCACAAAACCCAACACATATTAGTGAATATTAATATAAACAATTTTTTCATCTGTTCCTTGTGTTTTCTCTTATCCTCTTGCCCACTTAAAAGTTTTAGCCACTTTTCCACTGGTGGCTACTCCTTGACTTTCAAAGATGCATCCTCCTTATTCTAAAAGAGATCATGTATGTTAAGCGCTGTCTCAAGGGAGACCGAACAGTATTGTTTTGGTTGTTTTTATCATAATAGTCTACCCTTCACTCTCCCTCCCCCTGAAACATACCATCATTTCCCCCTTAGCCCACTTTCACTTACAGGCAGACCTGGGCACATTCATTGTGCTTTCATTCTCCACCTCTGAGATGAAACTATTCCTGTGCTGGGACTATAAAAACCCCTAGCTTCATGTAAATGATGGTCCCTAGTTCAGAGTTGGCAATAACTTTTGGCAGCCTCCTTTCAGGAGTAGGGTGTTATATTGTCTGTAGTTTCCTTTAAAGTAATTTAATCTGCACCTTAGGGGTGCTTAGTTAACATTTCTGAAGTACCTTAATCAGGAATCCACACTTCAGGGGTAGTTAGTTAACATTTGAAAGACCCTAATCAAGATTCTATACTCCAGGGGCAACCCGTGCATTAGAGACTGTTCTCTCATCTGTACCAGTGGGTGCATTAATTAGAATAAAAGATGTTAGAGGTAATTTTTCATTGGTGAGATGAATGGTATTTAAGATAAATAGTTGACCAGGTATCTCCACTGGGATGTAGATGGAAGATAAGGATTTGATGAGACCAGAAGCATCTGTAGGTGTAGAGCTTGATTTGGTCCTGTGCTTGTAGTCCTCTGTAGAGCACTCTGTTGGCTCATCTAGCCAGTGGTGCATGTGAAGTCTCTGTAACACCCAGTGGGCTAGATCTTGCCTGCCTCGGCCTGCTTCTCCACACAGACATTGTTGGACACATATTCTGGCTTTATTCCTTTTTTCTATTGCTTGTCCACAGAGATGTTACTCTCAGTTTTTTTCTTCATAACTTCTTAGTTTCCATTTTGTATATAGCTTTCTTGAGATTAGGTATCTCAACTATGAATTTATAGTGCATTTTGACCAGAATTACTATTAAGTGGTAACTTTCTTATTTTCTGTTTGAGAGCATTGTCATTCTATTGAGGCGAGATTCCTGCCTGTGGGGGCAAGTTGTGGGTATGTAATTCTCTTGGTACTTTATTGGGTTAAGTAGGCTTGGTGAGTTTTTTGAAGTTTCCTTTTTATATTGAATTTATATTGAATTCTGTTCAATAGTGACACAGTTCCCCTGTTACATAGACATAATGTTCTTGAATACAACATGTAAATGAAGTTATGTATGTAGGTTGAAATCAGATCTGCCATATCTGTATACTTTAGTTACCATGCATAGCATAAAGCATGACATTTACCAGGAGTTTCTGTGGTAAACACTACCATTATCTCTTACAATTTAACATGTACAAATCTTAAGTTAAATAATGAAGCTTATTCAGTACAAAGTTCAAGTGTATCACCAGGGTTCTTGTGCAGATTTGATGACATGTGTATATAGCCATAGTGCATGTTGCTCATATTTTCTTACCAAACATACCAAGAAAAGAAAGCAGTTATGGACTAGTCTCATTGCTTCCTGTACTCACTGGGAAACAAAAGGTAGTTTCTTTTATAGAAGACTTACCTGCTTAAATGGATTATTCACTTTCTCTGTAATTTTTAAAATGGGCTATCTGTAATCTAGGTGCACAGAATTGGTTATAGGCCATGGAACCAGAGATGTATAGATTTACTCTAAGTTGATAGAATCATGGAATTGTGGAGCTTGGGAGGACTGGAGATAGCATCCAGGTAATTGTTTCATGAGCCCCAAAGTGTCTTTGTTAAACCTTCATGAATCCATGCTTAGCCTCAAACCACTTAGGCATGTATACCTACACATCCGTATCTTCCTCCTTCCTTCCCTGTCTATGAGTGTAATAAAAAACAGTTGGGGCCAATAGGATTTTAGTAGTAATAGTGGGGAAGAACATGAAAATCTTAGTATTTAGCACTGTTCTGCCACTGAGGGTCTTCAAAAGCAGGTTCAGGAAATCCTCACTTGACAAGTCTCTTCAGAGCAAAAAGATCAGAGAGAACTGGGTGAGAGAGTATAGTATTTCTAATTATAAAGTGTTCTTAAACCTGCACTTGGAGTACTGTATCACTGTAGACACAAGGGAATGAATGGTTTGTGTTAAGTTGGTTGGAAGTATGTACATTTTGTTCTGATGGTGGTGGGAGGCCCGTACTGAATTTCAGCTATATTATTTTTGTACAAGACTTTTTCCATAAAGCACCAATAATTCTGTCTGACCTCACCGTGATTATTGGACTAGTCTTCATGGTTGATTATATTATCCTTTTAAATTGCCTTTTAATTTTCAGCTGATGTAAGTGAAATAGATAATATAAATTAATTAATATTGGATCTGTTCACTGTTTATGCTCTAGGAGATTTCAGAAGACAAACAGAAAGATAAGGTTCGAAACAAATGTGCCATTTGGGGCTCTGGCATGTTATTATTCATACCTTGCTTATTTGTTATTTTTTAATAGGCTCCCTATCATATTAGTGCACACAGAGTAGCTATTTGCCACACCGTCTGGGGGCTCGTGGATCTTACTACATTTATCTCCTCACTAGTCACTCTTGTAGCAGGTGCTTGTGACACACAGGTGGCCCCTTGCTTGTGTCTGTTTGTGACTCATATGTGCTCTTTCGTGAAGAGCATTTTCTCTCGGCTAAATTTCTATTACTTTTTTCCCTGCCTGAAGCTCTGCTTATAGTTGTGCTTCATTCCAGCTGCGCCCCGCCCCCCAACCTGCAACGTGCTGAATTTAGATGGCTCCTTGGCTGCTAAGTATTTCTCTCTTCTTGCTGCCGGGATTGGTTTTGCAGGATGGAGGAAGAAGTCTGTGGCCTGAGGGGTCCAGTTCTTAAAGTATAAAACAAAACCAGTAACTAAAATATCAATTTTTGGAATGTCACATTTGGAAATATCAATGCCTTATGTTTTGTTTTTTTGTTTGTGGTTTTGGGTTTTTGTTTTTGTTTCTGTTTTTTGCCATCAAAATTGTAATCTTCACAGGCTTAAGTCACCTTGGTTCTACTCTCAGCTTTTCTAGTCTTACAATTTTTTAAATGAAATACCACCTCATCAAATGTGCTCTGTGTTGCAAAGAAAATCCTAGGAATTTGGTTCTTCTTGCTGTGCTTCTGTCTCTCCACATGGTTTTCAGCCTCGTGGATAAATATGAAGAGGACGTCTTCAATGAAAACAAGCTTGTGGAAGTAATTATATCCTGCATGTCCTTAAATGCTTTTGGTTCATATTGAAGTGCATTTTACGAGTTGAGAACATGAATAGAAGGGATTGAAGAGAAAAGCGTGCATATCATCTGAGGTTGGGGTTTTGGAGACTCTATGCAGTGGTTACATGGATTTACTGCCTGTAGTGGGATATTTTCATTCTTCCCTAATCAGTAGATTGCAGTGCATTCCAGTGGTGCTGAACCACTTGGAGTGGACTCGTAGTGTCATTGAGCTTGACTCCCCCAAAGAAGAAGGTATGTAGTCTTTCAGGATATCACATATTTTAAAAACCTGTCAGTTGTTTTGAAGAACAGAGAGGGAAGGATGGGGAAGACTTGAACTGTTAGGGTCCATCTTCTGGCTTTTACTCACTCTCGCTTTATTCTATCTAAATCCAACCATTGTTAAAGCGAGAGAATTAATTTTGGGTATTTTGGGGCACATATTTGTGTGTATGTGCGTTAGTCGGAAGGGAGGGCCTGTGGTTTTCAGTCGGTCATGGAGGTCTCAGATCCCCATCGCTCGCTCTCCCCAGCTTCTCAGTGGGGGGTAAGAACCACTGTGCTAGGCTGCCCTCTTCCATCCCAAAGCCTGTAGACCTATGGAGACTTTTGACATATAAAATTATTTCTCAGAAAACTAATGTGGATTTGCAAGACCCATTTTCAGTAGAGTGTGTTATGGTAGACCTATGTTTAGAGAAAAGTAGAAGGTGGTTCTTTTGTATGTATGAAAAGTCTTCATTACTCTTTTCCTCAGAGTCGTGTCTCACTTTGCACATACCGTTCTTCAGTTTTCTTCATCTCTTGTCATTTGTTTAAACTAATTTACCTTTTTTAACTTACCTCTTTTTATCAAGTTACTTACCGTTTGAAGGATTAAATAAGAGTTTTGAGACTGTGGCTCTCAGGAATTCTCCCGTAGCACCAAGTATGGCATTTTATCAACAGCAAGTACTTAATAAATGTCATGAACGGACTGGCTTATTGTGGAAGTGGCTGTCCGTGGAAAACTTTCTGTGGAGATTTCCTTGTTTTTAATGGCTTCCACCTCTTATTTTAACTGATGGCTATGATTTGAGGACTGTAACTGTTACTTTGTGATTCTTAGTCACTATGTGAATTTAATTTTGGGGGGATATATATATTTTTTTAAACTTTTGTTTTATTTTTTAGTGTTCCAAGATTCATTGTTTATGCACCACACCCAATGCTCCATGCAATACGCGCCCTCCTTAATACCCACCACCAGGCTTGCCCATCCCCCACCCTCCTTTCCTCCAAAACCCTCAGTTTGTTTCTCAGAGTCCACAGTCTCTCATGGTTTGTTTCCCCCTTGAAAAGTCTTTTCTAATTCCTTTAAGGCGGTAATCAAAGCTGTGATCCCATTTATTCAGTGCGCTCTGTTTTTGAATCTTGCAATGGAACCTTTTTCTTTTTTTCCAGCAAGGGAGATGAACCTGCAGGACATCAAGGAGGATTTGGAATCGGATCCAGAGGAGAACAGCACCCTTTTTATGGGCATCCTCATCAAGGGGCTGGCCAAACTGAAGAAGATTCCAGAGACTGTTAAGGCGATCAAAGAACGCTTGGAGCAGGAGCTACAGCAAATTGTGAAGAGGTCTACAACCCAGGTAGCAGACAGTGGCTATCAGAGAGGAGAGAACCTCACTGTGGAGAACCAACCAAGGTAAATGGGCGTGCAGTTTGTAGTTTTGAGAATTCTACATTTTCTAGGATGGGGTCTAGGTGAACAAGTTTCTGTTGATGTTATTTCTTGAACTTGGGGTACTAGAGCCCATACAAATGCAGATTGGTGAAAATAGCTGAATAGGCATTATTGGTTTGAAAATTTTAAAGCATATTGTTCATACTCAAATGAAGAAAATTATTGAATATTAAATACTACGCATTATTCAAGGCATTTATGTATATTATTTCATTTATTCCCACCACCACTCTATGAGCTACTTATTAGTGTCTACATTTTACAATTAGGGAAACTGGGGCTCAGACACTAATAATTAGTTCAAGGTCACAGATGAAGTGGCTGGCCTTGGAGTTGATGCATCTCTGTGGCTTTTCCTCTGTCCTCAGCTTTCTCCTTTGATGTGTGGTGATATTTGCCAATAAGGCAAAGAGGTTTCAGGAATTCCTGTATCCATTTAAAATAGCGAATAGGATTTGGATTTCGTAATTCTTGTTTCATAAGGAGAAACTGAAATTGTACTACAGTCCTAACTCTGTCTAACTCATACACTGAGAGATCATGTCTGCCAAACCAGAGTTCAGGGCATAATAGACTAATATCACTTGACCGTGGGACAAGATATTTGAAATTGACTTTTCTAGAAAATCTAAGACATACTCTACACAGGTCTCTGTTCCTCCCCACCTCTGCTGTTACCCTCTCTGCTGTTACCCTCCCCCAAACCCTCCATGCTTACCAGGGCAGGGATTTGTCACAGTGGAGGGGCAGGGAGAGACCACTGGAAACTACAGTTTCATGTAGGGGCAGAGGGCAGAGTGGAACAAGTCTTCTCTCAAATGATGTCAGTTCCTGGGGGGTGCCAGACAGTATGTGGAGGGGATCATAATCTTGTGGACCTGTTGTTAAAGGAATTCTACTCTTTGCATATAGGACTTAAAAGTTTTTTTCTTTTTTTCTTTTTTTAAGCAAATAACAAATTTAAGGAGAAAGAAGAGCTTACTTAGAATTTCTCAGACTTTAAATATTTTAGAAAAATTAATGTGTTCTATTTGTATTTTCTATATTCTTTGATGTATCTAAATACCTAAATAACATTGATTTTGATTATTCCTTAAAGCTCTTCAAAAGTTAATTCCCTTGAACTTCATTCAAAAGTGCAGTTGGTATGGGGCGCCTGGGCAGCTCAGTCGGGTGAGTGTCTGGCTCTTGGTTTCGGCTCGGGTCATGATCTCATGGGTCGTGGAATCGAGGCCTGCATTGGACTCCGCAGTCAGTGGGGAGTCTGCTTGAGGGTTTTCTCCCTCTGCTCCTCCCGTCACTTGGTCTCTCAAATAACTAAGTCTTTTTTTAAAAAAAAAAGTGCAGTTGGTGAAGAAACCATCTTCCACCCATCTCCTGCCATAGACCATTTCAAAGCACGTGTTTTGATGGGTTTCGGAGTCAGGCAGACCTGCTTTTGAATGCCAGCTCTATAATCTGAAGAAAATAATCCCCATCTTATAGGATTGCTTGCCCTATGTGAGGTCACGTGATTACAGTTTAGTAGAGCAGCGCCAGGAAGAACTATTACATGCCTAGGTATATACGAACACACGCATTTATTTATTCTTGCTTCCTTCCTGAACTGCCGTGTTCTTTGATCACTCACATTGTGATCCAGAGCGGCTGGGGAATGGTTCTAAATTGAACTTTGCTTTTCTTCTTTCTTTGCCTGGTGCCTGGATTTCCGTGAAGACCTTTTGCCTCCTTACTAATGAACACTCCAAAATTCTGGCTTGCTATTTGCCCTGTTGCTACAAGTCCCTAGATGAATACACTGAACTTTCATAGGGAAATAACATGACTATAGTGTATATTGGAAATAAAACGAAAGGGCACGGATCAATAACTTTTCTGCAAATCTCATTACAGTACCCTTAAAAGCAATGTGTCTTTCATAGGATTTTGACCCCTTCCTCTTCCATTCCCTAAGCCCCTTCCAGTATTCACAAGTGGAAATTACAGCTGTAGAAGTAGAAATTCAGCATACAGCCCCAGGAAATAATAAATGTTTCCTCTGTGAGGAATGAGTTAGCAGAAGGGTGCCCCCCCCGCCCCTGTAAGGTTTTTTGTTGTTGTTGGTATTCAGAGCTTTTGTAGGCAGGATATATTGGACACTGGCAAGTGAACAAGCTGCTGGTCTTGGTTTCATGTGTATAACACGATCCCATTTTATAAAATGTACAAATCTGAAAAACTGAGGCCAAACTACTAAGAGATAAAATAGTTGAGAGAGAACAAATTTTGGGGGTGAGCCTCTCTTCTTGAGTCTTAGGCTGGGGTTCCAAATGACGGATAATTTTGAGCTAGTCTGTGGTGGCTCTGTGCTTGCAGGTGCCTTAAAATTCCCAGACTAATGACCTTGAAAATGTCATTCAAAAGTGATTGGCCTTGTTGCTTCTAGAAGCTGGAAATTTTAGAAGGGATATTGTCAGATTATCCCTTGAAGCTTGCATGGTATTTTATGTTCATCAAACTGTACCAGGATGTGTTAGTGGCGTTTATTTTAGAAAGAAGTTAGAATACTTCATATTATTTACAATACAAGAAATCTTATATAAAAGTACAAGAATCTGGTTTTCTTAAAGTTGGAATGTAGGTAAAAAGAACCATAAATCCTTTTTTACCCCCAATATGCACATTCTTTCCCTCACCCCCAGTGAATTCACGTCTTCCAGATCATTAGCATATAAATGCTACTCTGAGGCAAGATACCAGTACTATAACTTTCCTTAAAAGTTTTATTGTTCAGCATCATCTTATTAAATATAGTCTGGTTGTGATGCATTGCAGGCCTGTTTTCATTTGTCTTTATGTAAAGAGAATTAATGTGGTGTGCTGTTTTGCTAGAAAAGAAGGAGGAACCAGGCTAGTGAATTGTCATGCTTCACTTCCTGCAGAGTCAGAATATTTCTGCAGCCAGTTTTTGAAAATCACTTTGGTGACCCACTTATTTTTTGACACTGGACCTCCCCCCAACTATCTGTTGTCTATTTATTGGAGAGATAGTCTTTCTGTTCATTTATAATCTATGAATATAAACCTCTGCTAACTATTAAAAATATTCAATTCCTGTTGCCAACTCGCTATAAACATAAGAGCAACATGTGCTTTGCTAATCTCCCAGAACCTCCTGCTACCCATAATTTCCTCTGAAAGACAGACAGTGTCTTCAGTTTCAGATGGCTCATGTGGTCTACAGTCTGGGCAGCTCATTACCCATTTCTTCCTCTCCTGCTGTGTAATTACTGCTTCTTTCCCAAAATCTAGCCCGTGAGCATTTCATAGCATTTTTGTTTCCAAGAAGCTGGAAGAAGTTCTTTAATAATTAACAAACAGGAAAAGCGTGATGAAGAGGTAAAAGAAACAAAATCCTCTCAAGGTTCAATGTCAAGAATATGGAGGAGAGGAAGAAGGGGGAAAAGCGAGTGATTGGCATGTGTGAGGCACCTCTTCGGTCTATTTACAAATGGCCCCGTTTAAATTTGGAGGCAACAAGTCATTGCAGGGGGAGGTGCTGGAGGGCTGCTTAGCTTTAGTAAAACTGCTGGTCTTGAAGAGGGCAGAAGGGGTTGAATGAGTTGAAGCCATGGCTGCTATGGAAACCCGTTTTCCTTTTGGAAAGAGATCCTTTTGCCATGTTCCTTCGTCTTGGTTAAGAATGCAGGAAGATGAAGCGTCTGATCTAAAAGGCAGAGAACATTACATGTTCTGTGCCCACTGGGATAGTAAAGATTTGTGGAAAATACAGGAAAGAAAGATGCTTTAATGCTGAAAGTGGTTGTATTTGGATAACGTTGTAGGTTTTTCCTCCCTCTCTATTTTTTGTAACTGTTATTAAGTTCTAGTGAAAAATTAATTATTTAAGAGTTAAAGTACTAAAGTTACTTTAATCAGAAGAAATCATTGAAAATGAAAATGCCTAATGAGGGTATCAGTATGGAAACATGTAATTAATACCTGTTTGGAGACCAACAGGATCTGGACCATTAGATTACCTTTTATGTTATATGTGTGTGTGTGTGTGTGTGTGTGTGTGTCTGTCTGTCTGGTTTTGGTTATCTTCTAACTGCTCCTAGAATGGAAGCCTTGAAAGAGAATGAGTTTGCTTTGCTCAGCACCCTGTCCTCAGAGTGTCGTGCAGTGCCCACCTGACCCAATATTTGTTGAATGAAAGAATGAATTCCTATATATGTTGAATATCTATCGTGGACCAGACACTGGCCTGAAACGCCAAAGAAATAAGGCATAAGTTTAAAGTCCAGAGAGGGAGGAAAGGCATTAATCGGAGAACTTTTCAGTAAGTATATTAGTTTATTATGCTCTTCTTCTTCATTTTTGAAATGTGAAATTTTCAATAATATAGGATTTAAATGTTTATTTCCTTTTCAGTGAACTATCTACTTTTCTGTTTTTTTTAAAAAAAATTTTTTTTTTATTGATTTGTGAGAACTCTCTATTATGAAAATTAGTTCTTTGGGATTTATTTTATAATTTCCCCTCAATTTTTCTCTTTTGACTTTGTTTATGGTCTGCGGTCATACCACTGTGACACACTTGGTCATGGGTTAGACCTGTGGCTGGAGTCAGGCATATGAGTCTTTTTCAAATAAGTAGCATTTCCTTCCATTTTTTTCTTTTTCTATTAGTTACTTTTCTCCTAAGTCTCTGAAATGTAGGATTTTGTGGGATTGGTCATTTTATTGGACAGAAAAGTCATTTAGGAGCAGCTTTGAAGTAAGGTCAAGCATTTGTCCTTGTGGCTTTGTGTAGCCATTCCCAGCCACCGCATGTAGCACCTGGACATGCTCGGAATCAGGAGGGCCTTGATGTAATTTAGAGGAGTCGTTAATTCGAATCAAAGCAAGCGGGAAGCAAGTAAATTTAACTTCAGTGATTATGATATCATTTGATTAAATCTCTACTTTTGATTACATATATCAGTGAGAACATGCTTTAAATATACTCAACTGTTAAATACTGAAGGGTATGAATAGGATGAACCAACGACATACAGAGGAAATTCCACTATTCTTCAACTAGAGCATATCCCCTGCAGCTTTACTGCAGTATTTTTAGAACAAATGAAAGGAGTTAATTCTTTACATGTGGGACTTAATATACCAGTTGTTAACTAAAACATAAAATTTATTACCATGGAAGGTAATACTGGTTCCAAATCTATGTATGATCTATTAAGACTTTTTTTTTTTTTTTAAAGATTTTTTATTTATTTGTTTGACAGAGAGAGATTACAAGTGGGCAGAGAGGCAGGCAGAGAGAGAGAGGAGGAAGCAGTCTCCCTGCTGAGCAGAGAGCCCGATGCAGGGCTCGATCCCAGGACCCTGAGATCATGACCTGAGCTGAAGGCAGAGGCTTTAACCCACTGAGCCACCCAGGCACCCTGTGTTCTATTAAGACTTAAGAAATAAATTGGTCATAGCTTTGTGACATATCAGGTCATTAGTAATGTCATGTTCTTCACTCTCTTGTAAGCATGAAATTCGACAGCTATCTTTCCGATTGTGTATTGTTCTTGGGTGACGATCTTCAGAGCAAGGGTGTTTTGCTAAATGGGACGGGTCTTAATATGGGATTGCTTCAATCTTTATTTATATCTGTCAGGGTAAACAAACAAACAAACAAACACACACCATCAACAAAACCTGCCTTTGAATTCTCTTGTTTTCCATGGTATTACAGGTTCGAATTAGAGATCATACGAGTTAAAGGACTGGCGGATAAAATCTATTTCATGGTTTATTGATAACATTTAGGTGTCAGCCTTCCTGCTGCGTCCGGACCCCCTACTCTATCTGCAGGTGGTAGGAGCTGCCTTAGGTCCTATTTTCTGTACACTTGTTGGTGTTAGATGAAAAGGTATCCCACTTTCAAACTGACATGAGGTCTTTCATTGCAATAACACAAATAAAACCCTTGTATCAAGTGACAGCCTTCCCTTGCTGAGGTTTACCGTCATGTCAGATGGGATTCAAGCATTGTCTTGAGTCTCTTAGGCTGTATTTCGTACCTTAGGGGCTCTTCTGACTCCTGGCCCATTTCATTACCATCATCTCTATTCAGACCGGACTATGAGTTCATAAGAGGGGCCTTAACTTTGTGTTTTTGCAGCCTGACCTAGGGCTGGGCACATACTGAATTGCCCAAGAATGTTAATGAATAAGAAAAAAATGCTAAGAAGACAATTTTTTAATAAGAGGAAGTGAATTAAAAAAAAAAAAAAATCTCTGCACCAGGAGTGGGGTTAAGGAGCAGCACCAATGCCATTTGGAAGCTGGAAGTGGAGGGCAATTGAAGTGGAGTATCTGGGTGGGGGTAGCCCCCCCCCCAAGGAGTCTGTGCCTTAGGCAATTCGCGTGCTTGTCAGAGCTTGAGAACACTCCTTACAACATCTCAGACATCACAGAGTTTTCTGCTTTTGTAGTATTTATGCTTTTGTCATCTGATACCTCAGCTGAGCAGTCCTCCCCACTGGCCTCATCAGAGGTGGGGGGTTATTAATCCCAGATTTACTCAGGGAAATGTGAAAGCCAAAATAATTTGACAGTTCACAAAGCTTGATGGTGGCAGAATTAAGAGTAGAAGTAGTCTCTTTCTGTCAGGGAGTTTGCCTTCTGTCTTCTATGAAATTGACGCTCCCAGTTCTTTTCCTGGGCTTGCTTTTATTTTTCCACCGGAGAAAGGCCATATCTGCACTGACACATCCGTTCTCTCACCCACACCCCCCGTTGTGATCGATGACAGGCCTCTCAGAGATAGCTGGACATGTTAAAAAGTGTGATCAGCAGCCACAGAGTAAATGGATCTTAATTAGCTCACCTGAGAATTAAACTGATGACTTAGATACCTAAGCCATTCCCCCCTAGGGACCTAGCACATTCTTGTACTAAAAATATACATCTAACATCTTTAGTTATCTCTGAGCAGTAGATTTATGGATACTTTTTCTAATGTTCTGCTATGATGATATATTATTTTGGCACGGGAGAGAGGAATTCCGCCCTTCCCACCCAGCTTCAGTGAGGTATTATACTTGATTTACAACATTGCATAAATTTAAGGTGTAGAACATGTTGATTGGACACCCTTACATATTGCAAAAATGATTGCTGCCATAGCATTATCTAACAACTGCATCACATCAGTTAATTCCCATTTCTTTTTTGCGGGGAGAACTTATGATCTACTCTTTGCAACTTTCAAGTCCATAATATGGTACTAACTCTAGTCACCATGCTATACATTAGCTACCCAGAACTTACACAATTACAGCTGCAAGTTTGTACTATTTGACCAGCTCCCCATTTTCTCCACCCTTAGCCCCTGGCAACCATCCTTCTAATCTGTTTCTTTGAGTTTGGCTTTTTTTTTTTTTTTTTTAGATTCCTCGTAAGTGAAAACACATAGTATTTGCTAGACTTATTTGCCTCATCCTGATACCCTCAGATTTCATCCATGTTGTCACAAATAACAGGATGTCCTCCTTTCTCCTGGCCAAATCATATTTCATTGTACGTATGCATATAGGTGTGTGTGTATATGCGTGTATACACACACATGTATATCACATCTTTATCCGCTTGTCTGTTGATGGACACTTATATTGTTTTCCAATTTTAACTCTTGTGAGCAATGCTGAAACAAACATGAGAATTCAGACATCTCTTTGAGATCCTGTTTTCATTCCCTGTCATTTCCTTTCAATCCCCAGATACGGTATTGCTGGATCATAGGGGAGTTGCATTTTTAATTTGTTGTGGAACCCCCATACTATTTTTAATAGTGGCTCCACCAATTAACATTGCCAACCAATAGGGCACAAGGATTCCCTCTTCTCCATGTCCTTGCCAATATTTGTTCTTTTGTTGTCATTTGATGATAGGCATTCTGCCAGGTGTGAGGTGGTATCTCATTTTGGTTTCGATTTGCATTTCCCTGATGATGAGTGATGCTAAGCACCATTTTACGTACCTTTTGGTTTTTTGTATATCTTCCTTGGAAAAATGTCTTATTTAGTTCTCTGCCTATTTTTAAATAGGATTGTGTGTATATGCCTTTTTGTTGTGGTTACTGAGTTGTATGAATTCTTTATAGATTATACATATTAATTCTTTATCAGATATATCATTTGCAAATGTATTTCTTAGAGATTTTATTCATTTGAGAGAGAGAGAGAGAGAGAGCCCGCGTGTATAAGCAGGCAGAGAGGCAGAGGGAGTGGGAGAAGCAGACTCTCTGTGGAGTGGGGATTCCCAACTTGGGGCTCCATCCCAGGACCCCGAGATCCTTTTCTGAGCCCAAGTCAGACGCCTAACTGACTGAGCCACCCAGATGCCCCTATTAATTGCAAATATTTTGTTCCACTCTATGGGTTGTTTCTCATTTTGTTGGTGGTTTCCTTTGCTGTGCTGAAGCTTTTTAATTTGACGTGGTCCTACTTGTTTGTTTTTACTTTTGCTGCTTTTGCTTTTGGTGTCAAACCCCAAAAATCATTGCCAAGGCTGATGTCAAGGATCCTACCTCTGTTTTCTTCTAAGAATTTAGTGGTTTCAGGTCTATGGTTGAATCCTTACCCGACTTAGAGTTGACTTCTGCGTATGGTGTGAGATCAGGATCCAGCTTCTCTCTTCTCCCTGTGGCTTCCAGGATTCCCAGCACCTTCTGTTGAAGAGGTTATCTGGGAAAGGCTTCGTGAAGAATGATGCTAATTCTTTAATTAAAAGGAAGAAGGCCTAGGTTTGTTTTCTAATTTTAGTCACTAGTTTGCCATATGTTAGAATTAATTCACTGGGGTCATCGACCCGGAATTCAGGCACTGAGCACGAGAGGCTGACGTACCAGTGGGGAAGTGACACAGGAAGAAAGCCTCCAGCGCCAGGGCCCCGTGCAGTGTGCTTTTTATTTTTGCTCTGTTTCTTTCTACGTTGCTAATAGTTTTTTCCTGTTCTTTTCATCATGCAGATGGAGAATTAGTCAGCACTTCTCAAATAGTAACTTCTTTTTACATGAAGATTATTATTAATAAGTGGCAAAACTTATCTCTATCCTTTAAAAGTAGATATTAGACAACCCTGAAGATTAAGTGGGATCCTGTCCTGTTTTGAAATGAAGACTACTAGCTCAGCCAAGCTTATTAGGAAATTGTATATGTGAGATAGAGACATGTGGACATAAGACCATTTTGATAGGAAATAATTGATGATCAATTTCTTTCCATTTTTCACAGAAGACCCAAGCTCGGAGGTCAGTGTTTTCTTATCTCTTAGAGCATAGTGGTAGGGAAATAAATAGTCTGTAGTTTTTGGCTTTGTCTGTCAGTGGGAAGATGCAGAATCCTGATTTTAAAGTCTCAGCGGATAAGAAGTAGTAGAACGGAACCGATTTTCTACCTTGTGTGCGTGTGTCTTTGCTACGTGACCAAGTAAGGCAGCTCCTTGGCTGCAAACATGGGTTTTCCAGCCAAATGACTAATTCAAGGTTCCCTGGATGTTAAATTTAGATTCATATAGTCGTATCTCACCTTAAATATTGAACACTTTTCAGAGCTTGATGATACAGCTTTATACCACAGACATTCCTTGTCTCCTTATAACGGTTCGTTAACATTTTCTTACGTTTCTTGAGGACGAGGCAGACAGGGGTGGCTGCAAGTGGGAAGTTAGTAGAGGGTCTGGGAAAAAAAGTAACATTTTACTTTTAAGAGGGCTGTTTCTAAAATCTGCCAGGTAATTGGATGTATATTTAAAGAACAGATATCTCCTTCAGTCCCACACTTCTGTGGGGTTTTTGTTTTTGTTTTTAACACAAAACAGATTTTATTACAGTGTTATTAAAGTTAGCTCTGAGTGCATGTGTCTTTCAGCTTGAACTATACCTTTGATTCTCACGTTAAGATTGGTAAGGTTATCCTTTTGAGAGGGTAGTTAAATGTGAAATATGTTTTTATTATGGGCTTCTGAAACCAGGAGGTTATAACATGTAACGTATTTCCTCATCTTGTTGTTGGTCACCCAGAGAGAGCGTGAGGATTGGGAAGCGTTCACAGGACTCTGGGAACAGGCTGAGGATGAGCTTCTGCGAAGGAGCCACCAGAGAGGTGGAAGGAAAGCAGAAGAGCGTTGGCTTGTGGAACGGGGGAGGCGGTGTCTCAAGGAGGAGTGGGGTGGGGGGTCAGTAGACACAGGTGCTGCACTTACTTAAATAAGGGCTGGAGAGTGTCTATCAGATGGAGCAAAATGATGTTGGAGACTTTTGCAAGAGTTGTTTTAGTAGAATATCAGGGGTAAAAACTAGTTCATGGTGAAAAGGTAGAGTCAGTATAGACAGTTCTATTGACATTTTTTGTCAATAATTGTACAGTACTGATACCGCTTCGGCCTCCCTCCCTCCCTCCCTCCCTTCTTCCCTCCCCTTCTCCTTTCCTTCCTCCCTTCTTTCCTTCCAGAATCTATTTATTAGAGAGAGAGAGCGAGAGAGTGTGCGTGGAGAAAGAGGGAGAGAGAAGATCTGAAGCAGACATCCTGCTAAGTGAGGAGCTCAGCGCAGGGCTCCATCTCACGACCTGGAGATCATGACCGGAGCCAAAAATCACGAGTTGAAGCCTTAGCCAGTGGAGCCACCCAGGCACCTGTGGCCTCTTCTTAAAAATGACTTCCTTTTTTCCTAATACCCCTAAAAGGAACAGCCTCTAAAACTGAGGCCTTTGTTTAAACCTTATCTGTGTTACAGTTTCCTTGTCTGTAAAATGGGGATAAAAGCAGTGCCTTCCCTATAGGGTTGGCCAAAGGTTTCAATGAGATGATGCAAGGAAAGCACTTCGCACGGTGCCCGGCATGTAATCAGTGTGGCTGTGTGTGGCGCGGTAGTCTTTGTTGCAGTCCTTGTCGCTGTTGTCATCATCCTCTCTGCCCTCCTACTTCAGCCCTTCTGGTGCAGAGCTCTCTTTCACTGTGCCAGCTTTAGCCACCGGCCCCATGCTGAGGACCCCAGGTCAGTGTCTCCAATCCCAGACTTCTAATATTGCCGCCACCCTACTCATGGACTCAGGTACCCATGACATCTGACTGTTACTCATTCTGGGCATTGGGCCTTGTGTTGGAGGAGACATATGGTTTCAGGGAGATGTAAACTAAGGCTTCTGCCCTTATTTTCTGTTGCAGCATGCCATGCATGTCCCTGTTTTGTCACTACTCTGTGTCCGTTGTGACAGTCTATTTTTGGAGGGCATATAGAGTCGCAGAGGAATGAAGGAATTGGCTCTTACCCTGTGAGTTAGGCCTCCTTCAGTTATCAGTGACAGGCCCCAGATCCAAGTAAGCAGAAGCAGGGGTTTTCCTGGAATGATGCTGCTGTATCTTACTGATGGAGCTGACGGAGGGACAGAGGTGCACCTGGGCCATGCAGACATCTGGAGCATCTCCTGTGTCTCTCCCTGTCTCCCCTTTCAGATGGTATCTGTTAAAGGTACAAAAAACAACTTACTGTTGTTTCAGGTTTGCTTTTTCAGTTTACTTTTACATACTTTTTTTTTTTTTATCTTAATTTAATTTTATTTTTTTCAGTGTTCCAAGATTCATTGTTTATGCACCACACCCAGTGCTGGATGCAATATGTGCCCTCCCTAATACCCACCACCAGGCTCACCCATCCCCTCATCCTTCTCTCTTCCAAAACCCTCAGTTTGTTTCTCAGAGTCCACAGTCTCTTGGTTTGTCTCCTCCTCTGATTTCCCCCAGCTCACTTCTCCTCTCCACTTTCCAGTGTCCTCTGTGTTATTCCTTATGCTCCACAAGTAAGTGAAACCATATGATAATTGACTTTCTCTGCTTGACTTACTTCACTCAGCATAATCTCCTCCAGTCCCATCCATGATGATAAAAAAAGTTGGGTTTTCATCCGTTCTGATGGAAGCATAATACTCCATTGTATATATGGACCATATCTTCCTTACCCATTCATCCGTTGAAGGGCATCTTGGTTCTTTCCATAGTTTGGCAACAGTTTGCTGCTATGAACATTGGGGTACAGATGGCCCTTCTTTTCATTACATCTGTATCTTTGGGATAAGTACCCAGCAGTGCAATTGCAGGGTCATAGGGCAGCTCTATTTTTAATTTCTTAAGAAACCCCCACACTGTTCTCCAAAGTGGCTGCACCAACTTGCATTCCCACCAACAGTGGAAGAGGGTTCCCCTTTCTCCACATCCTCTCCAACACATGTCGTTTCCTGTCCTGTTGATTTTGGCCATTCTAACTGGTGTAAGGTGGTATCTCAGTGTGGTTTTGATTAGAATTTCCCGTACGCCTAGTGATGATGAACATTTTTTCATGTGTCTGTTAGCCATTTGTATCTCTTTGGAGAAGTGTCTGTTCACATCTTCCGCCCATTTCTTGACATGATTACTGTTTTTTTGGGTGTTGAGTTTGAGGAGTTCTTTGTAGATCTTGGGTTATCAGCCCTTTGTTTATAGTATCATTGGCAAATATCTTCTCCCATTCCATGAGTTGCCTCTTTGTTTTGTTGACTGTTTCCTTTGCTGTGCAGAAGCTTTTGGGACTTTACATACATTTTTTGCACCTGTTTCTCAGTGTCTGTGATTAGGAAACTGTAATTAAAGAAGTTTGTGTTTGAGGAACCTGCAATTTGGAATACCCTCATGATGCTGTGAAGGCCCCACGGATGTGCAGCAGGGAGGTGGCTTCAGGTCTGTGGTTCTCAGTGGCATTTATACTAGCTGGTCATCCTGGGATTACCATGTCGCTGTGCCGCCTGTGATGCTGTATTGCTGTTTAATGCACACTATGCTGTATTGCTGTTTAATGCACACTATTTTGTGCCTCTAGACATGACTGCTGTGGTGCATGTGAGAGAGACAGTGGGTGTTCTTTTTTTCTGAAGGGTAGAAATGGCAATTAATTGAAATTTTAATCTTGGAGGTTCTTAGGCTCCTTTGTATGGGAGGCCTTTTGTTAAGGTCCGTTTAAGGAGTCTCTGGCACTTTATTAATTCTGTCTGCTCATTTGTCTTTTAGATCAGTGGTGAAACCTTGAGCCTAAAATGATTTAAGTGACCGAGTTAACCACAATGGAATGGTTTATTTCTTTTATTTATTTAAATTTTGGGGTGGGAGTGGGGAATAACTTGAGCAGGGCTTTGTGTGTTTGGGTGACCCTGAGTATGTCTACAGCTGAAGACAGTTGCTTGTTTTCTCACTCTAGTGTCGTGTGGGCAGTTGGCGAGTGTCTATGAATATTCATCTTGTTTCTCTTGATTTCTGGTGGCTCTAAATTGGGCCAGACTAGTGTGGATTTATGTCCTGTTTATGTGAGTGATTCCTGATCTCTTATTCTTTGACACTTCAGGAGAGAGTCATCTTACTTTTTCTTTTTTAGGGAGTGCATATATTGGTAAGGGATGTTGTGCCTTTGTGAAGTGTGTGTTTTGACTTCGGTTTCTCTTTCCTTATTAGCCATTCACTCCTCATTCCACTGGGGAGGGGTCAGCTTCCAGCGTTCCTCTGCAGTCCTCTTGCCAAGGTTACTGGGACCTGTGAGCTGTACGATTCTCTCTTTACCTTCTCTGACCTCAGTGTAGCCTTGACTGTGGATATTCTCTTCTCCTTTGTCTTCTACAATTTCCTTTCCTGGCTTCATTCTTCCTCCCTAGCTACTTCCTAACCATCTTTTTTTTTTTTTTTTTTTTTTTTCCCAATTTATTTATTTTCAGAAAAACAGTATTCATTATTTTTTCACCACACCCAGTGCTCCATGCAAGCTGTGCCCTCTATAATACCCACCACCTGGTACCCCAACCTCCCACCCCCCCGCCACTTCAAACCCCTCAGACTGTTTTTCAGAGTCCATAGTCTCTCATGGTTCACCTCCCCTTCCAATTTACCCAAATTCCCTACTACTCTCTAACGCCCCTTGTCCTCCATGCTATTGGTTATGCTCCACAAATGAGTGAAACCATATGATAATTGACTCTCTCTGCTTGACTGATTTCACTCAGCATAATCTCTTCCAGTCCCGTCCATGTTGCTACAAAAGTTGGATATTCGTCCTTTCTGATGGAGGCATAATACTCCATAGTGTATATGGACCACATCTTCCTTATCCATTCATCCGTTGAAGGGCATCTTGGTTCTTTCCCCTAACCATCTTTTCAATGCTGCTGTTTTGGAAAGTGTTGGCTGTGAACTTTGCTTGCTTTACTTACTCTGCATATTATCCTGAGTGATCGCTTCCTCTCAAATATTTATCATTCTTAAAAATTTCTGGTGTCAGTCTCTCCTCTGAGCTCCAGATTTGCATATCCAAGTGCTTAAATAAATAACACCTTAAACGTAACCAGATGTAAACCCAGGAACCCTCTTTCCAAATTTCTGTCTTCACTTGAATTCACTCACTCTCAGGAAAAATAACCAACATCTTCAGAGTTGCTTAAGCCAGAAACCCAGACAGAGGGCGCCTGAACTCTCTTCCCTCTACCTGGTTCTGTCTGTTTTCTGCTGTGCTCTTTCCAGCAGTTCAGTGAGAACCCTAAACAGGTATTAGTAAATACTTTGTTTTTATAGATGGGAACACTTGGAGAAGTTGAGGTTTTTTTGTTTTTTTTTTCTTCATAAAGAATAGAGGAATTATTGATGCTGGGAAAGCCCGTGAATCTTGATTTCTAACAGGTTACTTAGAGTACTGGGAAGAACAAACCAAAACCAAGTCAGCCAAAAGACAAAAGCTCATGTCCTCCTATAGTAAGACTCCAAAGGAATCCACTTTCATAATAGTTCACTTTTTGAGACATCAGTTTCCTTTTTCACTATTTTTTTTTAAAAGATTTTATTTATTTATTTTACAGACAGAGATCACAAGTAGGCAGACAGGCAGGCAGAGAGAGGGAGAGGAGGAAGCAGGCTCCCTGCAGAGCAGGGAGCCCGATGCGGGACTTGATCCCAGGACCCTGAGATCATGACCTGAGCTGAAGGCAGCGGCTTAACCCACCAAGCCACCCAGGCGCCCTCCTTTTTCACTATTTTATATGTTCTCACTACAGAGGTGGTGTGGGCCCTGCTGTCCTCACTCAGTGCCATAGCTGACGGGTTTCTTTTTAAAATAGACATAATGAGATAAAATTCAGATACTACACAGTTCATCCATGGAAAGTGTACAGTTCAGTGGTTTTTAGTGTATCCACAGCGTTGTGCAGTCAGCACCTCTGTCTGGTTCCAGAACATTTTTGTCCCCCTGGCCCTAAAAAAATAAACCCCATATGAATTAGTAGTCAATTCCCACCCATTTAAGTAACTAGGGATATATTTTACATATATATATGTAAAATATATATATACATAACATACACACATATATATGTGTGTGTGTGTATATATAAAATTTGTGTATTCTGTATAAATAAAATCATGAAATATGTAGTCTTCTGTGACTTTTCTTACCTATCACATTTTCAAGGTTCATCCTTTTTATAGCATGTCCAGCACTTCATTCCCTTTGATAACCAATAATAATCTTTGTACGAGTATAGAACATTTTGTTTGTCCATTGATGAGGTGATGGACACATAGATTATTTCCATTTTTACAACTTTACTATTGTAATATTTTACTTTGGGAATAATGCTGCCATGAGCATCTCTGTAGAAGTTTCTGTGTACACGTATGTTTTCATTTCTCTTGGGGATATACCTAGGAATGGAATTCCTGGGTTCATATGGTAACCTTCTGTTTCATGTTTTGAAGAATTGCCAAACCCGTTTCCAGAGCAGCTCTACCATTTTACATTCCCACCAGTATTGTATTGAGAGTTCTGGTTTCTCTCTATGACCTCAATAGGACTTTTTATTGCTTACCTATTTGAATATAGCTATCCTGATGGGCGATGGTATCTTGTGATTCTGACTTGAATTTCTCTGATGTTGCATGTCTTTTGTTTGCCTTTTGGTTATTCATATATCTTCTTTGGAGAAATATTTTCAAAACCTTTATTTATCTTAAAATTTGGTTGTTCTTCTTTTTATTGTGAGTTGTAAGAAATCTTTAGATTGGCTAGATACAAATCCTTTGTCAGATGAATGATTTTTAAATATTTTCACCCATTTCGTAGGATGTCTTTTCACCTTCTTGATGGTATCATTTGCATTGTCGAAGTCTTTAATTTTGATGTAAGAACTGTGGCTTTTATTAATATTTCCATGCTTGTGCTGTGGTGAGGCAGAGGAGAGTGTCTCTGTCCTTGAAGTGGGTCGATGTTTCAAATGTAGGTAGAGCTGCAACCAGACTCCCTTCACTTCCGGCCTGTCTCTTCTCCTTTCTTTCCTGTGTGGCTTCTGTTAGGGCTATGATGGTCCTACGACAGTAAGTCTGTCTTGGTCTAGATTGTTCAGGATTGAGGGAAGCTGGCAATGTGTCAGCATTTTATCGAACGATTGTTATTTCCATGTTATCAATAGTTACCACGAATCTCATCCTAAACCCCAATTTCCTGTTCTGTCTCTTTTCTGAATAGAGCACTACCCCGGCTTGCTCCACTGCCATTGTCCTTGAGTGGCTGTCAGGGCGTGCAGTCATGGAGCTAGGTGGCCCTGGAGATGATCAGATAGCAGCACCCCTGCATTCAGAGGAGCCACCTCTTTTCCAGTGTTTTCTGCTTCATTGCTGGTTTGCAGGCCTGTACCTGGAGTTTCATGCCATTGGGCAGTTGGACACCAGTGTGCCCCAGGCTTCTGGATGTCTGGATCAATAGGATGGCAAGAACCATTAGCATATAGCATAAGGTTATTTTTAATTTTGTCATGTTAAGGACATTTGGCAGGGTTAATTGCCGTCATGATAGAAAATGAGATTTTCCTATCAAGAGAGTACCAAAAATACCAAATGAATTTACTTTTGTGAAAAGTTGATAAATGTTCCTGTTCTTCTTATTTTCCTGTCTATCCCTGAAAAATACTCTGGGGTCTGTGGATTGATATTTGGGAACCATACGGCTTACATACTTAACTTAAATCTTTATTTGAAAAGTAGAGCCTTCACTTAATCAGGAATTTACTCTGTATGATGCCAGATATCAGTTTTATACAGATCATTTCCCTACACTGAATTAACTGTTTTGGCTGTTACGTTAGACACATCTTCCTCTGTACCCTCTGCCGATGTTTGAGAATTTCTCCTGTAACAGATGAGAAAGAATTGTTTCACGTATATGTCAGTATAAATGTGATTTGACCTTTAAAAGATTTTTTTAAAAATCCCATCATTCCCAAAGGTAGAATGGCTCCTATTTACAAATACAGTGTCTAATTTCTGGATTATGTGTGTTCTAAACTGGGAGTACTACATAAATTTTTATTGATTCTGTCTCATCTAAATTAAAATGTCAAACAGATATTAGGGTTTTATCATAAGATAGTTATTGGCTGTCACACTGGCACATTAATTATAGTAATTGGGCAGTAAAGTAGCCATAGGAATAGATAATAGGCTATACATTTTGATGAAATTGCAGTTACGACCTCTTATTTATGGTAATAAAATCTTGTTAATTGACATAGCTGATAAGCTCTTTTGCTTTCCTTTTCCACCTTTCAGGTTGCGTTGTAAGTCTGCTTAGGAACTCTGAACTGAGGGCCCACAATACACAGTAAAGGTCACATTCCAGAATTTTCTGGACTCATTCTTGGTACACACATTCAATTCAGCAAATATTTGCTGATCATGTTTTCAATGCTTCTAAGTATATGGATGTATAAAGCAGTTTCCCGTATTGAAAGACTAATACTGAAGGAGGGAGGTAAAACATCTCTGTGTAAATAGTTGTGACCCATTTATTGAGTCATATGCACGAGCCACATATAGGTTCCTTACAAGTGGGATAAAATACAAGTTCAGAGGAGGAAAAAATAATTCCAAGCCTAGGTGATCAGTGAAGCCGTAAAGCTCAGTGTTAGAGGAATTACTTGGCATTCCTGACATAAAGCTTCAAGCTATCTCCGAATGCACATCTGCATTCTAGAGCTACAGCAAGAGGTACGTGGTTAAATGCACTGACACGGAAGTCAACTATTGTTCTAGGCTCAGCTGCCTTGCAACCTCATTTTGTGTCCTTGAGTACATAAAATGGATGTAATAATATGTGTCCAGCATCTCTCACTATGAAAAATGAGATAATGCAGATGCCTAAACTGCTCCCTGTGGTGAGAGTCAGATTGCTTGGCAGGTGTGTATTTTTTTTTTTTTCAGGCAACTCGGGCCATACATCTGAATGGTAGGCACAGCTTTCCGTGACTAAAAGGATTAGCATCCTTACCAAAGTGCCCAATTTATCGCTGGGAGATAGCATGTTCTGTGTAACATCAGAACTGTTGTCTGAAAAATTGCCTGAATTTCTCGGAGAAACTGCCTGTGTGAATACAGAGGAGTAGTGGGGTGATCGTTCAAATATGATAAAAAGGACGCATGAGCTGTTACTGCTGGTTCAGGGGCGTCACCACTGGATTTTCCATTCTTGCATCCTCTCCATTGTCTAACAGAGGAAACTGAGGTTTAGCTTCAAGAATTGCTTTGATCCTACAACTGTTGGAGATCAGTCTGTGAAAGTCCCATGCACTGTCTCCAAGGTAGATGGTTTTCGTGCAGGCCATCATAAGCCATCTTCGTGGGCGTGCGTGTGTGGATGTAAACATTACCCGCTTTCTCACCAGGCTGCTTCTGGAGCTGCTGGAGCTGCTGTTTGACAAGTTTAATGCTGTAGCCACTGCACACTCCGTGGTCCTGGGGTACCTGCAGGACACTGTTGTGGCCCCACTGACTCAGCAGGATGATGTCAAGTTGTACGATATGGCGGACGTGTGGGTGAAGATCCAAGATGTTCTGCAGGTAAGGTCCTTTTACAGATACGGCGCCGTCTTGATGTGGAATAACAGGTTGGAATGAAAAATCTGCACCTAAAATGTTCCCTTACTCATAAACAGTGAGAAAGCCCCGATGCTATTTTAAGGGTGATGCTGCTGATGTCATCAACTTCCCTCATCTTCCAAAAAGACCTTTCAACTTTTTTTTTGCCAGGCGTTCATATTAGGAGATTCACAATATGTTGCAATCGAGGATGTATAGTATTTAGCTTTCTGTTGTAACATACTTGACTTCTCTGGAATGAGTTGTATATTAAGGTAATCAGTATTAAAATGTTCTTAAACAGTATTTTATGAACATATGTAGCTTAGTTTTATGGCTGTTTTCTTACAGTCATCTTTTGCATATATTGGAGTAAATGACAGGTCAAGAGTGTGTTTTGAGAGATGAAAATAACCGTAAGGTTTAAATGTATCACTTTGATTTGTTGAAGATCGGAGAAATGATATTACTATTTGGTATGATGATGCAGAGATGGTATTTAGAAATTTTATTATATTTTCTCTCCGTGTGCTAGGAAAATATATTTGATTTGGCCAGATGAGGATTGGAAATTCGATTAAGAGTTAGCTGAAGCAAATTTGACATAGCTAAATAGAAGTGACTTGGTTAGATAGTACCTACTAATATGAAAAAAATTAAGTACATGTAGGAAATTGAAAAATATAACTGTGTAGGAATGAAATTACTTGCATGGCAAATAGGAGTATTTGCAGGAAGAAATAAATCATGAATGTAAATTGTTGTCATTTTTGAGTATAAGGTATGCTTCTGTTGGATTGAATGATGGATTCTTGGCTACTCATTCATTAGACTTTTTTTTTTTTAAAGATCTTTATTTATTTATTTGACAGAGATCACAAGTAGGCAGAGAGACAGGCAGAAAGAGAGGAGGAAGCAGGCTCCCCGCGGAGCAGAGAGCCCGATGTGGGGCTTGATCCCAGGACTCTGGGATCATGACCTGAGCCGAAAGCAGAGGCTTTAACCCACTGAGCCACCCAGGCGCCCCCATTAGACTTTTTTTGGGTGCAGTCTGTGTGCTCTGTTGATGGCTCAGTGAAAAGAATACAAGTTGCAGCTATATCCTCTGCGTTCCTTTTGCTGCTTTGTCTATTACCACGTGTCCATAGTAGCTGCTTGATGAATATTTGTGTATCGAATAACGTATCTTTATTGCTGAGAAACTGGTGCTTTAACATTTTATATCTTGATTCATAAATATCACAGAAATATGTGCTTTTCCCACAAACATGTCCCATGTTTATTTTAAGAATGAAACAAGAAAATAGACTTCAAGGCCATTTCAAAAGTGGTAAGAATGAGGGAGTTTTGGTTTTAGCCATGATGCAGTTACCTCCTGTTGTAAGCAGCTCTAAAGCCGGATGGACTGAGGCAGTCAGCATGTTCATTTGAGAGCAGAGAATACATGAAGCGAGTCCCTCATTCATCCCAGCTTCCTCTCGGAGGACACCTGCCACACTGTAGCATAGGGAAGTGAAATCGAGGCAGACAGCAGCAGGCTCCCTAAGCAGAGGAAGCAGAGGTGAGAGTTTGAGGACGTGGAAGCAGCTGGAATCTGTGGGGTGGGATGGTGGGGGTGGAGAAGAGGGAATTGCCCAGAGGAGATGCCCTCATTGGTTGGAAAAGAGAGCCCTTGGGTCTTTGGCCAAATATGAAGCTGTGTAGATGCACCACAAGGCTTGGCAGAAAATGGCCACTGTGGGGCCGTATGTTGATCGGCAATTCCAGATGTTGCCAGATGCTTAGAAATGTTGGGAGTTCAGAGTGGCCAGAGTGGGCTCAACTTGCCGAGCACCCTGTTCTTTCCGATGTGGCCTCAGAAAGGTTATGTTGTGGTAAGAGGACTGTTCTGGCTATAGGGTAGGGGTGACCCGAGATCTTGCCTAACCAAGTCTCTGTGGCATCAGCCTGATCCTCCTGTACGTTAGTGGCAGACCAGAGCAGAACTCACTCGAGAGTAAGACAGTCCACATTTTCAGCAGCGAAGCATCCACAGAGTCCAGCACACTCTTAAGTTTGTGAAAAGGCAGAAGAATATGACTTTAGCTGGGATTTAAGAAAATTAATAAAAATTAATATCTGAAATGGAAAATGTACCAGATGCCTTTAGCTGCCGATTGCCTGCTATAGAAGAAAAGGTCAGAGAACTTGAAGATGAATCAATGGGAACGATCCAAAATGAAGCATAGGGAGAAAGCCGATTGCAAAGAACATGAACAAAGCCATATTGTCTGTAATGGGCCCATATCCTGCAGTTTAGCATTTTGTAGTCACAGGGGAGAGGGGAGAGAGTTATTGGGGTAGAAGATTATCAGAAGAAATGACCAAAAGTTTCTAAATTTATTGAAAAACATAAACCTATAGATCCATGAGGCTCAACAAATCCTAAGCAGCATTAACACAAAGAAAACCAGTACCCAGATGCTACATCTCAGGTTGCTGAGAACCAAAGAAGAAAGCCTTAAAGATAGCCAAAGGGAAAAAGGAGAGGGTAGCCAGAGGGGAAAAGGACACAGTGCTTAGAAGGAACCAGTGATAAAAATGGCCACTAACTTCTCCCACTAACTTCTCCGTGACATTTTGAAGAACATACCCCAATCTTTTTGGGTTTGTCACTGTGGGTTTAAGGGATCCTCTTTAAATACAAAGATACATATTGGGGTGTCTGGGTGGCTCAGTTGGTTAATTGTCTGACTCTTGATTTCGGCTTAGGTCATGATATCAGAGTTGTCAACTTGAGCCCCACATCAGGCTCTGTGCTGGGTATGGAGCCTGCTTAAGATTCTCTCTCCTCTCTGCCCCCCTGCCCCTCTCCCCTGTCCCCATTTGCATGCTCTCTCAAGTAGATAGATAGATGGATAGATAGATAAATATAGGTAGATTATAAGTATATGAATAGAGAGATACCATGGAATACTAGTAATTTGTATTATGCAGACATGTTGGATACTATTAGATACTTAGTATTATCATATGGAATTATTTGTATCATAGTACTTATGGCATTTCAGTCTTGAATATATCAAGCCCTAGAAAGTATTTACAGACTATCTAAACTTACTTTTGCAAGATTATGAAATATTTTATAAGTTCTTATGGTCCCTGGTATTTGACAAACTTAGACTAATGCTGTAAGTTGAAAACAGCTTTTACGTCTGTTAGGTTTGTATTTGTAACGTTATCATGAAGAATTAATTATGGTTATGAATGAAGTCAGATGCCTTACTTAGCTTTACTTCGTTTGAATTTGTCCAACGTATACAATTCCCACACTTTTGAAAACAAAACCCACCTACTTGTATTAAAAATATTTATAATACACTAAGGAACTTTAAGTTCCATCAGACAGGAACAGCTGAAATGTTAACATAATTTAAAATACATGTTTTTGGCTTTATGAAATGACTTACACCTTTCACACATGTGGTTTCAAATGAAGTGATTTGGGGATCTTACCTTCATTTTATGATAGGAGTTGTTTTGCCTACTTAAACAGCTTAAAAAAAAAAGATTTTATTTATTTATTTGACAGAGACACAGAGAGAGAGGGAACACAAGCAGGGGGAGCGGGAGAGAAGCAGGCTTCCTGCTGAGCAGAGAGCCTGATGTGGGCCTTGATCCCAGGACTCTGGGATCATGACCTGAGCTGAAGGCAGATGCTTAACTACTGAGCCATCCCAAACAGCTTTATTGAGATAATTTGCATGGCATAAGATTCATGCATTTAAAGTACAGATTTCAGTGGTTTTGGTAAACTTATGGAGTTGTACAGCCATCATCATGATACAATTTTAGGATATTTTCAACACTCTAGAAAGTTTGTGTCCATTGCAATTACTTCCTGTTCCCCACTGCTTTCCCCTTTCAGGATGTGTTTAATTAAGACATAGAAGAGGTCTCGGTTGTTTGTTATAGCTCTCAGTAAACTGGTAGTACCCAAATCATACACTTGGAATTACTGTTACTATTCCATATTAATGTGTTTGCGTATCATTGGCATACATTACTTGACAGATAAAGAATATAAAACTAAAACTGATCTAATAATACAAGGAGAGGTGTCTAACATAGAAATATCATTTCATTTATTATTTTAATTGGTTTGAGATCAAGGTATCACTGTTCTTTCCTCCTTTTTTTTTTTTTTTGTCCATTTTTCACCTCTTACTTATCTAATCTCCTGCCCCCATCTTCTGTTTTCTTTGACATATGTTGGAAGAATGACCTTAGTCATGACTTGAGTTAATCTGTGGTTGTTTCTTAACCATGTATTCTACTAGTCTTCATTAACCCACAGATTTGAGGATGAAGTATTTTTGAATAAGAAGTTCATCTTAATATTTTAAATTGTTATTATACAGTAAAAATTATTCTGCAACTTTTACCTTCTTTTTAGCTCTCTGTGTTTTGTGATTCCTTCAGAAATTCTTTACAGTCACAAGTCACTGGGCGATACTAGGCTATACACCCATCCATAAACGGGGTGTACAGTGGCAGGCACACCAATGAGCTAATGTTGCCAAATATATAAGAAGGCCGTTGGCACAGTGTGGCTTGTAATTGCGCTGAAACATGCGGAATGGGCCAAAGAAGGGCTTGGGGGGTGATGATGAGCTGGTTCCTGGAGTACAGGAGTGGAGGAGATGGCAGCGGCTCTCCAGGTAATTGGAACAGCAAATGAGATGGCGTAACGTGGCCCAGAGGGAATGGAAAATGGTCTTCAGAGATAAGTGAGAAAGAGAAAGGTTGCGCTGTAAGTGACCCCTTCTTCCGGCTAGGTAGGTTGGGGTGCAGCTTGTGGAAGGCCTTGAGGCATTTGTGATAATTTTCAGACTGATTATTCTGAGGCAGGGAATGCATTTAATTTACCCAGGGCTTGATTCCTAGCCCCCTCCTAGACCTTCCAGATGGGAATCACTGCAGATAAGGACTGGATTCTGTTGTTTCTGTGTTGGGTGGGGTGGTGTTTCCGTTGTTGTTTTGTTTTGTTTTTTAGTTCCTAAGGTGATTTTGTTGTATTTATTTACGATCCTCTAATTGGGAACCATTGCTTTGGGCCAGTGTTCCCTGAGAACATATTAAAAGTGCAGATTTTTATCCCTACCTTATACTTAACGAAATGATAAACTCTAGGGATGCAGCCGTATGATCTGTGTTTTAACAAGCCCTTCAGGTGATTTGTATGCGTGCTGAAGTTTGGGGACCTTTGTTTGCAGTAATATTGGACCACTGGGGATTTTGATCGGGGTGTGCTGAGACGAAGTAGGATTAGTGTGCTGGCGTTGAAGAGGACTGAGCAGAGTGGCTAGAGACGAATGCAGGGAAACTGTTTTATACACAAATGGAGAGTCTGTGGATGATACTTGAGTATTGTCTAATAGTGAAATAAACAAGACAGGCTTTCAGGGGGCATGGTAAAGGAATACAAGGGAGAGAAGGATTTGTAAACCTTTCGGGGGTCTTGGAAATCTATAACACCATGTGGATGACTCAGAAATCTGGATTCCAATATGGCAGATATTTTAATGATGGTTTAGTATTAAGTTACTGGAGCCAGCTATGTGCTAGGCATTAGGGAATAAGTATGAACACAAGATAGCTCACTGGTGAAGTGAGGAGGAGCCTACAGGGTATGTTTCTGCACTAAATTCACTGTTAGAGATTTGGCAGGAGTAGAAACACGGGAGAATGCTTTTGTTGTTGTCGTCATTGTTTCTCCTAAACCAACATGAAGACTTTAAAAAAGTCTCTTGGTTTACATTCCGTGTAGAGTTTTCTGCTTTGGCCACTTGAGTTTTCATATACTTGCCGGTGGCATGCCCTCTGGGTTGAAATCCTTCCTGGAGAATGAAATAAGGGACAAGAGTAGCCCCGTGCCTTTAAGTGTGCGCCCCCTTGAGCCGAGGTGATGGCATTACACGGTGAATGGAGTTCCATACATAGAGTTTGGGTTTCTGTGTTTGTTCAAACGGAAGATGTTTCTTGCTGACAAATTGAAATGCTCTTTTGCTTATACGTCTTGGAAGAGAAAATAATTTTTGATCATTTAAAGACTTCAGCAGCCTTTCTCCCCTGGAACCTGGGCTTTCCCTGGCAGGCGGAGTCCATCCTGCCAGTGAAAGGCTCATTTGTCTCAGCGTGTTTGTGTCTAGAGACAGCCTTGTGAGGGAGACAAGGCTGCAGTCATCCTAATCACAGGGTGTCAGAGTTTCCTCCTGGTGTCAGCCCTGTGACCATACACTGCTGCCCTCCTTTTGCAGTTTTACACTCTTACTGAAACTGTGATAATAGAAATACATGTTTTTGCCCTTCTGAGCAGCAACAGCACCTTCCCAAATGTCACCTCCTTGGTGACATGCCTGTCTTTCTGTTGGCTGCACATTTTCAGGTGCATAAGACTGAGGTACCGTGGAAACAAAATATTCTATTTCTTGTGGAATTCTACCCAGCAGGGAATGAAAGGATCACTTTAAACAGGTGTTAGGTGCTTAAAAAAAAATTTCCCTCTTTCGCATCTCCTTGTGAAACAAATTGCCCATTTAGCTATTACTGGCTGGAAGGGTAGCCCCATGGCGTGCTCAGCAGTGTTCCCGAGGTCGGTGGAGGTTCTGGGTTCTTCTTACACTGTTTACCCCTGACGGTGACACCCAGAACAAGTCACTTCACGTTTTCATGCCTTGATCTCTCTTTCCAGAGATCAACACAGACAGAATGCAAAATCATTTTGCTTTTGCTAACTGGCACATAAATGTTTAAATAGTGATAAAATTAACCTCATACAGAGAGAACTTGAAGTTTGCTGTCAGGTAGGAAATGCACAGATATTATTGGTACTGATCCATGACCCAGAGGAGTTTTTCAAGGAGACAAATGCAATTTCTATTTTGAATCCAGGTCTGAAACTAGGTTATTCTTAGGTTTGGTTTCATTTGATATTTTGTTAGCTGAGGATTCCAGACCTTAAAGTAAAACCTGCTTTTTTCAGTATTCCAAGCCAGAGAACTTGTCAGATTATCCTTGCAGAAATAGTTTTTCTTCATGTCTCAGCCTTTAAAACTTTTTGCTAGCCTCTAGTTTGGGAGGCATGGAAAAGTTACTGCCAGCCCGGCCCCTGAGTCTTCCAAATGTACTTGCTCCTGGAAGTTGTATCGTGTCTCGTCACTGGGTAGTATGCCGCCTGGTGAACCGCACTGCATTTACATTAGAAAGTTACATTAGAAATCTTCCTCGAAATTGGAGCCAGTTTCCATAGCATCAGGGCTCATCCTCTGTTATTTTATGTTCACTACTGTTAATGCTTAGAGCAGGAAACGCTGGGCTGCCAAGGAGATCCTCTGGCTGCTGGTACAGATGTGGCAAGTGCCAAGGTTATCTCATGCCAGTGAAAACTGGAGTAAATGTCATGGGTATCCTAATACATTGGGCCCAACTCTCTACTATAGTAGTTTAGCAGCAGATAGATACTCCAGAATAAGTCAATCTCATGGAAAGGTTGCTCTCCTTAAATGCCTTGTTACCTAGGCAGGGTCTGCTTGGATCTTGGTCTAGTGAGAGAGATGACAGCCTACCACTTCCAAAGCTTATTTTCTTCTCTGGTTTTGTCTGAGATTTTAGAAGCTGGAGCATTGCAAGTCATGTGCCCCTTGGGCTTGTACTCCTACTGATGCTGTCAGAGTCCCTATCAAGACGGTGTGCGTATCAGAGTGTGGGGCACCTGGGCGGAGGCTGGGGGCCTGCTAGGAGCCAGGAGGCGGTATAGTCAGTGGTGAGGATTCCAGCCAGAAGTCCCTGTGCCCCACTTCTGGAGAGCCTGTTTCGGTAGGATTCCAGCTGATTCTAATGTGCATTCCCAGTGGAGAGCCAGGATTAGCGTGCGTTAGAGGTTCGGTCATATTAAAACCAAGGCTATTAAAGACAATCTTAAGGAGTAAGAGAGATTGATAAAAAGTGAGTTTAGTTTAATTTTGAAAGATAGGTCTCTGTCGCATGTTTAGAAGTGTCTATGTTCCATGACAGAGAGCTAATGATAAGATGTTGAAACTCCATATAGATGAGGGGAAAATGCTTTAGTACACATGCATTTTAAAGGGGGAAAAAAAAACACCTAAATGATTGTGCTGTCACCTATCTCCATTCGCAGATTTTGGACAGCCTTTTTTTTTTTTTTTTTAAGATTTTATTTATTTATTTGACAGAGATCACAAGGAGGTGGAGAAGCGGGGGCTGGGGAGGGCAAGCCCCCTGCTGAGCAGAGAGCCTGATGTGGGGCTCGATCCCAGGACCCTGAGATCATGACCTGAGCTGAAAGCAGAGGCTTAAACCACTGAGCCACCCAGGCACCCCTTTTGGACAGCTTTCTATAGAGCAGCAGCCCAAGGACAGCTAGCAAGTAATTCCCATTTTTGACTTGAATAGTTGAGAATTGGACAAATACATTATTTCATTCAAGACTTTAGGATCAGAAGCAATTGTGTCTAAATGTTTTTTACTGTCTGTTATTAAGAATGGGGGGTTTGTATGTTGCCCCCCCATCTCTAGTCATTACTTATATGAGTTTTCTAGATTTATATTAATGGAAATTCATTTTTTGTTTTTGTTTTTTAAACTGAGGGGAAAAGATATTTCTTCCTTTTAAAACATGTTCATTTAAAGGAATTTAAGAAAGCATAACCTTGTAGGGAGTTAAGACAAAAGCATTGATCAAGGACAATTACAGAGCTGTTCGTGATCCCATGAGAAAATTTTCATTTTGAACACCGGTGCTAGAGAAGACCAGAGGAGGAAGAGGTTAGAATGCTCTAAAGTAGTTGAGTTCATGGTCACGGTGAGACTTGCACATCTCAGTTTGGTTGGGTTGAACGTATAATGCAGCTGGTATGTTAGAAGCCTGGGGAGAATGGAGGTTTCTGGTTGGTCGGCTGGTTCTTTGGAAAGTGTTACGTGATGCTGAAATCTCAAGCAGACTCCCTGCTGAGCACAGATTCCCAAGCTGGGACTCCATCTCACTACCCCAAGATCACAGTCTGAGGTGAAATCGAGTCAGACACTTAACTGACAGAGTTACCCAGGTACCCCAATATTGTTTTGTTTCTACCAGTGTCCATTTCCCTTTCTTTTACTATTTTGAAAAAAATCCTAGAGGTGATTCTGTTCCATCGGTAGTAGAGTATGAATTCTAGAAGATCAGGACTCCTTAAAAAAAAAAAAAAAAAGTACCTAAAAACTGAAATTTTTAAAAACCAAATAATCCAGTCAGTGTTCACATTTTGAACTGTCTCAGATGTTGTAATTGTATATTTTTTTGCAGTTTGTTTGAATCAGAATCCAAATAAAGTTTAAATATTGCAATGTGATTGATAATTTCTTAAAACTCCATCAATCTACAAGTTAAATCTCGTTTTTTAAAAAGATTTTATTTATTTGACAGAGAGAGACATGGTGAGAGAGGGAACACAAGCAGGGTCAGAAGGAGTGGGAGAGGTAGGCTTCCCACCAAGTAGGGACCCCAATGCGGGGCTTGATCCCAGGACCCTGGGATCATGACCTGAGCTGAAAGCAGATGCTTAACAACTGAGCCACCCAGGTGCACTTTTACTTTGTTTTTACCTCTTTAAATTTATTTATTGAAGAAACCACATCATTTGTTCTGTACAATTTGAAATATTCTGGCTTCTGTTGCTTGCTTTTCCATGGTTCACTTGCTATTTATTATTGTCCTGTAACTTGGGTCTAGAAGCTTCCTTTGATTTAGGTTGATACTTTCTAGCTGGTGATAGAGATTATACTTTTCTGATAGAAAAATAAAAAGGTGAGATTCATCTTTTTAAGATGATCTATCTGGAAGCGGTGTGCAGAGTGGATTGGTGGAGAAGGAAATGGATGGAGAGATCCCAATTAGAGGTTAGGCTCAAACAGCGCAGGATAGAAAGGGGAGACGAGGGCAGGGCCGCCAAAAAGCAAGAGGTCAGAGATGAAAGAGATTTGATTTTATTTTTTAAAGATTTTATTTATTTATTTGACAGGAGAGATCACAAGTAGGCAGAGAGGCAGGCAGAGAGAGAGGGGGAAGCAGGTTCCCCGCGGAGCAGAGAGCCCGATGAGGGGCTCGATTCCAGGACCCCGAAATCATGACCTGAGCCGAAGGCAGAGGCGTTAACCCACTGAGCCACCCAGATGCCCCGATGAAAGAGATTTTAAAAGAATAGTGAATTTTCAAAAACCTTTTAACATTGACTCTACCAAATGGAGAGCCATAAGTCAGGGTAGAGTTTTGTACATGGGTTGTTGGGGATTAGGTTCAGGAAAATGGTACTTTGTGCCTGTTACATTTGAGGTGTTGGCACAATATCCCTATAGCATTATGTTACCCCGAGGATCTAAAGATTGAGTACAGGGGAGAGTTTAGGGCAGGAGACAGAAATTTAGGGATCACCCATCTGCCTGGGGTCACCCATCTGCCTGGGGACTAACAGCCAAAGCAGGAGAATGGAGCAGTTCAGAAACTCAGGAGTGTAAAAGCGAAGCTAGTGCCTGGTGCTTTCCTTAAGTAGCTCGTCTGCTCGGTTAGCTCCACAGTTGTCACAAGCAGCATATTCCACGGTCCCCAGAGACTGGAGTTTCTTTCAGGGATGCCACATCTTGCCTTTCTTCTGCTTCTGCATTTTTTCATAGTGTGCGGGTACTAGGAGGGTGAATTGTTGAGCAGGACCTGCATGCTGTTGAGGCCAGGGGTGGTAGCTTTCCCAGGCTGGAGATTCCCTCGGGGGTGTGGATGGACAGCTAGCAGAGTGAATAAAACTTGTGTTAACAGGTCCTGAAGTGAGCCTGGAAGGAAGTAAAGATGCAGAGTGAGTTGGGCAAAAAGCTTATTTGGCCAGCCCATAGGAAAAAAGACTTCGGAGTTGAGGTGACTTGACATTTCCTTCCGTTGTGATCCCTGCATCTGTGAACCTGGCTGACACCATGACCGAGAGCCGGGTAGTTGAGGGCGGGCAGCAATTGTCTTCTGGTATCCTCTCCTGTTTCTTTTGTCTTACGTCCATCAGAATTCTGGGGAATGGGGTTAATGGGAAGGCACAAAAATTATAGATTGTCCTAAAGGAAGTCCTTTCTTACTCAAAGTATCTTAAGAAAATGTGTTATTCCAATATCTGTTTTGAACTTTTTAAGAGCATTGTATTTACCCATCTGTGTTTTATGTGTGTATTACCTAATTGTAGAAGGATGGGCAGAATAAATTTTTGCTGTCAAATATCTGTCGGTCATACAGTGAGGCACTGAAAAAGATAATGGGTGCTTCATCAGGGGGATTTTCTTACAAATCCCTTACATTTTTTTGGATCCTTTATAAGATTATATATCAAATTTTATAGCATTCAAGGCTATAATTACTATTTTTTCATAGTTCTGGGCTTCCCGGAAGTATTTGTTGGTATTGCCAAGGAGTTGTCACATTGGTGTATGAACCTTTTTGGTTTCGCTCCCTACAAGTTTTGAAGGATTTTGCGAATGTAAAGTGAACAGTGATAACAAAATCCACCACGTCGGATCAGATTCCATCTCAGGAAAACCAAGGGCTGCCGCCAAGCACACTATAGCAGCTGACGAAAGCTCAGCACGAAATAGCCGGTCTCACGGGGGTGATGAGTGACAGCACGCTAGAGATGTGTTAGCAACGTGATATGGCAATGAAAAAGGCCAGCTCTATTTTTGGCTGTGCTGCACAGAACCGCATCTCCGCATGGAACTGGGGCCCACCATCCCTGCTTCCCTGGGTCTGGTGAGGCGTCATCCCAGATGCTCTGTTGGACACACGTGCCCCGGAACGATAGACCGATGGGTGTAGGTCCCAAGCAGAGCATCTGCGGTGATGAAGGGCTTCAGAGAAGAACTGGTGTGTTTAGCAGTGAGCACGGAAGCAAAGAGACGGGAGCCTTTTTGGAGATCAGATGAAGAAACACCTTTGTTTTAAAGTCTCAGCAGAGTTCTGAATCCTCAGTAGTTAGCACTGCTTTAGTACAGAGCACGTTGGAGGGGTTCCCCAAGCTGTTTCAGAGATAGCTGCAAAGTGAAAGGAAGTTCTTGTTTATTGTCAACTGTGTTTGTATCGAAGGGGCAATAAATGTGGCAGTGCCTGGTATTCTTGAAAAAAGGAATATAAACTAATAACCCATCGTGTAGCGTGTAGCTCAGGTGCTTTTGATTAGGAAATACAAACACAAAAGGTAAACTTTGCAACAATGAAGGTGAGACTTTACAAGAAATAAGGGAAGTATTTACTTTCCACACCAGTTGGGGTGAGCGCAGCGGAAAGGAATTATAAACGCAAACCAAACCGAACGTCAGGTAATCCTTTCACAGTGAGAATTGGTCTACGGGATGGTCCCCTAGGAGAATGGGGTTGAATTTCCTTGGGCATTTGATCCTGACAGAATTGAATGTGTTTCACTAGGGAAATAGACTGAATATCCCTGCAGGCTTTCTCATTTCTTCTCTGACTCTGGGTCCTTGCTGATGATCTGTTCACCCGCTGTGATTAGAAATACCATCTCTTGTTTTTCCCCACGCAGACACATTTCGATGCTCTGCTGATTGGTATAGGGTATGGGGGAGATTCACTGCCTTGAGGTTGACCCAGTTCTATAGAATTACTCCTATGTTTGGGATGCAACACAGGGAGGGTCCCTAGGGTCCCTCACTGAAGGCAGATGAACTTGGTAGAGGGCTGGTGTGAGAGTGTCAAGGTGTTCTTCAGAGATTCCTAATAATCCAATAGGGTTGCAAGCTGGCCTCCCTGGGCTGTTTGGGAATGGGAGAGCGGTAGGCATGAATGCCAGTTCAACTCCCCCCGCCCTCCACCCTGCCTAGGATTTTACTATAAAGAAAAAGGTTACCTGGCAAGCTAGATGACCACAGATTCGTCCTTTGTCCTGTAGATGTGTGATAATTTTATTAAAAAAAATTTTTTTTTTAAGATTTTATTTATTTGAGAGGGAGAGTGAATGCATGTGAGAGAGAACACAAGTGGTGGGGAGGAGCAGAGGGAGAGGCAGACTCCTTGCTGAGCTGGGAGCCTGATGCGGGGCTCGATCCCAGGACCTCGGGATCATGACCTGAACCGAAGGTAGATGCTTAACCAGCCGAGTCACCCAGGTGCCCCGAAATGTGGTAATTTTAAGTTCTTGCACGGGAGAGAGCTCTTGAAGAGCAGCGTGGCTCCTTGTGCTGCGGCATGGGTGGGTGTGCCAGGCTTTGTCTGGAGCAGCATCGTGGCCTCATCAAAGTAAATTCAAAATATTAAAGAGATACTGGGTCATTACTAATGGTCTGCTTCCGGGTATCAAACTGGTCTGTTGGATGAGATGATTTTCTTAGTTTGGCATTCAGGTGCCTCCACAGTTGGGATGAGCCTTCTCTTCCATGCTTTAGTTTTACTCTTTTCCCGTAGACATGCTCTGGTTAAATTTGTCTGTCCTTCAAGTTGGACTCTATCCTTTCTCGCACCAGTATTTGGCTTTATACTGCACATCTTTCCCACCATCTCTGCCCGCATCCCTGGATACCTTCTTTCCTGTGCTCCAGTCAGCTCTGTCTTATCCATCAAGCGCCCATGATTTCCTTTCCAGAACTTGTTGCGCTTCTTGTTTTTACTACTCTTTTGGCATATCTCATAGTTACTTCTTTTCCTCTACTGAATCCACATCTTTCCTTCTCAGGCGGGTAAGAGCCCTCTGGAGGACCATTTGTCCCAGTGCTTTTGCACTTGCAGGTTTTAATTATTTTTTCAGCTCCTATTTTGAGGGAAGGGACATTGTTTATTAATTGTCGTTCCCCTCTCTCCCTCGCCCCTCTGCCCTGCCCCTCCGCCCCTCCCCACCCCAGAATTTGGCACAGCTTAAGTGTGTCAAATATGTACCTAATATTTCTTGAGTGAATGAGTGGTTGATCCCCAGTAGACACTGATTGATTTCAGATTGAATTTTAAGTGCCTTGTAAATAGGATGAACTTCGTAGATTTAAAAATCATGTAGCAGAGGAATCCTAAAACTGAAGATTTGCTGTGTTCCCAGGAGAGCATTTCACCTCTTCCTCTTAAACTGGATGGTAGTTCAGTCATTTCCAGGGTTTCTGTTGACCAGGCCGCTCAGCTCAGGCTTCCAGATAAAGGGCATGAATGATGTTGGCAAGAGAAACCGCTGATAATGGAGATGACCACAGCATCGTTCCTAGCTAACCTGGGCTTGCTCACTGGCGTCGTTTCTAGTGCGGGTGTGACAACACATTTGGAAGAATGGTGACAAATTTGATAATAGGTTAAGTCAAAATGAGACTATCCGAAATTGTCCTTAGTTCTTTGGGGGAAAAAAAGGAGGGATTTTACATTTTGATTTTTCATTTCCATTTTCTTATCCTTATTAAAGTTTCCCTGCATGTCTTGCTGTAAATGAACTGGACTTGCTGTAAATCAAATCCACTTCTTTCTGTGATGTCTTTTGTGTGTAATTACCTTCTTTTAAGTGTTAAGTCTTTCTTTAGAATCATCCGGGCTTGTATTATGTAATTCTTCTGAGTAAATGCCATTTAATCAGAGCATGCATTTCACCTGAGGGGCAGCTGCAAGCGAGTGGCATGGAGATGTTCCCTCTGAGGATAGTTTCTGAAGTGTACTGTGGTCTCCTGGGAGATGAGGTGCTATAGAAATTTGAGGTTTTTATTACAACTCCCTACTATGCAGAAAGAACCATGCTAACATCATTGATGATTCTTTTGCATAATCAAAGAATTAAGCAAAAAAGTCATATTAATTTTCAGCTCCATTAGAGATGCAAGAATCAAAAAAAGATGTTTGCCAAATGGGAAGGGACCAAATTGGTGGGAAAAAGAAATTTTAATTTCAAGCTTCAAGAGCCTGTTACAAATGTAGCATTAAAAAAAAAGATCCTACCCAAAGTGCCTCACAGTGGCCTTTTTAAAGACAAGCAGAGTTACAGTGGGGGGAAAAGGGACTACAAGAATATGAAATTAAAATTGCTGTAATTTAGTCAGATTATCGTAGTAAATTACTTCAGAGACCCTCAATTTGAAGATGTCCAGCTAGTCTGTGATAATTAGTGTAATTTTGTCCTGGTCACCAAGTCTTTATATTATTGCTGGTCAAATAGCAGTACTTTTGCCTCTTTTTTTTTTTTTAAACCTGGTAGTGATTGAGATGATGATAAATCCATTTACTTGTAGGAGGGTAAAGGTGAACATCCTAGGGCAAAATAGGGGCACTTCAAGGGTTCAGTTTAAAGAAAGTTGGCATTTTTAATATCAAAAATCTTATAATTTTCCTGTACCTACCCGGAAACTCCATTCCAGTATGTGGTGGTGTTCATCTTCTGGGGTCATTAATCAGAGGACCAGAGGGGTGGGCAAGTGTATGCCGTGGAGAGCAGAGCCCTTGTCTTGAAAACAAAACCCCGGAAGCAACCAGGAGAGCTTGGCAGATCCGTCCTCTTCTAGATCTATAATGCTCTTGATTTTCTGTCTCCTCTTACCTCCCTTCATGACCGACTGGGTTCCAACAGGGTATGAGCAGTTCCCGGTGTTTAAAGGGCAAGTGAACAGGATTCCAGACTGTGGTGGTTCAGAGTGTGCTGAGATTGTCCATGTTCAGGCCCCATGTGACTCTGAAGGCAGTGAGTTTTACTGTTCAAGTAAAAAGAAAAAAAGAAAAAATTATACACACACACAGTATTTAGGAAGGAAAAAGCCATCTGTTCATTCTGCCTGCATTTCTATGGGGATTTAATCTGACCCGAATCACTTGGGTTTTTATGGAATAAACCTGCACTAATATTTTATGAAAAAGAGAGCCAGGGGGTATAGAGGGCACCCCAGCTTTCGCTTTAGGGGCTAGTTAGCTCAGTTCAGCCGATGCTGTCATTTTTTAGTTTGTTGCTTGTGTACATGGCCAACAATTTTTTTTTTTTTTTTTTTTTTTTTGTGTTAACCTTTTCTGACTCCTTCTGGAAGAAGTTCATTCCTTTGTCTTAGCATGAAAAGTTCTCAGGGTGGACAGGGACATCAGGAATGACTTTAGACAGACCGGTTGTTATGGTGTGGTCCCCAGACTAGCATCATCAGTCACTTGTGAAGCAGTTAGAAGTACAAATTCTAGGGCTTGGTCTCAGATACACTGACTGAGAAACTCCAGCAAGATGGAGTTCTGTGATCTGTGTTTGAACAAGCCCTCCTGGTGAATTCCGACATGCAGAACCATGGAATTTTAGAACTAAGGTGTAGCAAGGAAGCACTGGTGTTACTTCCAGAAACGTAAGCACTCATACTCACTTAAGCTAATGACTGTGACCCAGGCCAAACCTTAAATAAGTTTTGTTTTTTTTTTTTTTGGTTTTGTTTTCATTGCTCACAACATTTCAGAGAGCTTGGAGGTATTATTCCTAAGCTCCCATGAGGACTGTGTCCTCATGATTGGTAAACAGTAGTAGAGTCAGGCTTTGGATCCTGGTCTGATGTCCATGTTTATTGCCTTAACTGCTGTTCAATAGGAAGATTTTAAAAAGAATGATTGAAGTGACTACTGTAGTGACCCCCCCCCAGAGATTTTATTTATTTATTTTAGAGCAAGAGCATGTGTGTGTGTGTGTGTGTGTGTGTGTGTGTGTGTGTGTGGTGGGGAGGAGCAGGGGGGGAGGGGTGATGGGATGGACAAGTGGACTTTGCACTGAGCATGGAGCCTGGCTTGGGACTCGATGTGATGACCCTGAGGTCACAGCCTAAGCTGAAGCGAAGTTAGATGCTTAACCAACTGGGCCCCCCAGGCTCTGCTGTAGTAACTTATGTTAGGGAGGCACCCAAGAGGCTCCACAGCAAGTTGGGTGCCAAGAACAGCCAGGGTATAAACCTAGAACCCTGATCTAGCACATCTCTGCCTTTATTTCCTTGTATCCATTCAGTCAGCCTGAAATCTCCCTGGAAAACATGCCCCTCCTGCAAGCCTTGATTCCTTGGATGGCCGGCTTCCCAGTATAGCGAGCCACGCCCTTTTACAGCAAGGCTTTCACTTCAAAACTGGGAAAATTAGCACAGTGGAGTGACTTTTCCAAGGTCATCGTTGCTCTCCCATTGGAAGAGCTGTAGTTTGCTTCCGTTTACGTGAGTGTTGCAGGACTGAAGCTTCGCTGCCAGTCTTTCAAAAGAGCAAGGAAATACAAACTAACTGAGACGTGAGGTTCACTTTTGTGTGTGTTTTGGTGGAGGAGTCCATTTGCAAACCGGAGTATTTGTTTGACTTGCCACGCTGCTGTTTGTCACAACCATCATGGCTTCATCCATCTCAAGCTTTGATTCCTAACGGCCTCTGAGCCAGCCAGGATCTGTCATAGAGCCAGGCTTGCCGTCTTACCTAAGCCCGGACATACCCTCTGCTGTTGTTTGTCCCCACCCCACCCCATACACCTGTCACCTAAAGTCGCAGGCTCTGCAGGTGAATTAATAGCTCTTGATCTATTAGCTCTGAGGACGACTTCCTTTTTATCTGTAAACTAATACTGTGTCATCTCCGAGCAGACGCTCAATAATTTCAAAAAGAATTAATATTTTGATCCTTATCTTGCCATCTTTTCCTATTACTGTCACGTCTGTCCTCTATTATTCCATTTATCTTGCAGTATTCATAATTCCCCTTTCTCTTACCTCGGAGCTGTTGTGCTTGCCATTCCCCTAGTGCAGATACCCCATCCTCTTGTTTTCTGTAAACCTTATCTCTCCATTAGAAATTAAAACGTTTAAAAATTACAGCAAACATTGCCGAGTGTTTACCACTGTGCTTAAACTTAGTACTTCACTTACATAATTCCACTGAATCCCCACATTGATGATGCCGTTACTATTAGTGTTAGGTGACAAAAGCAGGTTTTAAAGAAGTCTAGTGACTTACTTGCCTCACTATTAAGTGGTGAGATCAAGATTCACACTCTGCTTTATCTAATTCCAGTTGGACACGTGACCACTGTGATGTATTGTCTCCATTGTTTTTCCGAGTTTATCTAAACCTTGATGGCTTTGTCTGATCCTCTTCTTTATGGGATTTTGCTCATATATTAAGCTTCAGGTGCTTGCTGCCGTTGGAGAAAGAAAAAAACATGTAGAGACTACTAGGCAGGTCCTCCAGGCCAGAACTTGTGCCCATAAAATCTCGAGAATCTTCCAGTGGAGGGACCTGAGTATCACACATAGGAAGCCATAATGGGCTACAGCCTCCCGGCTTACAATTTGTTTCACATTTGTCGGACTGTCTCGGTACTCAAGTTCATACGTAAGCTTGGTGCCATTTTCAGTAAATTACAACGTAGGGACAAGGTGAAGGGTGCATACATGGCTCTGGGAGGAAGTAGGGCTGTATCAGCATTTTCCTAGTTGAAGCAGCTCCTTTCATCCCAGGCAGGATCTTAGTGGCTTTGTATACCCCCATGTTAACCCTTTTCTGTGGTTCACACTTGCTCTCTGCATTTGCTTTGGTTCGTCATGTTGAGCTTCTGGTGTAGCCTACAGCAGAGTGGGGCCTGATCTTTATTTTACTTAAATTTCCTCCCCAGACATTCCCTAGCAACCTCCTCTTTCTTCAAGCAAGGTTTATTTTTATCAGGGGCCAAAAGTCAGGCAAGACCACTGACTTTTTCTTGTCCTTCTTTGTTTATGTCATTGTGTTCCACATTCTCAGAGGTGTGAGCACCAGAGAGCTGCGTATCTTTAGTCCTTCAGTGTGAGCCTAGCTCGGTGGCCCGACTTCCATTTTCTCTAAATGGAATTGCATTTATTTCGGAGGATGACCTGTGGCTTAATTAGTATCTCTAAACTGATTAGAGAATGTAAAGCGGTATTTAAGTGCTTACTTTTTAATTACACTTATAAAGGTTAAAATATTGATAACTCAATCATCATTACCATCATCGGTTAGAATTTGTATACCACTTACATTTCCAAAGTGCTTTACTCGTGTAAATTAGCTGGTCCTCCTGGCATTTCTGTAAATTATGTTGGTATTAGCCTGTGAAATGTTGACATTTTTAGTTTAGAGTTACTATTTTTATTTCAGCCAAACCATACCTTGTTAAAAGGGTGAAAGTGATGAATAGCATTTAGAGCCTGTAAAGGTAAACATTTGTAATACCCTTGAAGGTGAGTAGGGCCTGGAACTACCATGACGGCTGCCAGGCTGGTAGGTGAGAATGGATTTTTTCTTTGTACAGATTGTGGTTCTTAAGTTTTTCTCTCCCCCCCACCCCCCGCCTCTTTCACCTTCTCCACCTGTTTATTTTGCCTTTTTCATGCAGATGAGAATGTGTACACATCATAGGAGTGTATTTTTCACACATTTTCACAAACTAAATATACCCACGTCATCGACACCCAACTCAAGAGATAACACACCAGCTGGATCTCTGAAGCCCGCCTTCTCTTGTTCATTATGTTCATTTGAGGGCAAGAGTCTGTCTTACAGACGAGAGATAGATCAGTAGAGTTATGGAATTATGGGCATAACGAGTTTCGTGCTGAGATGTTTCGTTCATGCATGTCGTCTTTCTGCATCTCAGAAATTTTATCTCCCCCGTTTATAGTAGTACCTAAAACTCACAGAAGAGATACACAGTTCATGAACGCTGTAGACAAAATGCAGTGTTGGACCTCGCAGAAGTGAGACCTTGGGCCCTTTTAGGGAACCCTCACATGGAAGTGGGATTAGAGCTGGGTGGAGAGTTTGGAGAAGAAGATTGAGTTATGAGAAGGAAAAAGGAAGGGAAAAGGAGTGGCTCGTATTCCCAGCAGGGAGATTAGATACTTTGCATGGGCCCTGTTGTGGTGACAGGTAGTAGTCCACTTTGTTTGGAGGCAGGGAGCCCTGTACAGGTGTGGTCACCACTCAGATTTGTGAGGTAAGTAGGGGCCAGGTTTTTGAGGCTTTTGAATGTTAACAAAGGTTTCATAGTAAACTGACGCTTACGGATTCCTGTCTGTGTTAGGCATTGGTGCTCAGTGTTTTTATATACATTTAGAGTTTGTACTCAAGTCAGCTCTGGCTCTGGATGCAGAGGGTAGTGGCACTAAAGACCTCTGAGCAGCCTAGAGAGAACCGGAGAGACTTGGAGGCAGGAAAACCAGTTAGAAGGCCACTGTGGTTGATCTGCTCTGAGATGATGAGACCTCGGATTAGGCTGGGTTCTAAAAGGTGTAAATGCAGCTACTTGAAGACCCTGGACCTAGACTTAAGCGGACTTGAGTAGAAACTTAAGATGTTCTGGATTATTTTACGTGTAATCCAGTAGAAGAGTTAACAGGTGATAAGAGTATTTAGCTGGTAGATATTTATCAGTCACCTACTTACTATAGGGACAGCTCTATACCAGGTTTGATGCGTTGCTCACTCCGCCCTTCTGCTCACTTGGCACTGGTTAATTTGGGGGTAACCATTTAGTATGTGGCTTCCTAATATTTGTAGATAACCGGTCACTTAGGAGTCACCCTGTGGCTGAAGGTGGTGTGTTATAATGCTCTCCCCTCCATTTTCTTCTTGGGAATTTTTGCTTTTCTATTTTAAGCAGCATGTTAATGTCAGGTCATTGAATCTACCTTACGGTTTATCATTTTTTCTTTCTCATTCCATTATTTTAGGAACCAAAGCCAGATTTCCTTGAGGAATTATTTTTGACCTCTTCTCTCGGTTTTAGTGCTTATTGGCCACAACAACTCTCTAAAATTTGTCTGGAGCCCTCCTTCCATCCCACCACTCCTCTGAGAGATCCTCTTCCCCTGTGTTGTGTTACATGGTGGGTTAATAAACTAGATAATGGGAAGGTGAATATCGAGACTGGTGGTGTATGTTGAGGGGTAGATGAGTGGGTGCTATGGAAAGTCGTGATAGAGGAAAAGGAAAGATGCGGGGAATGAAATGTATACATACGGTGAAAATGTATATACGGTGAAAACAGACCCAGAAAGTGAAAAGATGCCAGACCTCGGAGTGGCGGCGCAAGGAGCTGTCTGTAGCCATAGGATTGTAATTGACATCAGGTTCTGAAACTCGTTACCAAGTTGTGCAGGAAGCAGTGAAAGTTACAAAAATGTCTTTCAAGTGTTCTTTCAACCACCTGGAAGAGTTGCGTGATTTTTAATATTATTCTGGGCGTGCCTAAGGTACAGTCACCACTCGTTACGGTATTGTTCCTTGCTGCCATAGTGCACATGTCTTCTTATGTGCGTTCTGCAAAGATTGAGCCTCTTTGTAGTGGCTTTTGTATTAATACTGAGACAAATTTAGGGAGCTGTCTTCTCTGATCTTCAGTCCGTTAACTTCCCAGTGATCTTAGTTGTCCTAAAATTTGGTCTTTCATAACATGGTTAGTTTTATGTTCTTTAATAATTAGAGGATAAATGATCAGTCTTTTCACTGGAGATTTCTTAAAGATAACTGAATATTAAATAAAATATATAGTGACATTTGCATGACTTCCTTTTTTTGGTCTAAATTTTGACATAAGTTTAGCTTCTGCAAGTTTTTCATATATTTCTGAATACTTTTAATAGATGCGTTGTTTATTTTCAAACTAGAATATTAATTACCCCTTTTAAGGCAAATTGCTATCCAAAACACATTAACTGTGCCTTCACTGGGAACCGTGGTAACACATTTTCACCTGACAAAAGGGGGCGGCCAGAAAATTAGCTAATGAAATAGTTGTCCCAGACTGGTATGTAATTAAGGTCTTTGCAAAGCCCTTTGGGAAACCAGAAAATCCAGGATGAGTTATTGGTATGTAAGTTACCTATTACTCTACTAAATAAAGTGGAAATGAATTTTTTCTCTAGAAAGTATTTAAAACAAAACAAGTCATAATTATATTAGTTTTGCCTAAACATTGTGGTGTACTGAATACGGGAAATACTTAGGTTACGTTCTGACTCGTTCCAGTTGCCTTGAAGTACCAGTGTGTTCTGCTGTGAATGTTGCAGAATTTGAAGGCTGTTTTTGAGTTACTTCTTCATACAGCTGTGGGGGCAGCAATGCTGTCATGTTCATTTGACCTTTAGGGAGGTGAGTTGTAGACAGGTCCCCTTTATTCAGTGTTTCTCAAACTTCAACATGAATATGAATTACTTGTTCTTAAAATGCAGACTTTTATTCGATAGTTGTAGGTGGGGCTAGATAGTTCGCATTTCCGGCAAGTTCTCAGGTGATGCCAAACCACTTGGACCACACTTTGAATAGCAAGATTCCAATACTTACGAGAACAAGAGAAGAAATGTCTTTACTTGTGGGATGGAACACATTTTTAAAGGGCTGTGATCTCTACTCTCCTCCTTCAGTACCCTTTCCCCCTAGTTACTGTGAGCCTACCATGTTTGTGGAAAGACTCCGGACTGGGCAACACATTGGATCCAGAATGCAAGTTCTGAACTTCTCTGTGGGTTGTCATTGTTAGCAGAAAAGAATGTGGCCTATTAGAGTAGTTGGCCACTAGAGTGATGCCAATGTTATTGATTGGGTCCTGCTTTACTGTCTTTGGATGCACATAATTTTAAAGTTTTCAAGAAGTCAATTTGTCTGCTTTTTTGCTGCTTCTGCTTTTGGTGTCATACTCAGGAAATTCAGTGGCATGAAAACCTTGCCCTGTGTTTTTGTCTCAGGGTTCTGTCTATTTAGGTCATACATTTTGGTCTTTAATCTATTTTTATTTTTTTTATATGATGTTAGGTAAGGGTCCAACTTTATTTATTTATTTATTTATTTTGCATGTGGATATCTAGGTTCCCCTGCACCATTTGTGAAAAAGACTCACAGCTGTATTCTTAGTGCCCGGCACATAAAAGTGTTTATTGAATAAGATATTCAATTAAAAAAAAAGTTGTAAGTATTACCTTTCCTTTGCCCGAAGGCAGAAATTATAGTGCTTTTGAGGCTATGGAAAATTTCTATTAAAATCATACCACATTGATTTAGTAGTAAAGTTTTGATGGTGTATATAGAACAAATTTTAATAAGACAAAACTTGTAATTTTATGTTAGTATACAGTCAGTGATCCATATTATATATGAAGTAGAAGGGAAAAGATCTGGAATAATCATCTTAAAACCAATAATAAATATTTGAGTAGAGATAGAGAGGTTGTGGAAATTGTTAAAAAAAAACAAGGTTATTTTTCCTTTTTGTGGTTTTTTCTATTCAGATTATGGTCAGATAATGTAAGTATTACCAGTAGATACTGATAGTATAACTTCTTGTTTTCTGAATGTGATTTTTTTTTTTTTTTTTTTTTTGGCCTTTCGAGGCAAATGTCCCACCTAATGGAGGTGATGGGATTATTGTTTAGTGCTAGCAAGAGAATGAATTTCTACTCACCCACCTACCAATCCATCTGCATCACTGAGTATATATTTGAGTCTACTCTGGGCAAGACGCTGGGGTTGCCAGCAAGATGGATATGATCTTAAAGATAAAATATGTCTCTAATTTACAAAAACATCTCAAGCATGAGTCTGCGGTGGTATTCTCAGTGTAGTCAGTACTTACATAATGATACACTGCTTGCAAAGGTCTTCCCCTGCCTCACCTCCTTTTATTTCTGCATCACAGACGAAGAAGCTAAGACAGAGAGTAATTTACACCCAGTCACATGGTGAGCCAGGAGAAAGTAAACTGGAATTCAGGATAGACTCTGATTCCAGATCCCATGACATTTTCTTTAACCATCTGTTCTTCATGGGCTGTTGTGGAGTACTTCACAGAACCCCAACAAGTTTTCAAGATTGTGGATTGAAAAATAGTTACAAAAAAATTACTGCACGTGTTCCAGTGCTTAGAATGTGTGAGCATTATGGATCAGTACAACCTAACTTGTGTACATTGTACTACCTATTGAGTTTCTATTGCTTTAAAAACATTAAAATCATAGTTTTACCCTGACTGGTTTTCTAAGTTTGTATTTTTAATTTTATTGTAAAGGATAGTATTTTTAAAAAATTTCTTTTGACTCTTTTTCTTTGCTTCTTGTAATTTCTTTGCTATATTGGTAAAATATAAAAGATTAAGTTCTCATAGGTAGCTGGAACTTTAGAGAAAGACTATATTACTGGAATTCTAACATGTAAGTAAAATGTAGTTCTCATAGTTCACTTTAGTTTATATCTGCTTATACAGAAAGTATTTAGGCAATAGTCATTTTTACTGACTATCAATTCATAAAAATGAATGTAACTGGTTTTATTAAGTGTACTATGCTTGGTGAATGTAAAACAGTATTATAACGCTGAACTTGGACAGAGAGTGACAGGAAACAGTCTGTTGCTGAAGGTGTGAATGTCCCAGAATGTATGCAGTGAGCCTCATGTTCTTTATTAGGATGGCTACTCTTTGCCCTCATTTGGGGATTGGTTACTCTTGGATTTGACAAAGACCCTATCTGTAAGTAAACCTTAATAAGGTTCCTCTAACTATCTTCTTGACTAGGCCTTGACCTTAGGCTTCTGTGTTTGTTCTTACTGGGTTCAGTTTTAGCAATAATCCTCAATCAGTTTAGGGAGAATCTCCTACCCTTTGGTTTTTGATCACTGTTGATAACTGATCCAAATTCATCATCCTCAAGGACTTGATACCTAAGTCCCTGACCTCTGTTTAGCAAGAATTCTCCTACCCTTGGTTTTTCCTTCTAGTACTTTTTCGTCCACTGCTCCTCCCCTCCCCACTCTCCTTGTCATCTGTAAATCCCCAACCTGTCTTGGCTGTATTCAGAGTTGAGCTCTATTTCTCTCCCCTTTACCTGGCAGTAAATCTATTGCAATAGACTTGAATGAAGTCTCCCTTACCATTTTAATAGGCATGAGAATGCTTTTCTCTCTTTTGAAAAGATTGATTTATTTGAGAGAGATAGAATGCATGTGCATGGGAGGGAAGGGACAGAGGGAGAGACTCCCTTGATGCGCACAGAGCCCAGTGTGGGGCTCGATCTCACAACCCTGAGATCATGACAGGAGCCGAAATCAGGAGTCAGACACTTAACCAACCGAGGCACCCGGGTGTCCCAGAATGATTTTCTCTTTAACAGAGTCACAACAGCAAAAGCAATTCAAGTAATTAAGTCTGCAATTGGGTATAAAGGTTAAAGTCACTGTGCCTTAACATTAAAGGAAGGGGATATTGGCTATATTAAAATATAAAATATTTGAAAATTAAACTGTGAAAGGATACCAGCCTGCAGCAAGACAAGATGTTTGTAAGATGAAGTCTCCAGCTAACTGAAAATGGTTGCTATAAATTACTAGAGTTAGAGCAGTTTCAACAAAATGTTGGTAGTGCCAGAATTACCAAACTCTGGAGCATTTTTACTTAGTTGATGCAAAGATGCTTTTTAAAGTGAAACTAGAACAAGCACAGAAAGTAGAATCAGGTTTGAAGTGGTCTGTATTGAATACCTAGATTTGTAAATGTATCCTTGGTCTCATTTAATTTTTTTGTCTTCTCAACGGTTATGCCAAACCGGGATCATTGCTCATTTGCAGTTTGCTCAGGTGAGAAATCCGAGGCTAAACATAATCAAATAATTTGAGGGTCCGCCAGAAGTTAAACCCAAACCTGTCTCCAAACCCAGTAAAATGATGATGATGATGATGAAGGTGTTGAGGGAGGTGCTGTTGGTGGCGCTGATGTAGGTGATGACCGCGGTGGGGATGGTCGTGTTGTGGGCGGTGGTCTCGGTGGTGGGGATTGATGGGAAGTGGTGGCGATGCTGTAGGTGCTGGCAGTCATGCTGGTGGTGGGGGTGGGGGTGGAGTTGGCAGCTACTTTTCCTTAGGATTCCTTCTATCCCGAGCCCTGTGATAATCTTGTTTCCCCTACATTGCAGTGCTCTGTCCACGTCTCACTGCGTGATTTTGCCAAAGGACGTGTTTGCTTGGATTTGAATCTCAATTAGTCTGACGCCAGTGTCTGTATCTTCCACTGGAATCTTAGGCTGCTGCCTACTTTCTTTTCAGTCCATCATGTGTGAATCAGGGAGTACTGATGTGGAATCTGGGGCCGTGGGGCTAGGAGAAGATAATTGAACAGGTGCCCATGATTATTCTCATTTGCTTTTGCATGTTTTAATATTTAACGCTTTATAAGACCAAAGGACCTCTTGAATCACCACAGGTAGACTGTGTTACGACCATCTTCTGTAAATGTTTCTCTTGGTGGAGCTATCTGGAGTGACTGCCTAAGAAGAGAAGTGTAATCAAAATCAGATAAACCTCTCGGTAGGTTAGTATATAGATAAATCATCATCATTTTTACTCATAGACTGTGCATTGCTTACGAGCGATCGTACAGTAAATGAGAAGATTTATAAATGTTTAGCTAAAATACAATAACAGAACGATCAGACTTTATTCCCACTTTATTGAGGCTTGGTTTTCCTACTGCAAAGCTACCATTTTGATAGTCTAAAAATCCTCGAATTTTGGCTGTATTAGGTTTACTCTCTTGATTCAGTCCTCTTACAGAACCTGCATACTGCCTGAGTGAGAGGAGAAATGCAAGTGTAATGTCTGTGCTACACATTGTAGCTAAGCATAGTGCCCCCCATCTTCTCAAAGCAATCCTGTGGAGCATTACCCGCTATGAGAGGCAGAATGTGCTGGAGGCTAAATTTCTTTGTTGATGTTCCAGATATTTCCAGAAAAGGCCAGAGGAGTTGATTTGCTTTTGTTTCTCTGAGCATTTAGGTTATTAGCTTCTGAGATCACTAGCTCAGAGCAGTGGGCATGACTTTGTTCTATCCTCGTCCTGACCCCTGCTCAACCTTTCTTACTGAGGAACATATTAAGAGCTAGTGTTATTCAGATATTTGGCGGGCTGTGATCCTTCAATTAATTCTGTCTTTCTTTTCTATATATTTTAATTACCCCAGGGATCTGGTGTTCTGAAGAACGTTACATTTAGCCTGTTGGAAGTACTTTGGTCTTCCAGCCTCTGGGTTAGTTAACCTCACCCATCTAGGGAGGTGAGTTGAATGAACGAACAAGAAATTACTGGACCTTACTTGCAGGGAAATCTGCTGTCAGTTAACATTTTAAAAGAATTGTACATTTTTCTTGTTCTTAATTATTATTAACTAGCTTGTGTGTACGATGCTCTTAAGAGAATATTTGGAATTATTAACCTTGTTTAACAAATAAAAGCATGAGGACTAAGCACATGGGTTCGCAAGGAGTCTCTTCTCCAGGCTAAGAAATGAAATTATATTTTACCTGGGCCTTGCTGCCTTTTCATCCCCCGCCCCCCCACTGCCAGACAGCCCATCCTGCTGAGCCAACACACAGTGCGTGTACTTTTGAAATGGCTTTATGTCCATGAGCACCACACAAGTCAACCTGTAGGGATCATAGTAATGTGTCGGGCATGTGTTTCAGGGTAGCTCGGAGTCTCCTTATCAGGACTTATCCATCTTACAGGATATCAGAGGAGGGAGAAAAGAAAGCATTGCCGTCTGAGAAAAAAAGCATTCTATTAGGGAAGTTAAAGTTATGTGTAGGATTATCAAAAGAACATTAAGACTGAGGAATGTCTCTCTGATAATACATGTGTTCACAATGGTCATACGTGGGCATCTGTCTCCTGTGTTTATTTTGTATTCTATTTGAATAAATACATTTAAGGTCTCCAAAAGATGGTACTAAAATTGGTTTGAAATCTACATTAGTGTCAGTAGGTCTAGACCATTTAAATAGTGCTAGGTCACCATCTCTCATCTTACTAAAGCTTAGGACCAGCACTGTTGGATGCAGCTATGCTCTTGAAAGGCTAAATTTACAGATACAGTGATCTTTGGGTTATTTACTTTTTCTCTTTTTTTGGCTACATATTATAAATTATAAAATACATAAAAATAATTGTTATGGTCAGCCATCTTAAAGATATCTAAATTTATATCAAAAGGAACTTGGCAAAATAATGTGTCAACTCATCCACTTCTGTAAAAAAAAGAAAAAAAGAAGAAGAAGAAGAAGCAGGTAAAATATGGCCTGTCTTATATCTGCAGAGTCATTTTTGAATACAAAGAAAAGGGCCTTAGATAGTTGACTATAGAAGCATTAACCAAATAGAAGGAAGTTGAAGCATCTTCCTACCATCTGTAGATCCTAGGTCTTCCTTGAATCCCTTTACCCACCATAGAGTTGTCTTTAGCAGTCTCTGAAATGTCATTAGAAATAAACTAGAGAGTTCTTATTACATAAAAATATTCTTAGTCATTTACTCATTATAAAGACATTTCCCTTTTCCTGTGCTTTTTCTGACCTCTGTCAGTACATTTAGCACATTCTTACACTTGCAGAATTCTAACTAGATCTTATCACAGATTTTGTATCTGTAGATTTAATATTTTCAGGACTCAGCATCAGCAAAAGTAGAACAATTTCTTGGTCTTTACATTCCATCTAAACACATAATGACCTTCTCAAGAAAGTTGTTTGAATTAAAATCCCAACATCAAATAGCCCAGTGAAGGCATCTGTTAAGTACAAATTATGGTGAGATTATGAGAGACTTATTTTCAAGGTCACAAAAGTATGCCAGCCCAGGGAAAGCTCTGTCCCAGTGTCAAGTGGGACGTGATAGTTTATTTGGAACTCATGGAGTGTCATTTATACTGAATTACTTTAATGTATGTTCTCACCTGCTGTCTGTCCTTTTTAAAAGTTATGGGTTAAATCATAACAAAGCATTTTTTTCCCCCTTGATGTTGAATTACAAGTGTTTTGTTCCTCTCTAGTGTAGTTTACTTCTAAGTGTGGCCTTTGAAAGGAGGAGGTAGGACCCTAACTGTTTAAGTGGATCATGAACTAATAATAACCTGTCCTTTAGTGACTAGTTTATAAGTGTATATTGCTTTTGGGGGATTGTTACTTGACTGCTGGGCCAGTGTTAGTCCTGCTCTGTAGTGGACAGTCTAAACTTTAAGCCTTGTAAGAGTTTCTAGAGTACACAGAATTTCTGATTGATACCTCTTGAGTACTTCAGAATTCAGCTTTTAAAAAAAAGTCTTAAAATTTTATATCCAGTATAGTTAACATACAGTGTTGTATTAACTTGGGTATACGATACAGTGATTCAACAATTTTTTGCATTTCTCAGTGCTCATCAAGATAAGTGTACTCTTAATCCCCTTCACCTACTTCACCCCCCCACCGCCCCACCCCCACCGCTGCTTCTGGTAACCATCAGTTTGTTCTTTCCATAGTTAAGAATCTGTTTTTTGGTTTGTGTGTCTTTTTTGCCTTTGTTTGTGTCTTAAATTCCACATATGAGTAAAATCATATAATATTTGTCTTTCTCCAACTGGCTAATTTCACTTAGCATTATCCTCTAGATCCATACATGTTGTTGCAAATGACCAGATTTCATCCATTTTTATGGCTGAATAATAGTCCAGTGTGTGTGTGTGTGTGCGTGGTGTGTGTGTATCATATGTTCTTTATTCATTCATCTATTGATGGACACTTGGGCTGCTTCCATACAGAATTCAGCTTTTTTGGGGGGCCAGTATTTGGTGGGCGGGCTTTACTTAGCTGATAAAACGTAGCATACTGTGGTGGGGGCATTTGGAGGAATAGATATATTTCTGTTTGTATTTCGTTATTTTAATATTTTCATCTTTATTTGTGGTAATGATATCCTTTTTAGCATCTGTCTAAGGGTAGCCCAGTTCTACAACTTCACAATTGTATGTTAATCCCAAGCCAACATGTAGAATCAAATATCCTGAGTTAATTAAAACAGAGCCTGGTGATAAGCCTAATTCATATGACCACACCAAGGATGAGACGAGAAAAAAGTAACCATCACAAGGAACATTTTCCTGTAAATAACCCCCTGACTCATATTAAAATTTAAGGGGAGAGATAAACTTTGAGGGTTTCTTCTCCCCCCATGAAAATAAAATCCAGGAGTGGTTAATAGTCTTTCTTCTGGCTTTCCCAAAACACTGGTTGATGGCAAACTACCAGGCGAGTGCTCGGTCTCTTTCTTACAGGTGCTGAAGGCATTGTTGGTGCTCAGTACGTGTTTAATAATAACATTATTCAGAGTTGAAATGTGGCTGGTACACCAGGGTTAATGCCAGTGCTCTTAGGAGAAGGGTGATTGGCATTTTAATCAGTGCAAATGTTCAGAACCTTTGTCTAAATGACTGTATTTCCAGCTCTTCAGATTTTCCTGTTCCATGTGGTTCAGCACCAATTCAGAGGGGAGAGCTCCATCTACCGAAGGCCCGCGTTGAAATGATTCCTTCTGTTGAGTTCAGTGATTTTCCTTTAGCACAGCTCGTTGAATTTTTTTCTGATTTATGGGCTCCGATGGACGTCATGCTGAAACTGGTAATTTGGTTGTTTCAAAACCAAATTCCTTGTTATTTTGCTCGGTGCTTACATCTGAAGGAATTATTAGGGAACATTCTTAACTCATTTAATAGTCTTGTTTTGGTGGGACTTAGTAAAATGGCAAAAGTGCCCTTAAGAAAATATTGCTGTAGATGGTCTTTCTAGGTTGAAGCCCCTTGCATTGGCATTGTGTTGGTAAGACCTTAGACATCAGAAGTGACTTTGGTGTCAGATTGCTGCTTGATTTCAGTTTAGCCATCTTGACTGGCTCTGGGATATTGTGCAAGTGACCTAATTTTTTTTTTTTGTTGTTGTTCTTAAAGATTTTACTTATGTGTGTATGTGTGCTCTCATGTGAGTGAGGAGAGGGGCAGAGGGAGTGAAGGGGAGGGAGAGGGAAAGGGAGAGAATCTTAAGTAGACTCCATGCTGAGCCTGGAACTGACAACAGGGCTCGATCTTACAACCTGAGACCATGACCTGAGCCAAAACCACGAGTCATGTGCTCCACTGACTGAGCCACCCAGGCACCCCAAAAGTGACTTAGTTTTTTATAAACCTCATGGATCCTTGTGGGCCATGCCTAAGGAATTTGGACTAGGTTGGAATGGCAGTGGAGTCTTTAAAGAATTTTGAATAGGGGACCATTCATACTTGCATTGTCGACCGGATCAGAGATCTTGGAGATCAGAGAGCCAGGACTCTGGCTATCAGCCCCCTCAGGGTTTGCCCAAGGTGCTGATTCTTGGGTTTGTGCACGTTAACCAGTGAAGGAGCATGAAGGTGAGGCCATTTCACAACTCTGAAGATTCATTCTAGCCCCACGCTCCCCGTGGTGTCAGCTGATGCTCATCTCGGGCCTTTACTGTGGCTTGACATTTTCCTCCATCCTGTTTCTCTTCTCTGAAAGGAAGCTGTGGGTGTTGATCCCAAGAGTACTCCTAAATAAGCATCCTGCGTGCTGAACTCTGTCTCAGAGGCTGTTTTCTGAGGAGTCCACTTTGGGAGTGTGGAAGACAGAGACTAAATTATGGATATTTATAGGATATTTACCTATAGGTATTAAGGGGTATTATAGGATATTTACCTATAGGTATTAAGGGGTCATTGAGATTATTTGAGCAGAGAAGTAACCTGCTAAAGCAGTGTGTTTATGTTTAATCCGGCGTCCATAGGAGTCACACGGAGGGGAGTCTGGAGTAACCATGATGAGAGGATGAATGAAGCCACGAGTCTATAGGTACTAACAGTGTAGGAGAGAGAGAGAGAGATGGCACTTCGCCTTCCACCAGCTGTGTGGCCTTGGAAAATTCTTCTATTTTGCCTTATATTTCTGGTCTGTAAAGCGAGGGAATTAATATAGATATCATAAGCCTGTTGAGAGGCTGAAATGAGATAATGTCAGGCACATATTTAGTGTTTAGTAAGTGCTGTTTCCTGGAAATAGGATTATTCACGTAACAGTGTCGTACTGACACACGTGCGCTCACACACGCCCACACGCCTTCTGCACCCACAGCGGACACTGGGTCTCTTGCTTAAAACCTTTCAGTTTTGCCTTTTACATGCTTGTTAGTGTAGCAGACAAGAACTTTTGCCCTATCGTGGTATCCCCTTTCATCTCCTAACCTTTGTGTTCCCACCACGCGCACAGCAGGCCGGGAAGTGTCCTGCTCGTCAGGTGTCTTAGCTTGTGAACCTGCTGTTTCCTCTCGCTCGTGTGTCCTGTCTCTGCGGCCCACCTGGTGAAGTTCTGGTCAGGCTTCCACGTTCCTGCTCAGATAACCTGTTCCTTAAAAAGAACTGTTAACTTCCTGGTCTGGATGTTGTATACATTTGTTCCTCAGACTTGGCACACTGAGTGGCTTTTGTGTGTATGTAGCCATTTTCAGTATGACCTTCCTGGGCCCAGGGCCTGTGCTGTATTCATGTTTGATTTCTTGGTGCCCAGAATGGTGTTTCTGGCATATAATGGGCATTCAAAAAATCCTTATTGAAAGTGGGGTGTTGAAAAAGGTTCTGTATTGGGCCAGCGATGGTCAAATTCTCAGGATGTCAAGACAACTTGCTTATACCACTGAGGGGTCACAGAATCTGGGAATACTGCACAATGCTGGGGGATGGGCACAGATGCTGCAGTGCCTCAGCACTTCCTCTGGCCGAGGTTTGCAAGTCTGCTTTGCTACTGATGATTCATCCCAGAACTTTGGGTTCATGGAAGATCCTAGTACCTTGTCAGTTGTACCCTTTGACTCCAAGATGTTTTGGCACTTGATGGGTTCTTGTTGCAAGATGCCTGATGTTGGAACAAGCCCGTATGCAGTCTCTCTGATGAAGAATGTCTTTGGACCAGCTTTCTTAGAGAATCTTCCTTTGATTTACCTTGTCTGTTATAGATTTATCAGTTTAGTTCTTCAGAGTTACACATTCTTTCTCCACTTACTGGTGTATTTAGGTAAACTATTTTTTCAACCATAATTGTGAAAATCAGCCTAATTGGTCTCAATAAATATATAGTTTTCATTAATAGCCTCCTAATATCCTATAAGTTGAATACAGGATTTTGACTCCAATAGGGAACGTGATGCTAAAGCAACATAGAAATTGGAAAATTAGAGAGGGAGGTTATACTGGGGAAAAGATACTTATTTTAGGTCAATATCAAAATGACAGTAGGGGTCAAAGATGAAATTGCAAAAGGCCATAATAGTTCAAAATTGAAGTTATGAGAGGCAGTATAACTTTTACCTCCATTTTTTTTGGAAAAATTTAAAGTTCAACAAATATTCAAAGAACAGTACAGTAAACATTAATAGAACTATTGCCTCCACTTGAAATTTTGCCAGATTTGTTTAATTTCTGTGTGTATACATATTCCATACAACATGTATATATCTGCACAAAAAGGTATAGAAAAATGTGTGTATTTATAACACACTTCAAGACACTTTATCCCTAAATATTTTAGCCTATATCTTCTTATAATTAGAGCATTTGTTTACATGCCTGAATTCAGTACTGTCATTATACAATATATTGGTAAAATATTATTTAATATGCAGCTCATACTCAAATTTCTCCAGTTATTAAAAAGTTTTTTAAAATTGGACTTTTAAACATAACTTGGGATCCATGCAAGGATTGTGTATTATATTTTTGTTTGTCCTGCTTATTTAATGTTCTTTAATGGAATAATCCTCTTACTTTTTTGTTTTTGATAATTTTTTTAAAGATTTTATTTATTTATTTGACAGACAGACATCACAAGTAGGCAGAGAGAGAGGAGGAAGCAGGCTCCCTGCTGAGCAGAGAGCCCAAGTGGGGCTCAATCCCAGGACCCTGGGATCGTGACCTGAGCTGAAGACAGAGGCTTAACCCACTGAGTCACCCAGGCCCCCTGTTTTTGATAATTTTGACCTGTTGACTTGTAAGACTCTCCGACATCTGGATCTGTCTCATTCGTTCCTCCCGATTAGATTCAGTTTGGCGAGCTGTGGTATTAATACCCCACAGGAGGTGTTGTGTGCTTTCCATTTTCATGTCAGGAAGTCTGTATCGCCTTGTTCTATTATTGGCGATGCTGGGTTTGATCACTTGATTAAAATATTTCCTCCAACTCTTTTCATTGTGAAGGGAAGATCTCCTGTATCATAAGCAGTCTACAGTGTGATGTCTAGAGACCATTTGTACTCTTTCTTAGCCTTTCACCAGGTAGGTCTCACATCCCATTTTGATTCTAGTCTGAATTGGTGATTATCTTGGTGATTATAAAATAGCTAATACAGATTTGAAAGTAATGTAGGAGTTACTGATTAGTGGGGTCAGAATGGATTTGATAAATAGTAAATGGAGTTAGATCTATCTATATGGAAAATATAAGATGAGTTATAGGTCTAAATGTGGAAAGCAAAACTCTAAAAACTTTGTAAGCGAACACACAGTGCGGTTTTCCATGACATTGTGATAGGGGAAAATTCCTTAAGACATAAAAATTATAAGCTCTGGCAGAAAAGACTGACATTTTGGAATACATTAACATAAAAATCTTCAATATAACAAAAGGCATTAAAAAGAAAATGAAAAGGCAGACCACAGACCGGGAGTACACACTTGCAACTCTTCTGAATGATTAAAGGTAAGTATGCAGAGTTTGGAAAAAGTCCTACAGATCAGTAAGAAAAACACAAACTACTCCGTAGAAAACAGGCAAAGGATATGACTAGGCACTTCCCAGAGGAAGAAGGCTGAGTGGCCAATTATGATGAAAGATGCTCGGCATCGCTAATAATCAGGGAAATGAAAAGTAAAACCCCGGGGAGATTCCATTTTAAACCTATTGATTGGCGAAACCTAATCAGCTTGCTAACACCAAGTGTTGGCAAGGATGAGAAGAAACCGGAACTCCTGCATATAACCGATGGGAGTCAGTTCTCTAATATTTTTAGCAGGCAATCTGGAAATACCTGGTACAGTTGAAGATGTACATATTCTGCAACTCAGCCGTTCTCCTTTTAGGTGTTAGCCTAAAAAATTGTAACTCACGTCAAAGGAACATGAGCAAGGATGTTCTTGCTAGCACCACTTCTAATAGGAAAAAAAAAAAAAAGTAGGGGTGCTGATCAAAGTAGTGAACACTCACTACATTGTCCCTCCAACCCCACGTCCCATGAACTGGAGCAGTTAAAATAAACTAGTTCTCCCCAGGGATGAATCTCAGAAATGTACTGCTGAATTAATAAGCTGTAAAAGAGTATATAGTCTTTATACTAAGATATATGCAGTGCATATACTAGACTTATAACAGAATGTATATCAGGTTTTATATGTGTAAAAAACCCGCTTTACCGCTTTATTGAAGTGTAATTCACATATCACACAATTAGCCTATTCGAAGTAGACAATTCAGTGGATTTCAGAATATTCAGAGTTGGGCCTCTGTCGCCTCAGTCAATTTTAGAACATTTTCATTATCCCCTGAAGGAACCCTTAGCTGCTCTACCCCATTCCCAATGTCTCATCCTCTCCAGCCCTAGGCAAACTATAGGGAGACTACTTTCGGTCTCCCTATATTTGGCTATTTTGGACGTTTTGTATAAATGAAATTACACTGTGTGTGCTTCTGTGTGACTAGTTGCTTTCAGATAGATCATGTTTTCAGTGTTGATACATGATGTAGCATGTATCAGTTCTTCCTTTTATTATTGCCAGATAATTTTCCATTGTGTGACTATACCATGTTTGATTTATCCATTCATCAATTGGTGGACATTTGGATTATTTCCACTTTCTGCATAATATGAATAATGCTGCTATGGACATTAGTGTACAAGTTTTTGTGTGGACATGTGTGTTCATTTTTGGGGTGTGTATACATTGGAGTGGAGTTGCTGGGTTATATGGTAACTGTGTATATATAGTTCAACTATGTTGGAACCACCAAACTGTTTCCTAAAGTGACTATATCCTTTTACAGTCTGAGCAAGAGCATATGGTGAACTCAGTTCCTCCTTGTCCTTACTGGCCTTTTTATTTTATTTTATTTTTAAAGATTTTATTTGACAGATAGATATCACAAGTAGGCAGAGAGGCAGGCAGAGAGAGAGGGAGGAGGAAGCAGGCTCCCTGCTGAGTAGAGAGCCCGATGCGGGGCTCGATCCCAGGACTCTGGGATCATGACCTGAGCCGAAGGCAGAGGCTTTAACCCACTGAGCCACCCAGGCGCCCTGGCCTTTTTTATTTTAAACATCTAATGGGTGTGATAAAATAAAAAGGTATTTTTATTTTAAACATTCTAGTGGGTGTGAACAGGTATCTTCTTGTGGTTTTGATTGGAGTTTCCCTGATGATTAATGATGTTGATCGTTTTTTCCTGTGTTTGTGTGTGTGTGTGTGGGGTGTGTGTGTGTATAAAACGTGTATTTAAAGCATGCAGGCTAATAGTATGTCCTATTTCATATTATATATGTATAATTAAAGTATTAAAATGAGAAGAGATGGGAGAGTGTGCTTCAGCTATATTTGTATCATTTTACTTTTTAAAAAATAAAGGCATGACACAAGTGAGGCAAAATATTAACATTTGTTAAATCATGGTGGTAGAAAGATAGTTGTTCACCACATTATTTTCTATTTTTTGTGTGTATATATGTAAAAACAAAATACATAGAGAAAGAAGCAGGGGGTAGAGAGAAAGGCAGCTATCCAAAAATGATTATGGATGTATGAGAGTGGAAAATTTTTCTATGGAAGGATTAAAAAAAAAAATCTCAGAAATGCTTTGGTGCATGCTTCCATTTTGGTGAGATACGAGAAGTAAAATTTGGTCCACACGTGTAAGTTGAAGAATCATTTATTAGTACAAACACAGGTTGGTGTTGTCAGCAATGTCATGTGTTTCAAAGAGGGAGAGAGTATAGTCTTGTTAAATAAAAAACAACACTTTTTAATTTAGTAATCAGCTCATTAATATTCTCCAAGGATGGAGTTGTGATTTTTAGAAGTAAGATTTAAATTGTAGGAGATAAGCCATAGATGGTGTGTGAAAAAATTAAGCACATTCAAAAGGTCAGTGAGTTGAAGAGGAGAAATAGGGCAATAGTTTTAAAGGAAAGATAGATTGGAGCACTTGATTTAGCCTTGTGCATTGAACTTGGTATAGTACTGGACCATCATCCATGGGAACAGGTTGGAGTTTCTAACTGGCACCACAGCAACAGTGTTCTGATTTAGAAACGAGAGGGACTACTTTATTCATATCTTCTCTCCTTCCTCCCTTGTTAGAAGCTTTGTATTATTTGCGTATTTGGCTGTTTCTCTTTCTAACTCTTAAGATCCTTTGAGTGAAGGCATAATGGGTGATTTATTCATCTTTGTACCACTGCCAACCACAGTACTTTGCATATAGTAGATGCATAAATAATGTATCTTAATTTTAAAAGGAACAACTTTATTTAGCATGGAGAGACCTTATGGGAAAGCCATCAAAAAGTTGGAGTGATTGAACGATAACAATATGTACAAAGTGTGGGCAAAATACCCAACTCAGGGTCAGTAAATGTTAGTAGTCCTTCATTGCTCCTCCCTTCCCAGGTATCTGGGAGGATATAATGGAGGAAAATAATTCCAAAAGTTGCAGACGGGATGGCAGGGTTAGATTTTGTGAAGGAGGAGGGTTGGAGGGAGGCGGGGTAAGCCAGTGTTGGAGCAGAGAAGGATGACAGGCTGTGTGGCCAGTGCCCTGTGTGTGGTGAAGGTCCTGCGGTGTTGGAGGTGACAACGTAAGGTTATTACAGAGAATGAAGAGCATTTGCAATACCTTTGTATGGGCGAAGAAATAAAAGGCAGATGACTGAGTGCATTGTCTGGAAACACTGAGAGCTCACTTGAATTTAGATAGTGTGAATGGTGAGGTCTATGTGAATATGTGGTTTTTATGCTTTGGAAGCTGGGATTGAAGAAAAGCACACAAAACGTGCAGTATAAAGGAAGGGATTCACAGGGCTGCAAACGGATGATTTGGTGGAGACATCATAATTTCCTTTTAAATGTTTGAACAGTTCCCATATGGGTAAGTAATTCTTTTAATTCTATTTTATGAGCGGACAGAACTCAGGCTAAGTAACTGGAAGTAAGACAGATTTCTGCTGAGTGAAAGAACTTACCAATACTGGAGCTGTCTAATATGGAATACAGTGTTTCCAGAGATAGGGCGTCTCCTATCAGGGGAAGGATTCAAAGAGGGGGTGGGATGTGAAGATGGAAGGTCTAACTGCATGACTTTCTACCTCTTAGGGTTTTAAAAGGTTTTTATGATCACAAGGTTGATGGGGTAAGAAAATGTAGTTTCTAGTTAAGTGCCGAAAAAACCACAATGACTGTGAGTCCAGGCTAGATTGGACATCATTTATGGGCAGAAAAGAGCCAAAGATTGAAGACAAGTGGGAATTCCTGGGCCATAGTTACCTCCTTTTTTCTGCCTCTTCACTCTTGACATTAACAGTGTGATCCCATCCGTCCTAGCTGCCATTGCTCGCAGGAATTCTCAGCCACTCCATCTCATCAGTACCTTTGGTCTCCATGTAGTTTTACCTTCATTGAAAATTTCATTTTAGAGTGAATAACTATCATCAACTTCTTTGAAATAAAAATTAAGGATTTTAAAATTTGATTGTGCAGTGAAACATGAACTTTTAAATAATACACTTAAAGTTTTTGCATGGTTTTCTTTTTACTGGCATCCGTTGGTAGGTGAACTTTTGATTTTGAGGTCAGGCCACATTATTTTTTCTTAGTGGAGAGAGTGGGGAAGGAGTACAGGGAGAGGGAGAAAGAGAGTCTTTTTTTTTTCCTCTTGATTTTTAAAAATTTTTTTTATTTTTTATTAACATATAATGTATTATTAGCCCCGGGGTACAGGTCTGTGAATCACCAGGCTTACACACTTCAGAGCACTCACCATAGCACATACCGTCCCCAATGTCCATAACCCGACTCCCCTCTCCCTACCTGCGCACCCCCCCACAACCCTCAGTCTGTTTTGTGAAATTAAGAGTCTCTTATGGTTTGTCTCCCTCCCGATCCCATCTTTTGAGAAAGAGAATCTTTTTTTTTGTTTGTTTTAAGTTTTTATTTATTTATTTGACAGAGAGAGACCCAGTGAGAGACAGAACACAAGCAGGGTAAGTGGGAGAGGGAGAAACAGGCTTCCCTCAGAGCACGGAGCCCAGTGTGGGGATTGATCCCAGGACCCTGGGACCATGACCTGAGCCGAAGGCAGACGCTTAATGACTGAGCCACCCAGGCGTCTGAGAAAGAGAATCTTTTTTTTTTTTTTTTTAAAGATTTTATTTATTTATTTGACAGAGAGAGATCACAAGTAGGCAGAGAGGCAGGCAGAGAGAGAGAGAGGAGGAAGCAGGCTCCCTGCCAAGCAGAGAGCCCAATGCTGGACTCGATCCCAGGACCCTGAGATCATGACCTGAGCCGAAGGCAGCGGCTTAACCCACTGAGCCACCCAGGCGCCCTGAGAAAGAGAATCTTAAGCAGACTCCACACCCAGCATGGAGCTCCATTTCACAACCCTGAGATCATGCATGAGCCAAAATCAAGAGTTGGATGCTTAACCAACAGAACCACCCAGGTTCCCCCTAAGGCCATACTGTTAACAACTGAATGTTTTTTCTGTTTTGCTGGAAAATGGTTTCTACATAATTGTTTTCTATTTTTCTCCCCCCCCCTTTATCTCCTTGTATCATAGAAAGAACATAATAGTTTTATCAGTTTAGCCCATCTTGTGGAGAAAATGTCCTCCAACATATCGTCAAGTCCAGGATAAGGGACAACTGATCAGTACAGAATTCATGTATTGGTTTCTTTCTCGGCTCAATGCTTAGCACGTATAAGCTGTACTCTGTGATCTTGTAGGATCCCAAACTCAACCATTTTTGGGGGGGGTGGTGGGGGATATGGTCCATTAGTGCCCAGAAATTTTACCACTGATTACCATGGTAGCTCTTGCTTCATCTGTGAGTGAAAGGAATGAAAAAATAGCTGGGATCATAAAGTTGGCCAGTTATCTCTTGCTAAGGGTGTGTGTCGGTTCCTAGATGACACTGAATAATCAGTCTCTTGCTTTTGTGTCCCACTGCTAAGATACTCCTCAATTAAAGTCACAGCATTCATGAAAAACAATGTGTTAGAAATCACTAAGAAGAATGTCTAAAGTGTGCACAGATTGAGGATGTGCTGGTGAGAAATAAAAAAAAAAAAAAAAGGGTCAGCACATTGATTCTGTTCGGGTGAGGGTAGGAGCACAGTCTTCAAGGGACCATAACAAAATCTCTGGAAAAATCTTTTTTGAATAGACATGACCTGCCTTCTAAGGTTCTGCTGTAGCTGTCACTCCCTGGATTCTCTCTCTATATATATATTATTATTTTTTTTTAACCTGTTTGGAATCATTATGTATACCCTTACCTATAACTGCTTTGGGGATTATCGTAAATATTGTCAAATATAAGGTGAACTGAGAACAGTCGAGCTGGTGAATGTCCTCTGGGACTGAGAGACCATTGTACTTGATTGGCCAGCTGTTTTATAGCAACTTTTATGTAGAATATAGGATTACATAAAAGCCCTCATACATGATAAGGTTTTAGAATTTACATGAAAAAAAGAAAAGAAATGGACATTTATGGGGAAATATTGTAAGGACAACTGATATTTTCAATGTTAGGAAAAGGTCATCTTTGGCTGTACGTGGAAGTGATTAAGTGGTTCAGTATGATCTTTCCCGTATGAGTGAATTCAAGGGAGGTAGTAGAGCCGATTCCTCTGAATGTCGGTGTTATTTCAGGTCGCACGGTGTCTCTGTAGAGGTAGAGAGGGGAGAGCGGAGAAATGATTTCAAGAAAATAACAAGGTGGTTTCAATTTGAGGGACATCTGATGAATCATCTGGTGAGAATGTTGGTGATTATGGACTAACAGTACCAGGGGCAGGTGAGCTGATGTCTGGTCCGTAGGACGGGGAGAAGGTCAGGGAAGGAAAGGAAGCTCTGGCTGGGGAACAGATTAAGGGCTTCTTCACAGATGCAAGTGTGAAATTCTCCAACTCCAACTCTGCACTCATCGTTGAGAGAATTACGAAGTGATCTCTGAGAACCGACAGTAAAGAAGTTTACCACCTGATGGTGGTGTTTTGTTGTGAAGCTGATTTTATTTTATTTATTTATTTATTTATTTATTTTTTAAAGATTTTATTTATTTATTTGAGAGAGAGACAGTGAGAGAGAGCATGAGCGAGGAGAAGGTCAGAGAGCAAAGCAGACTCCCCATGGAGCTGGGAGCCTGATGCGGGACTCGATCCCGGGACTCCAGGATCACGCCCTGAGCCGGAGGCAGTCGTCCAACCAACTGAGCCACCCAGGCGTCCCGTGAAGCTGATTTTAAAAGGAAAAACCGGCCTCTCAGTGAAGTGAGAGACCAGGAAGGTAGCGGTGACATGAAGAGAGCCAGCCCTCGAGTATTTATTGAATCCTGTCCTGGGAGCCACGGAGTGTAATACTTCGTATTATGAGGAGACAGTAGTTTGATGGGGACAAGAGCAACTCGAAAGGTGAGCCCAAACGGAAGGCAGCCCACGTCGGTGTCCGATGAGTAGCAGCGCTGTTCGAAGTGGGGAGGCCCGGCTCTCAGGCCCCAGTCTAGACCCGCTCTCTCAGTTTTTGTGGTTGCCTTATAAATTACCACAGACTTACTGACTAAAAGCAGCATACGTATTTATTGTCTCACAGTTTCTGTGGGTCTGGCGTTTGGACAGCTTGGGTGGTTCCTCTTCATCGGGGTTTCTCACCAGGCTGCAGGGGAGGTCCTTCAGCCCACCTCTGAGGTTTGACTGGAGAGAATTTGCTTCCAGGCTTCCTCAGTTATTGTCCACATTCACTTCCTTGAGGCCCCAGGATTTCTGGTAGCTTGCTGCTTCCAAGCCAGCTAACTGTGGAGACTAACATAGTGGGGAGAGAGGAAGATAGTTTACTAGCAAGACAGTCTCATAGAACATAATGCGACATCCCTTCATCTTTGCTATATTCTGCAAGTCACAGGCCCAGGGGAAGGGAATTACACAAAAGTGTGGATACCAGGAGGTAGGGATCATGAGGGCCATCTTGAAGTCTGTCTGTGGCACTTACTAAATCAGTATCTACATCTTAACTCTGTTCCCCAGGTGAGTGCATGGTAAGAAACACTGTAATAGATGGTAGATGGCAAAAGAGTTTCATGGTGGGAGAAGAAAGTTCTTTGGGCTTGGCTTAGTCAAGTAAACTGTTTTATGACTCGAAAATGATCTGTGTAAAGGCTAATTCACATCAGAGGAAATTTTGTATCTCCTGTTGCCTGCACTAACAACCCCGTCCCCCACCTCCAATATTTGTCGTGTTTTCCACTTTTGTGTTGCTGTTGGACACTTCTTTCAGAGTTTGTGAGCTTCTGATTTTGACTTTTTGAAAAAGCGTTGTTCTTTTTCACTGTTTGATTTGGATGGTGGGAGTTGGTGGGAAGTACTGAACGTGGGTTATTATCCCTGTCCTAGTAGCTGAGAAATCCTGGGATGGTCCTTGAACTATATCCTCAGCCCCTGTTTTCTTGTGAGTTCTAGCATCCCCCTCTTGCAGGGCTGTGCTGTGACCTAAATAATGTGACAATTGTTGGCAACCTGTAAAGCCTTCTCTCATGTTGCAGTGGACTTCTTCTGTTGTATGTGCCTGATGCACGGTGCTCTCCTCTTCCCACGAAATGAGCACCAAAAAGACATGATGGTGTCTTGGTCCTGCCATCTGGTCACAGTTTGCCAGAGCAGGGATGGATTCCTGAACCAAACAGGGCCACACAGATTCCCCATCTTGGATTTTGGAATTTGGGACCAGAAGATAACAGTTCATGGGGCACCTAGGTAGCTCAGTCTGTTGAGCGTCCAACTCTTGATTTTGGCTCAGGTCATGATCTCAGGGTCATGAGATCGAGCCCTGCATCGGGCTCCATGCTTAGCGAGGAGTCTGCTTGCGATTCTCTCTCCCTTTGTCCACCACCCCTGCTCATGTGTGTACACATGTGCTTTCTCTCTCTCAAATAAATAAATAAATAAATAAAATCTTTAAAAAAAAAAAAAAAAAGCTGTTCTGCCCTTGCTGATCTAATGTGAGGAGACTAGAAGCCAGGGAAGCCTTAGCGTAGCTATCTTCTGTTCGGTGGAGTAAAGAGAAAGCTTGTCACAGAGGCTAGAGGGATTTAGACCTGCAGAGAGAATTATCATAATGGAGAGAGGCCTCACTCTGAGGGATCTTGTCTGCTTTCCATTTCCCTATTGCTTTTCTTAGTTCTGGCTGTATTTTTGCCTTTGAGTTGTGTAATAGACCTCTAAATTCATAAATTAAACTCCCTTTTTAATTTAAGCTATTTTGAGTTTTCTGTTACTTTCAACTAGAGAGCTGAAATGAAGGCCAGTGAATATGGTACTTAAAATTTCTTTTTAATCCCCAAACATCTTACTCCTTTTTCTCCCCTACATAATTTGTTTTTAGGGCCAGTTATATTCTTTATTAAGGTTTTTTTTTTTTTAGGATGTTTTAGAAATGTGAACTCAAGGAATATGATCCTTGCGCTCAAGCAATTTTTAATTACCGAGATAGGCATATAAATGACCACCTATAATATTAGGCAGAAGAAAGAAAAATAAGTACTATGTGCAACTCCTGTAGGCGATCTTTTTTTTTTTTTTTTAAGATTTTATTTACATATTTTTGTGAGAGAGAGAGAGCTCAAGCCAGTGCTCCTGAGCCAGGGTGTGGCGTAGGGAGGGGGAGGAAGAGGAAGAAGCAGACTGGATGATGAACAGGGAGACCAATGCAGGAGATCCCAGTCAGATCACAGCCTGAGCCCAAGTCAGCAACTTAAGCTACGGAGCCACCCAGGTACCCAAGGCAGTCTTTCTCTTTTTCTAAGTAGCATCACTTAAAGCCATTTAAACATTTGCTTTTTTTAACCCCCCTGCTAAACCCTTTTGTCCTTCACTTGGCGCAGAGGTCCTGATTGTTGCTTTGGGACCTATCATTGTTGCCTTTTGCTTCTGAGCACAGCAAGCAGGCCAGGCTGAACTCCTTTCTTGATCGGAGTAGGCGGAGGGAATTGCAGTGATGTAGGCATTAACTGGAAACAAGGCAAAAACAGAAGCTGTGATGTGAAATTAAAAAAAAAAACAAAAAACAAAAAAACTTGCTCAGGGAAGCTCTTTGCTCTCCCAAGACAACGAGGTCATCCTCATCTGAGAGTTATTTGAACGTTTCTGTGTTTAAGGTTGCTCTTAGCGTTTCTGTGTTTCCTATAAGCTAGCATTGCATATAAATAGGGTACTTCTGTAGCTTGCATTGTTCACTAAGAGGGGCAGTTATTCTAAGAGTTCTGTGTTCCCTGTAGCTCATGTTATGTAACGAAAGGGTGCTTAATGTAGCTGGCACTGCATGGTAAAAAGAGCACCTAATATGAGAGTTCTGTGTTTTCTGTACAGGAGCCGGCGGAATTGTAGTCAAACTGCGGAGGACTGATTTTCGAACCACATTTTCTTAACGTGGAGGTTATATAGGTTACACGTTTTACTGGTTCGTGCAGCTTTTTAGAATGACCCAGTTCAGAATGACATTTCAACTTACAGTTGATTGAAATGGGCATTGGTGGAAAATCCCTTGGGGATTTATGGAGCAATTAAAAAAAACTGGGAATCTCATTCTTTTTAATAGTAGAAAAAAATCTATAGTTAGAATTTTAGAGAAGTATGTGGAGCTTTATCTTACTAAAGAAATTGTGGGAAATGCTTATTATTTTTTTTTTAAGAAGAAAAGAACTAATTAGTCTTATTTTGAAAATATCATTGGGTTAAGTAGGAGAATTAATGGAGTAACCCAAGGATGAGCCAAATAATTTTCTTTGAAGTCAGAGTCCTTCTAGAGATTAATTCCAGAATTGTTCTGGAGACTTCATTATACAGAGGAATGAAACCACAGGTAGAATTAATACTGGCTTTAGATATTTTATCCCACCTCTTCTTTTTGCCTTCTTTAAGGCCACGTTTTCCCATAGTTCTCTTTATCTTGCCTTCATATCACTTTGCTCATTTGGAAACTGTGCATGTGACACATTGGTCACTTTCTTGCCTGTTACTTTTTATTTTATTTTATTTTTTAAAAATTTATTTATTTGAGAAGGAGCGAGCGAGAGAGAGCATGAGCAGAGGGAGAAGGAGAGGAAGAAGCAGGCTCCCCACAGAGCAAGGATCCCTGTGGGGGGCTGGATCCCAGGACCCTAGGATCATGACCTGAGCCAGAGGCAGATGCTTAACCGACTGAGCCACCCAGGCCCCCCCCACCCCATTACATTTTAAGCTTATAAAAAAAATGCGAACCATGTAATGACCTCATTGTCAATAGGTACCCTGTACCTGGCACTGTTCATAGACATAGTAAGCACTCACTAATGATTGAAAAACAAGTGTATAGGGGCGCCTGGGTGGCTCAGTTGGTTGGACGACTGCCTTCGGCTCAGGTCATGATCCTGGAGTCCCAGGATCGAGTCCCATATCGGGCTCCGAGCTCCATGGGGAATCTGCTTCTCCCTCTGACCTTCTCCTTGCTCATGTTCTCTCTCACTGTCTCTCTCTGAAATAAATAAATAAAATCTTAAAAAAAAAAAAAGAAACTAGACTTAAAAAAAAAAAAGAAAAACAAGTGTATATTTGTTATTTATTCACATAACCCTATACCATACAAGTATCACTAATAAAAAGATATGCCAGAAATATTTACACGTAACGTCTACTTGAATCTCTTAGGATATTCTATATTTGATATGAGATTTAGCACCATTAATATAGTCAGTAAATAAAAAAAAGTGATCAGTTGACTCTTATATTCTGTCAGAGAGAAGCTAACTTTAAAGCAAGAAAAGAGGAAGTGAGAGGGATCAGTATGTGGGATGTATATCATCTTTAACCCATGACTTGGCAAATTACTACCAAAATCCTCTGTGAACAAAGCTTCATCTCAGTTGGCCAGGGGGTAGACAAGAGTAGGGGAGTTCTTACAGTCACAAACTAAGCCAATGTGACAGTAACTGTGGTGGAGGAAACCATGGTTTTCCCAGGGCCAGACCTCAGGAGAGGGGTGAGGCATTGTCATGGTGCTCCCTGGGGGAGGGGATATGCTTCACTGGATTGTGGGTAGGTGACTGTAGAGTGGGGCTCTCAGACAGTGAGCTGAGCAGCCATGAACGCTGCAGGGGACAGGGGGATGTTGGCATGGCATTGTCCTTTCAAGGGAGCATAGGGCTTAGGGTCAGGGTTAGGGCTAGGGTTAGTGCCAAGTGCCTGTATCCCACCCATGAGATGTCTTCTGTGGCTCTGGCCATGATGCCTTTGGCACAGATTGTATCACTGGTCAACATACTTGCCTGGATGGAAGAGCTGTTGCTGACCTCAACCTCGGCTAATTCTGTGTTCACCCTCCAGTTGATGACGTCATGCCCCAGTTGGGGGTTATGTCTGCAGTTGCCGCAGAAGTAGCTCTGTGTCTTATGCCTGCAGATGGCTCCGAATCTGTCAAGGAAAGAGCAAGATAAATATTTTCTTATAAATATAGACGGAAGAGTTAAACACTTATTGTTGAGAAACCAAGCTGATAAACATATTATATTGTCTGAGGCACCAGAAATAAGCAAATTAATTACATGCAAATAACTGTTGCTCATGAAGTGTGGGATAATAATAGTATCTGTTGGATGTTTATGGTAAGTTTATTTACATGACTCAATTTTCTGCTAATTTTCCCGTGGAAAATGATAAATGCTTGGTTCCTTTGCCTTTGTTTCAGAAATATTTTATTGAAATTGTGCAAACTGTTGCTTTGTCTTGCTATCCTTGCTTGCCAAGGGCAGCTCTAAAGATAGTATCTGTGTATATACATGGTAAAGAAAGAATTGTTAATTGCAAGTGGGGCTTTTTTGCTTTAAATGAATGCCATCATCAGCATCATGATGTCATACAGAAGTTCTTATCACTCATGTAGTTGAGTCCAGACTGACTTTCCCTTGATTGTTTTCATGAGCATCTTTTGATGTCAGCTTCCTGGTGAACTTCAGACCTTTCCTCTCTTATGGCAACACAGGGAGTCGAACGGTTTATATTGACAGTGTGATCCATGGTATGGGTCTCTGCCTTTTGTGCTAATGAGTGATTGGGTCCCTTTTGAAAAGATGACTCTGAAGTCTTTCTATTGCCCACACATTCTAAAGAAACCTGTGCATTCTGCCGTCACTTTCCGTCTTCCTGAATGTGTATGTTCCTTGAGGTCCATCGGGGTGATTAGATGAGTTCTTTTATTCTTTGAAGATAATCAGTTCTTGTGGATCATTCACTTGGATTACATATCATATGTCTCATGGGCTAGGCAACATTTCGGGTGGGAAAAAGAGTAACTGATTTTCTCTCCAACTTTCCAGGCCATCCTAGCCCACTGACGGCTTCCCTCAGTTGGGTGAGATACACTTCCACTAGCTTACTCTTTTGTTCACTCTCTGTGTGCTAAATCTTAGGCATTTTGCTCACCTCTGGCACTTTTGTTAACAACCCTGACATTTTGACATAATTTAGAAATGATTACCTTATGGCATGCCAAACTCTGTGATTAATCATCTGCTCACAAAACAGGAAGAAGAATCAAAAAGACTTTTGCTTTGATTTTTGGTAGAGGAGAAATTTTAACATGAACTCCAAAAGGAGAACCAAACATTCTGTATCTTGGATCAGTTTGTATCTCTTACTCTCCAACCTAATTTTGCCATCTAGTGGTTATCTGTGCATTGGGGTGCTGGAGAACATGGTGGTGGCATGGAAAGATTGAATTGCAGAACTCTGTAAATCAACATCTTGCCTTTGGGGGCTCTCTTTGCTATCCTTTCCATAGATTGCCATGGTAGAGACTAAAATTCAGAAGGCTGGTGGCCAGAAATTTTCTTACTGTGTGTTTGGAGGGTGGGAGTGAGGGCAGTACACACGCGCACGCGCGCGCGCGCACACACACACACACAAACACACACTCATACTTTGGGGATCCACTGTTCTGCTGTTCCTCCTTTCAGACCAAGATTCTCACATTGAGCAATTATAGTACTTTTTAATAACCCTGATGAAAAGGAGGAGAAAAATCAATTGGTAGATTTTGAGGATAAAATAATTTTTTTTGATTATAGAGAAGGATGAGAGACATAACTTCCTTGTGTTTGCAAATTATTTGCTTTCAGTCTGTGATTCTTTCAAGAGTTTGAGAAATAGGGTATTTAGCTTCTCAACTTATGACTGATAGGATCGTGGTAAAAGTGCTCCAGCCTAATGGAAGCTTAAAATTCAGCTCTCCGAATTGCTGGATCACACTTGACAGTGATTTGTATGTCTACGGATTATTAAACTCAGCATAGAGAATGTCCTGATTTAAAATTTTCCAATTTTATTCACTTGGTCTGATGTGAGGAGCAGCTCTCCTGTCTGTAGTCTTGTGTAGTAGAATGTAAATTTCTCTACCACGAGTAAGTTTCTGGTCAGGCGCAAGCAGCCTGAGCTCTAAGGAGTTCTTTCCCTCTTGGGCTTCTCAAAGGATTACTAACATTTCTTTGACCCTTGACTTTGTTTTTCATTGGCACCTAAATGCCATTTGTCATTCCAGTGGCCATAAGCAGGTGCCGTAAACTGGAGCATGTGCCATAGAATGATCAGGAAGAAGCAACAGTCTTGGAACAGATGGCCATCACTCTATGCTAATATTTTATTGTATTTATTATGCAGTCCCGCACGTAGTTCTTGTAGAAATCCCTGGAGCTTCTACAGGTTTGTCTAAGTATGCACAGATTTAATGTTCAGAATTTGCTGCTGATGAATTTACAGGTCAGGAAGCAGATCCAGTAGTTGCCGCTTGTGACTTGTCTAACAATTTCCAGGTTTCTTCAGCTACATTCTACATCAGTGCATTTTCTCGTTACTCTGCTGGTTTTATTCCCCCAGCATATACTGGTGCTTATTGTGTATATTTAGTTTTGAATTGGATTATATCAGGACTTAAGTTAATTTTGATGAAACTGCTCACCATGAGTATCCTCACTTTTTCTGCACTTCTGTGTTTAATCTCTTGCACTTTTGCACTAATCAAAAGATACCTTAGGAATGTATCTAAGGATACTAATTTGTTATGAGTCAAAAGCTGATTAAAGGGGGATGGTAGAAATATTGATGCCTTTGAAAGACTGGAGAGGCAGGGGAAGTATTAACCAAGAGAGATATGATTTGAGACTAGGGATTGAGGTAATTAATAATATGGGTTAGAAGAACAAAGAGGAAGGAGAAGTAGGGAGTATATTGATTTAGATGCAAGCATACTGGAACAGTTAAGGCTTACAATACAATAGAATATTAGAGAGAGAACTGATAGATACATGGCTTTTCATATCTTTTAATTGACTTTAACATCGTTTGCCTTGGACCTGAAATAATGAGCAAAATGTAAAATTTGCTTTGAAATCTTAATCTGAGTATTGTAAATATTTCACTAGCAAGTCATCTACTTTGTATTTCAGTATGTCGCTTTGATTTTATTGTATATTGGGATCGGTTTCTGTAATTGTTTTAGTTTTCAAGATTAAGAAAATTGAGAGAGAATCCACATCCTATAAAATTCATCATTTTGAAGTGTACAATTCAATAGTTTTTAGTATATTCACAAGGTTGGGCATCCCTCATCACTACCTGGTCCCAGAACATGTTCCCCACCCCAAAAAAGAACCTAGTCATTGTCAGTAACTCACCATTAGCAGTTCCCTCCCGTTCCTTCTTCTCAGGCTTTGGGCAACCATCAGTCTGGTTTCTCTCTATGGATTTACCTATTTTGGACATTTCATGTACATGGAATGGTATCGTACATAATCTTTTGTGACTAGCTTCTTTCACTTGGCATCGTTTTTAGAGTTCATCCATTTTATTGCATTATCAGTGCACCATTCCTTTTTATTTCTTTATGATATTCCTTTGTGTAGACATTTGATTTATCCATTTGTACGTTGATACATATCTGGATTATTTCCACTTTTGGCTGTTAATGAACTATGTTGCTGTGAACATTCATGTGTAAGTTTTTAAATGAAGATGTATTTAGGATTTGAGTATACCTAGGAATGGAATTTTGAGGTCATAGGCCAACCCTGTTTAATTTCTTGAGGAACCGCCAAAATGCCAAATTGGCTGCACCATGTTTTATTCCCACCATATTGGGCATAGTGTGTGAAATGTAACTGACAACTGTTGAAAATAAGTTTACTATTTGTTTCCTGCCTTTTGGAACATCATGTATACTGGAGTGAGTTATGACCTGAAGCTTTGAATGGTCATAGAGTTTTAGAGCTGGAGGGTTTCTAATGGGTCCATCTTCCCACTGGAATGGAAGGTCCCTGAGATCAAGTGCCTTGCCTGTTTTGGTCATGGCTATATCCACTCCACCTAGGCCAATGCTGTAGAATAATAGGCGCTCAGTAAATGTTCCTGAATGAAAAAATGAGTATAATCCAACTCTGGTTTTTTTTTTTTTTAATGAGAAAAATTATTCCCATAGAGATCAGGTGACTTTCTAAAGATCACACAGAGACTTAATGGCAGAGCAACAGCTGGAATCCGGGTCCAGATTTCCCTGCCCAGCTCTTAGCATCACAATCATCTTGAATTCACTCTTCTCTCTGAGCTTGGTGGTCCATTGCTGACCTCGCTGACCTCTCATAGTTTTTTCTGACAGTTTATAGCTTTACTTTGGGCTTTATTGACATTTAATGAGTGTTTTTGTTCTTGAGAAGTCATTTACATGTTTACTGCTGAGGCCAGCATTCATAAAAGAAAAACATTTAAATAACTGCATTTTACCTGGGGAAGATAAATTACAGTTGCCTATCAATAAATAGATAACTTTCATAGCTGCCAAGATTATTAGATTGTAGAAGACAATAAATTTGTATTCTCCCTTGTGAGTCACTTGCCTTAAAAAATTCACAACTAATTATCCAAAAGTAAGACAAGCTACTGGAGGTTCGCTATCTCTTTACTAGTATTCTTTTCTAATCACCCTTGTGGATGGAGGAATCCATTTTATCAGTCCTTCCTCCCTACTTTGCTCTTCCGGAGTAATATATGTATAAATTAAATGTAGCATGGCGTAAGTAAGCATAGATTACCCTGTATCTGAGACAGTGTTTTTGGAGCCACATTTGCATGTTAAGTGGCGTTGTGTGCCATGAAGGATAGGTTTATAGACTGGACCCTTAATGAAGTTGAGAATCACTGTGCAAAAGCTATAGACTGTAGGTAGAAATCTAGAGCCTTTGATTACACAGAGTATATATTTCACTTCCTTTTGACAAAGCCTTTATTTTATAAGGGTTTATGGGAAAACAGTTCAATTACTTCAGTTAAAACTCATTCCAGGAAACAGAATATGAAGACATTACTTGAAAGTATTGAGATTTTCTTCTTTTTGTAACTTGTCACCAGCTGATTGATACCTGATATTAGAGTAAGAGGTTTAACAGATTCCCAAACTCTGGTTATATTTGTCGATATTTGTAGGATATCTCCTAGGGAGCATTATAAGGCTGTTAATGTAATAATTGTGTTTCTGGTTTAGTCCATTCACGTAGTGTTGGGCATTGAGATTGGGAAGATATAAAACAACCTGCCTTTTGGCTAAGCTAAGAAATAAAGGCATTTTTAGGTATTAACATGGGGTGGTAGAGGGGGGGAAATGGGCTTTTATTTAGAAGATTTATGTTCCAATTCTGTCTCTGTGACTAACTTGTTGAATAATCTTATTTATTTTATATTTTATTTTATTTTATCTAAAGATTTATTTGTGAGACAGCGAGAGTAAGAGCAAGAGAGAGGGAGAGTGCTTGAGTCGGGGTAGGGTAAGGGAGAGGGAGAAACAGATTGCCAGCTGAGCTGAGCAGGGAGCCTAATACTGGGATCAGGACTCATCCCAGGGCTCCAGGATCATGACCTGAGCTGAAGGCAGACGCTTACCTAACTGAGCCACTCAGGGGTCTTGAGTAATCTTGGTTAAGTCACAGAACTTTACCAAGGCTCGCTTTACTCATTTATAAAACACGGATAATAGTAATTCCTCAGAGGGTGGCTTTTGTGAGACACTGTATTGTACACATAGTAGGCATTCCATGGTTGTTGGTGGAAACTGAATCTGGGGTTTAGTGGCCTGTCCTAATCAAGTTTTGTTATATATCTGTGCAGGCGTACATAGATATATACATAGATATATAAATTCAACACACACATACACACACACGCAAACGCACATGCACACACACCGGTCTGTCTCCATCCCACATCTTGTTCCCAGTAGGATTTAACTGGTTATGTGGTTGACAAATTAACTCTTAAAAGTATGTGGACAATCAGAGGCTTTTAAAATTAGCTTATAATGTTATTTAAAGATTTGTTAAAAATTACTGTAAAACTGTTAAGTGCTTTCCACTCTTTTCCAGCTTCTGCCAGTGCCACCGCTATTGCTTACATTATCCAAGTTGGAAATCTTGGCATGATCTTTTCTACCTTCTCTGTTCTTGGTAATTTTGCTACCTAGAAGGCTATTTCTATGTTAAGCTAATATTGTATAAAACAGTGTCGATGCTGGTGTAAGGTAGACAATTTATTAGTCAACAGATTACTGAGGAGCTAATAAAATTCCTAATTGTGTCCTTTTATACTCAGAAATACCACATAATTCAATTCTAAAGGCTCCCCGCTTCCTGTTCTTATTTTCTAGTGATCCTCTAAATGGCAAGCTTATAAAACTAGGTCTCTTTTACCAAGAGGATGTGTTGAGCAGACCTTGGTATTCCATTAACAGCAGGGTACCAGGTGTGGGAAAACAACAACAAAAAACTCTAGCAGCTTGTATCTGAGCATGTGGTGGACTGTTCAGCAAATAGTTTTTCTCTAACTCCACCATCCCACCCCTGTCTCTGTGAGGGGACACCCCTTTCTCCTTCCATTGACACTGGCCTTGGACATGTCAACCTACCACGACCAATGGCATTAGCAGATAATGGCACTAGCAAAGGCTTGAAATGCACTTGTGCATTTGGATTTGGTCTTTTGGCAAATCCCAGATAACCAGTATATATGTGATTAGGAAAGAAATGCTTATTGTTGTACGTTGTTGAGTTTTTAATGTGGTTTGTTACTCAATTTTGTGGCATTAGCTAACGGATACAAAAGGGTGCCGTTTCCTGATAAAGATTTCCTTTATGTAACGATTTGGGAGCCTTAACTTTCCCTATAGAATCAAAACCTTATGGTTTGTACCTGTTTTAATGCCAATTTCATGTCTCTGGTCCTTGAAAAATTGTTCAGGATTGAAAACCCAGTTAAAAGGAATGCTGACAATTCAGAGCTGGAAGAAGGGTGCTTGGTTGACCCTGGCTATCTCTGCAAACCTGTCTGTACTTGGAAGTTATTTCTAGGAGAAGATAATGGCCAGTGGCTCCTTTCTTTGGTGAAGTCATTGCACTTTCGTCAGTGGTGAAAAGGGCAGTGAATAGGCAAAGATAGTCTCTTTAATTATGGAAAGAGCCTATTAAAATTCCATTTTGTCTTTAGATGTAAACATATAAAGGAATGTGGAAGAAGCCAAACACTTCTTTAAAATAATGATTGTCTTGGGCTAATTCCTTCCCTGTGCCTCCAGCATCATTAGATGCCAATCCTTCTGTGTAGGTTCATTTGCAAACAAAACTGATTAGAGAGGGGAGGCTGTGTGCTGGAGATTTCCCTGAAGCAGAGGTTTCAGACACCTGCCCAGTGTTTAAACTGGTTACTGTCGGCAGTACTTTTATTTATTTTCCCTCTACCTAGGAAAAAAATGGTGGTGGTGGTGGGGGAGGGGATTGTTTATTTCAAAGGGTATTGGAACCCATCGTTCAAAAGAAAACCCTGAAAAGAGAAAAAAAGGATATTGTGTGAAAGCTCAGAAGGTTTTCAGAATTTCTTTCTTGCCCATTATAAACATGATCTTTCCCTTTGCTCTGAGCTCCCCCCTCTGGCATTCATGGTATATTTCTCTTTCTATTATTAACAAACTTCAAAGCTCCCCCACCATGTCATTTTGCTGCCCTCCAGCCTGCAAAGCCATGGTAGGGGCTGCTTTTATTTCTCAGAGTTTGGGGGGTTGCAGATTAAGGGATGCAGAGGAACTGCCTGCAACATCTATTAACTTTTAATTCAGTGCCGAAAAAATCGGAAACCCAGTGGGCAATTGTTGCCTCAAAGATACTTTGAGCTTGTTTAACCGTTTTTTAAGGCTTGTGTGCCAGGACTGAAATGAGTTGCATTTCACAGACCTTGGGATTGTGCTATCATAATAGCCAAATCCATATGGCTCTTTGTTTTTGTAATTAAAGCTTTATCCTTACTGGTTTTTTTTTTTTTCCTAAATGGCAGTCTTAGTTCTGATGGAGAATGATTGCTTTATTGTAAGCAAACTCTAAACTATTGTATCCTATTTTCTCTAAAAAGAAGATTGGTAATGTCTAATTTCTTATGCACTGTCTAGGAACCTGACTTTCATTGCAGCTTAATATTTCAGAAAGCAAGATCTCTTTCCTTTAAGTACCAAAGGTTGTATTCTAACATTTTTAAGTGGAAAAGCTTATAAAATATATTTCTCAAATTAGCCGTGTAGGAGTGGAAAAAGTTTTCCTTCCTTCTTAGGATCCCTGGGTGGGTTTGAAAATGGACAAAGATGATTAAGAGGGGGAAGGCAGGGCGCCTGGGTGGCTCAGTGGGTTAAGCCTCTGCCTTCCGCTCAGGTCATGACCTCAGGGTCCTGGGATCGAGTCCCGCTTCGGGCTCTCTGCTTGGCAGGGAGCCTGCTTCCCTCTCTCTCTCTCTGCCTGCCTCTCTGCCTACTTGTGATCTCTCTCTGTCAAATAAATAAATAAATTCTTAAAAAAAAAAAAAAAAGAAGAGAAAGGCATGCAAATGTTTTTCATGGAAATTTTATAGGACATGGGACCCCTCATAAAGAAAGGCTCAAAGGCATGGCTAATCTACTCGCTTTGTTATATGAGGTTGAAGAAAGGCAACCGTGGAGGAGTGAACTGTGTGAGGAGGCTAAATTAGGAAGATGAGCATCGTTTTAACGAGACCTGTTTGCGTGTATAGTTCTTTCACTCCCAGCGGGTCGTCCTTGACGGTCAGCGTGTCACTCTCCTTCCGGTCGAGGGAGGAAGCTTTCATGGAGGAGTTTCGTCTCCTGCTCTTAAGAAAAAGAAGGAAGGTCAGAGTGTTTTTCTTGTATTTGCTGTTTTTCAAGTGGCTTTCACTCAAGATAGGCCCAAATGGCATATTTTGGGGTTATGTGCTCTGAACTCTTTCAGGTCTTTTTGCCACAAAATCCTGAGCATTGAGACTTACCTTGGTAGTTTGAAGGACCGTCATTTTGAACGTGGTGAACTGATGCTTCATTTGCACTCTGCATACTACCCTTGACTCAGTGCGTTGTGGCGTGTCGGAGGTCCCCTTGTCACCTCCAGAAGTCCGTACACTGTTGTCCGCACTCCGAACCAGCCCCAGACTTACATTCGTTTCTGTCTCACTTGTCTGCTTTTCAGGCCATCTGTCTTTCTCCCCTTGCCGTGTGCTGGTAGGTTATCCTATCTAGACACTTACTATGTCTGTCTCAGACAAGCTCCTCGTCCCTTCTGAGCTGCCCAGCTACTGTGGTGTAAGCTTGGAAGGCAGGAGCCAAGGTCGCTGGAATTGCGGGTAGACTACGTAAGCAGGAGACCACTCACTGGCATTCACTGCCTGAGCGCTTCAGTGGGGTTTGTAACTTCAGTAAAGTTTGCCTGTTGAGATGTCTCTTCTTTCCTGTCCTGTAAGTTCTGAGCCGTCCAGGTTACCAGATAAATTAGGTAATATTGTGCTAACGATAGCAGTCAAATGACACTCCAAATGCATTTATTATGGAATGCTCTGTCCTCGTCACAGGCATCTGTATTTCTGTCACTCAAGTTTTAGATGGTCCACAGACATCCATTTTTGGAAAACAGTGCTTCATTATTTAGAAATGTGTTCATTTCCAGAAGTATCTGGGTGAGGTAAAAGTTTCTGCCATTGCTTCTTGGCCTACCTGGATTGTGTTGAATGAATAAGCGAATAACTAAACTTGCTAAAGTGCTTGGTTTTTTTCTTTTCCTTTGTGGCAAGTCCTTGCTTAGATTTTCTCCCCCCCGCCCCCATTAACTCTTACTTTTTTTCTTTTCTTCTTTTTTTAAGTATTTGATCCTCTGACCTTATTCGTCTATGACTAAAAGTTTGGGCCCTTTTACCAACCTCTCCGCATTTCCTTAATCCCCTCTAGCCCTTTGCAACCACTTTTTTACTCTTCCTTTTTATGAGTTTGACTTTTTTTCTTTAAAGATTCCACATGTAAAATTCCACACATCCACTTAGCATAATGCCCTCAAAGTCCATCCATGTTTTGCAGATGGCAGGATTTCCTTTTTCTTCTCGCTGAATAATATTGTACTGTGTGTGTGTGTGTGTTCATCTTCTTTATCCATTCGTTTATCGACATTTTGGTTGCAGCATTATTCACAACAGTGAATTTATAGAAATAATCTCTTAATTTGTTCTTGTCAGTCTTTTACTCCTAGAGGTAGAATAAGGGTCTTTGAATTTTCTTAAACAGTACTTTTTTTTTCATGTGTTTTGTTCTGCTTTGTTTTAAGGAGATAGAATTTATCCTTGCTGGTTATTTTACGAGATCGATGCTCTTATATCAGCTTGATTGTTTTTGAAAGATTTTTTTTTTCTTGGCCTCTAGACAAACAGGATATGACATGGGTCAGACCTAGAGTGGTTTGGCCTTCCTTGTACTCCCTCTCTGCTCTCTCCGCCCGTCTCTGCCTGCCCATCCAGCCCCATGGAGCTTGGCCCTCTGAGTGAGGTCTTGAATTTGACTCTAACTTACCCTTTGTAGGCCGGAGCTGTCGGTATTCATATAAATCATAGTACCTTTGGGACTGTTTTCTCCTTTGCTCTTCTTTCGGCATAAAGACTTAGCAGTGATGAAAACCCCTCCCCATTTCAGTGATCAGGGCCAATACCCTTTTCCTATTTCTTTTCATCTCCTTTGTCCTGAGAGGAGGTGATATGGTCAAAAACAAAAGCTGAACATAGCTCATATCTTTAGGGATAGTCGGCTAGCTTAATCCTTAAGGCCATAGAGGACCTGATCAGACAACTAGGACTGAGCTCTGATGGAAGCAGTCTTCCTAAGTGTCATATACCTTTCCTGTATGGGAGTTCAGTGGCTTTCAATTTGGCTTAATCGGGGTGTTGTTTTCAATACGTCTTGCATGGAATACACTATAGCCTCCATAAAGAGATACCTAAAGATGCCCAGAGATGGAGTCTTCCTCCTTTTAATTTAGCTTGTGGGGAATGTAGCATTTAGTCTGTTTATAACTTTGAGACCTTTTCCCGTTAGCTTAGTGTCAACCTCCTGAAAGCATATGTCTTTGTATAAATTTGCTGTCTGCCCTGTTTATAAATCGAGCGTAAATTAATTGAAAAAGTATTTGGGTGTTTGATGTTGCATAGGGGTTGGGATGGAATGTGTATGTGAGACACTTCCATGATTTGTTGACTTATAACGATCATAGTAAAGGTAGATTTTACAGTTTCTGTTTACTTTTGGCCTCTCTTTGAGCTTAGTATGTTCTCCAAATACCTTGGAGGATTTCTTTGTAAAGAAAGCACTGAGAATATTTGCTCAAATTTATGGTATATATTGTATTTTTTTTTTTTTGCTTTTATTTTATAGTTTTTCAGATTTACTCTATCTTTCTAGAGTGTTTAGGGTTTTATTCTGACCAGGGTTTATGATTTAATTGGCTACCAGATGTTCATGTATTCTGCCTTTTCCTATTATATTATTTCACACACCAGAGAAAAAAATGGGCATATCACCTCCTCTGTGGTGCAATTTTCTGCTCAGAAGAAAGGCAGAAGTTTGGTACCATTTACTTTCTAGCTCATTGTCTTTATACACGGTCTGCTACCTCGTCATCACTTGCCGTTGCTGTAAACTTGGTGCTCATGTCGCACGGTGAAGAAGGTCTGTGGCCTCATGGAGCCCACGGTCTGAACGGGAGGAAATGTCACTGCTTTTACCACCAACGTTTGCCATCATCTTTCCTTGTAACCACTTTAAGATTGATAGGATGTTTCGATGTAATTCTTTTGCCTTCAGATCTTCTGTTTCCCCATTTTTCTGTGATCTTTCCCTAACGATTGTAAATGACTCCTCAAGTATGTGAGGGAATTCCCTTAAGAGGCCTCGCTTCCCATCATGCAGGCCTGCCGGTCGGCCGGAGTTCAGTTTTGTCAAGTGTTCCCCGTCTGCTTTTTGTCAGTCACTATTTCTGCAAAGTCTTCATTCTCTCTAATTATACAAATATGTCTTCTTCATTTTTCTTGTCAAAGACATATTAAAAGGAATTAGTTCAGTTTCTGAGCTGGTTTAGTCATCATTAATTCCATCCCCTACTCCATTTTTAGCAGCACCCCCCATCCCCGTCTTCCTCCCCACCCCCCCACCCTTGGTGATTTTAAAAGCTCATCTTCTCATGTCTGACTTATTTGAGTAGCATGAATTAATATGCTACCTCTGACTCTTTTGTAAGTTTTAGCCGACTGTAGCAAGATACTTTACACTTTCCTCCATATTTAGTTCAGATCTGTCTTTGTCTGTAGATATTTGAAGAGTCATTTGTGAAACTACATTAGGTGTTTCTTGTTCATTATCATTTTCCCCAAGAGGAATTTTAATCCTATGTGTGTTAATTATTTAATTATCCTAATGATGTCTCTTCTGGTCCTCCTGGCCTCTTGCACACTAATGGAATTAATCCTTCATCCCAGGGCTCCTCAGAGCTGCTTCTTTAATGTTTGTACATTTATATTTAAATGGTTCTTACCTTAGTTGATAACTAACTTCCCCTTATTTTTATCCTCTCCATCGCTCATGTTCTGTCTCTTCTCTCTGTAATACCCTATGTTCTTTAGATTTAAATTTTGAGTTCTGTGCGGCTCCTCTCTTTCCCTCGCTTCCAATGCAGGTCATTAATTTCTCATACACTCAGGATCTCAAGCCTTGAGGGCAGGGAGAATCACCTTGGAATGCTTGTTGGAAGTTGAGATTCCTGGGTCCTGAGCCCAGAAATTCTAATACATTTAGCCAGTGAAGAGCCTAGATGACTGCCTTTTTAGGAGGCAGCCAAGAGGTTTTGATGACGTGATCCACCGGCTCTGCTGCCGTGTACTGTTGCTGTGGCCTGCTGGCTGGGTTCTAGGCTGCCAGTCTTGACCCTAAGTTCAACAGCCAGATTTTCTTCTTCACATGTTTGTTTGCAAATTAATTTATGAAATGCCTGCTATTTGCAAGGCACTGTGTTGGGCACTCAAAATTGTCACAGTGAGCAAAAGTGGCTTTGTCCCTGACCTTTTATGCTTAGGGTATATTGAATTGTTTTCTTTATGTCTTCCTCATCCGAAAACTTTTTTGATATCCTATTATTAACATGTAACACTGGGTCATTTCTTCAGTATTTTTGTTGACGAGCTTATAGCACATCAGACAATACTGGTATCAGGAGATTTGGATTCCAGGATTGTTTTTACTTCTGACTGTGTGTGTGTGTGTGTGTTTATGATGATAATGATGCTACACAAAGCTGTCTTCTAACTACTGACATATGATTACCTGGGACCAAAAAAGATGTATCACTGGTCTGGCACTGGTGAAAGAATCACAATTTATTAAGAGACATAAAGTCCATAAGACAAAAGGAGCAAAGACGTAGTGGGAGTCTCTCTGTCTTCTAGCTCAGGTGACCCTTCCTGTGTTTCCCCCGCATCTGCCTCACTGTTGAATTGTGGAACGTGTAGAGATTTCGAACAATAAAGTAATCATGGTGACTCTAACTCTGCGGGTAACTCTTCCATCTGTCACTCAGTTCAGACGGCTCAAAGAAACCAAAGTCAGCTTTGCACAATGCTTCTCATGAGTTACAGCCTCTTTATTTATTTTTTCCTTTTAATTAAATGTGTTCATTTAAAAGCATTAAAAAAAAAAAGTTTAGTGATTCAATTGAATAATCACTTGCTGACAACCCTCTCCTACACCTGCACCCACCACCTCCACGCCCCCCTGCCCTATTTTAACTATTCCCATCCAGGGTCTTGCATCGGTAACACCAACTACCTTTTAAACTTGAAAAAAAAAAAAAAATTAACTGTAGTTCCTGAAAGCTACAAGGACTATCTTATTTCTCTTCATGCTTTTACTGAGTCTCACTGTTCCTGGGTGACATATTAAGGGATGCAGAGAAAGTACTAGAATCAGCCCGGTACTTTTATGAAGGCTTTTACTTTGTTATTCTTCCTACCTTTATCTCTACCCCTGGCTGCCTGTTCAATTCCCTCTTCCTTTCAGGCACTTTGGCTTCAGGATTAACTTCTTAGGCTCCATTTGGCCATCAGTGTTCATGACCTGACGGGAGGTATTTTAGTACTACGGGGAGATTTTGGTTGAAATCTTTTATTTCAAAAAGTTGTAACTTGAACAGCTGGAGTGTGGTAGGTGCCAAACCAGTAATAGGGACTCCAGGTACTGGGGGAATAAAGGAAAGGGGAAATTATGGAGTGGCTGGAAAACGCTTCAGGATGGAAGCGGCATTACACAGGGGAAGCGGTGCCAAAAAAAGTCGAGGCAGGAGAGGACAAGGAGTGTGTTGGGGGAAGGACGACAGGGCAGGAGCTGGCACAGAGGCTGTGCGTCAAGGACATGCATGAGTGACAACCCTGGTCAGTAGGTTGGGGCTGATCGCAGAGGGCCTAGAAATCCCAGCTACAGACTTTCGGTTTTATATTTTCTGGAGCAAGAGTTTCTAACATTTTAAAGAGGCATTTATCATTCCCTATAAAGCTCTAATCCATCCTCTGAGGGATAGGGCCCGTGAATGGTACAGAGGAGGGAATTTTTGAGGGGAGAGGCCTGCGGCAGAGCAGAGGAGAGTGTAGCTCTGTTGGCGGAGTTCTTCTCTCGTGAGCCATCTTAGAAAGCTGTGAGAGAAATTCTACCCACATGGTCCTTCAGATCTAGTACTAACGATCAGACACTGATGAGTCCTGCCATGGAACAGTGGGAGCCACTGGAGATTTTTTTATTGTGTGTTTGTGTGTGTGTGTCTCTTGCATATATATATGTTTTTAAATCTCTGGAATTGATATTATGAAATTTCTGTCTTAAGAAGGATATGTTGGTTGTAGTTTTAATGATGAACTGGAGGGGATAAGACTCAAGGCCAGTTAGAAAGACCCTTTTGTAAGGACCATGAGACTAGAAAGGGACAGTTATTAGAGAGGATTTATAGGGAGGATTTATTCTCTTGGTAAACATTTATTGAAATTTATAATACTGTGGGGATTTGAAGTCGAGAACCTGGAACCTCTGCTTAAAAGAGCCCTCACTGGTGGGCAGTCAGTCACATAAATTGTGACAACATGATGTGCTAAATGCTGGAACAGTCTGGAAGTGCTTTGGAAATAGGAGGGATTCCTCAGTGTAGTGGGGGCGGCAGATAGACGCAGGGGAGCTCGAGATGGGATTGGAGCCTATTTATACAGCTCAAGGAGAGAACCTAGTAGATAAGGAGGGGTTTGTGATGGAAGGGTTAGTGGACAAAGTGAAATATGGACCGGGTGGGAGTAAATAGATTTTGATACAGGGAGAAGGTATTTGAGGGACTTAAGATTGGCTGGATATTGAGGAAAGGAATAAATCAAAGCTGACCAAGCTTTGTGTAACTAAAAGGATGGTGCTGCTGTTTCTCGAGAAGAGCAGATGAATGGGTTTACACCCATTGGAGTTTGAGATGATCGCAGTCCAGTAGGTGGGTGGTAGTGAAGGTTGATAAGGTTGACCAGTGAAAGATAAGGGAGAGCACCATTGATCGGAAAGGAGTATAATGATAACATAATCTATAGTAGGAAGTGCATTCTTTGGGGTTGAGGGCTTTGGGAAGGTGGTGGAGTGAGAAGCTGTGGTTGCTGTGAAAGGAGGCCTGGAGTTAGTTGGAAAGCCATTCATTTCCTTGTGGGGGGGCACAGCTCTTGTCCTCAGATAATCTTGCAGAGGCATAGCATTTGTCCAGGCTAGACCTGGTTAAGAAATGCAAGTAGTGGTAGATGCAGAAGGATGGGTTTGCAGAAATTCTGGCAGGAGAGACCCAGCACCAGGGGAAAGATGGACATTAGCACACCTGCTTTTTGGTAAACTCTTATGTGGAATGCTGAATGTGGTGGGCTCAGCTTGTGGAGATCAGCTGGGTAGGCTTGGATGGAATCAGAAAGGCCTGTGGGTAAAGCCTTGGTCTGTGAAGTGCATATTAGTTGCACCTGAGTCATCACTTGCTTCTGGTGGTGGAAACGAAGTATCAAAAACTTCTCGGTGACCCTTCCCATGGTTATAGGTGCAGAATCCAACCAATACCCTGGGTAAGTGTTTGTCTCTGCAGATTCATTTGCAAGCCTGTTAGCTTGCCCCCTGGGGGTGTTGGTGTGTGATAGGACTAGTTGGTCTTCAGGAAAATTCCCCCCATCTTCCTGTCTTCAACAAGGGGCCAGAACCAAGCATACTACTGTGGGCCTTGGGGCTTCATCTTTATCTCTCAAAGTTCTGTGCCCAGAAAGGTCAGCTGGAACATGGCCCCTCAAAGTGGAAGGCCGTAGTGAAGTGAGGTGTTACCGTCTATGTACAGAAAGCTTGAGCTCTACCAGAAGTAAGGGAATAAAGGAAGCTTGTGATGGAGTATTTTCTTTATTTTGATCATTGTGCCAGGACCAGGGACAAATGACAGACCCCAGAAACTATGTGGTTCAGGGAATTGTGATCACTTCCTGTTCTCTTGCTCCCAGGAGCCCCGAGTACTGGTAGCATGGTAAAAAAGGTGTGCTGAGAAGCAGGGCTGCGTCCGAGTAGAATGCAAGCTCACTCGCTGACGGTGGTTGGCCAGTGGTTCTGTCCAATTGTTGTCTTCAGGAAAAGCCAAGTTATAGAGTCAAGCTGGTGACCAAAGGAATTTTTAATCCAATGGGACAAGGGAGATTCTGGATGAGAGATAGCATAATAGACCAAGGAAACCAGAAAGGAAGGATCAAAGCAGAAAGTAGCAAGTGGAGCGTGAAGGACTTGACTGTACCAGAGTGAGGGTCTTCATATGGGGGACATGGAGTCTCAGGTCTATAAAAGAGAAAATCTTTGAAAAAGCCTGACCATCTTTGGGTAGTTTATTCCTTTGCTATTAATTTTCTTGAATTTCCCTCCTCCTAAATGCCTCTATTTGGACACAAACAAGGTTAGTTGGAGAGTCATCTTTATTGCGGACTGACTCTGTACCAGATACTGTTTTACATGCTGGGGCTACAGCAATGAATGGCATAGAATACCAGAAATGGAGACAGTAAACTCACACATGTAGACGATAATTTCCTTCCTGGTGAGTTCTTTTTTTTTAATTTTTTTATTTTTAAAGATTTTATTTATTTATTTAACACAGGGAGAGAGAGATCACAAATGGGCAGAGAGGCAGGCAGAGAGAGAGGGGGAAATAGGCTCCCCACTGAGCAGAGAGCCCAATGCAAGGCTCAATCCCGGGACCCTGAGATCATGACCGGAGCCAAAGGCAAAGGCTTAACCCACTGAGCCACCCAGGTGCCCCTTTCTGGTGAGTTCTTGTGGAAAGAGACTATGAAGGAACAACACTGCAGGGTTGGTTTCTTCTGGAGGTGTCTTCCTTAGGCTAGGGTGGTCATCGAGCTCTTGTTGAAGAGATGACGTTGGAGTTGAGTCCTAAATGTTGTGAAAGAGCCACATTAAGATTGGGGAAAGGGAGAAGAGAATTGGGCTTTATTTGGCCATATTAAATTTGTGGTGGTTGTGAGTCGTGGGATACAGAGCTGGCATCTGGGGGCTCACGAGCAAGGAAGGTCTGGGCTGATGGATTGAGAGATCTCAGCAGATAGATTGTATTTTTAAAGTCACACAACTGGGGGAGATCTCAGACTCACACATTTTGGAGGTTCTTTTAATCATGTCTGTTTGCCTAGAGATTAACTGCATATAAACATCTTCTTTTAAATAGAACAGATTTTTAAGCACTGGGCACAGCTTTGGGGACATGACTATGATTTCCTGTGTGCGTATTTTTTTTTTTAATGTTTCTGAATCATGTGTACTGATTGCCAAGTTTCTCCTGCCATACACTTGATTCTATAAGACAGCATTTCTCAAAGTTTTCAACTTATATTCTGACAAATTGAAATTTTCCTAAACTCATTATAGAATCCACTCAAGTGTGCATATGCAGTCATAGGTTTTTGATCTTCAGATTTATCAAGAGTCCCTGAAATCTCTCTCTTAGTAAATATTGTATTTGAGAAGGATTGCTGGAACATGTGAAAGTGCTTTACAGTGAACTCACATCTGAGGTTCTAAAACCTTCAAGAGCTAGGAAAGACTTGTACATATGATTTCTCTTGCAGTTGTGTTGGTATAAGGCTTTGAACTATGTGGGCCAACACAACCAAAAACTGTTAGGGCGAGTCTGAGAAACTAGGGGTTTAATTTCTGCACCGGGGCTCTTTCCCGCTACCTCAGTGGTTCTCAGCCTGGGCTGTGTGTTAGAATCCTGGTAGGGAGTTAAAGCAACCCACTGTGCACAGCTCCCCACCCTCCCAGAGGCCTGGACAATGGAACGTAGTTTTTACACTCCCTAGGTGATGACTTTCTCATGACATTGGTAAAGAAGACGTCTCTAAACTCTCAAGCAGAGCCAGCCCTCCCCCTTACTGTGATTGCCTTCCCTCTCTGGTTGTGAGTGCGAATGCCGCACACATTCTCTCTCTGGCCTCTGCATTCTCTCTGCGTGTGCCCGAGACCATTAAGCTGGACCAACCCTTCTCTCCCCTCAGCCCAATAGAATGACAACCAAAAACTGTCAATAAAATGATTTTCTTATTTAAAAGGGGACTTTGTCCAGTTTTTTTTTTCTAGGATCGGGAGATAGGCTTTTGTATTTGTGCTCCGTTCTTTGTGCTGTAAATTTCTCTCTGGTGATTTGATGGTATTTTGAATGGTTATTCCCAGCTTTTTAAAGCAGGCTTATCTGGGAAATGCAGGTGCTTCTTCTCCAGCTTGGTCACTGTGAGCTAGCGAGCACATGCTTGCTTCTGTCGTGACCAGACGGGTGCTCCTTCTCAAGTCATGCTCGCTATTACCTATCCTGGACAGAATAAAGACAGAAACAGGATTAAGCGTTTAGAAACTCTTAGTGATTGGACAAAGTAATTTTATTTCTGAATAATAAAAATGAATTGGGAGCTTTGATTCTTATCTTCGTGTTTTTAAAATTTTACTTTTTGTGCTTTATAATAGTATCAGAACCGATCCATCCTCACACATAATTTCAGAAGCCATGGACTCGATCTCCGAACCCAGTAGAAGCTGAGAGGAATAAGGACAACCTCTGCTTTTTCCCAGATAAGCAGTGATGATATTCTTGATTTGGGACTATTTTGAGAGTGTGGAGTGATAAACTGTCAAGAGGTGAAGCTCACATTCTGGTAATGGGAATGAGTCTAGAACCAAGACACCGTAGCATTACTTTGTTTGCTTCTTTTTTAAAGAAATACATTTTTTTTTTAAAGATTTATTTACTTATTAGAGAGAGTGGCGGAGGAGGGGAGGAACAGAGGGAAAGAGAGCCTCATGCTGACTTCATGCTGAGCAGGGAGCAACCCCACCACTCAGGACCAGGACCTGAGCCGAAATCAAGAGTTCTACACTTGAACCCCCTGTGCCTTTGTTACTACGTAACTTTCTAAAGTTCTCTGTTTCTGATACTTTCACCTGTCCTCCTGAGGCTCCCTCTAAATTTACATAGATTTATTTAGCTCTTTGAAGTCCCAGGAACATTTTGGCAGGTTTAATGTTGGATTTTTAACCGCAAGTCAAGGACTAAAGGAGAAAAACAGCTTTTGGTTTGCTTTGGCAGCTTCTGTTCCCATTTTAAAGTGAGTCTGGCCTAGTCAACTAAGCATTTCATCATTTTTTATATTCAGATGTATTTTGGCTCTACACTATTATGTTCTGGAAGATATATAATTTTCTAAAGCATATTGAGGCATGAAAACATCACTGTTGATTCCTTGCTATTACACAGTGTTTTAGGCAATCAGAGACTTCTGCTTGCTTATTCCCCAACCAGAATATATACAGAGATCTTACAGATGGGAAAGGAAGGTGGATTCAGTCTTCCTGCAGAGTCCACCAGGCACGTCCCCTCCCCACTTTCTTCCTATATTATTATTTCGTGTTACAGGAATAAGGCATGCTCATTACAGAAAACTTAGGAAATACAGAAACAAGTTAGTTTTTCCATGTTCCCAGCACCTAGAAATAAGTGTCATTTACATTTTAGTGAATTTCCTTCTCTAAAGTTTTGCTTCATTAAGTCATAAAATTGTCCTGCTATTGGGAATGTAAAATTCTATGCACTTATTTAAATAAGCCATTTTACTCTGCTTATAAATGTAGTTGTGTGTTCATTATAGACATGTTTAGAAAGAGAAAGTATATAAAGTATGAAATTTAAAAATCACCCAGAATTCTATATCCCAGGGATAATTTTTAACTTTCATTTGTATTATTTATTTTTGATTTTTTAAAAGCGTAGTTGAATTTACATCCTAATTATTTTTAAGCATATATAATACAGTCATAGTCCTAGACCTAGATGAGAGAAGAGTTCATTTAAAAAAAATTGCAGTGATTGAAGTAATTTAGTACAAGTTTCAGAAATGTGAAATTCTTAAGTTTCTAGGCCAAAAAAATTAAAAAGGCTATTATGTTGCTCTGTGTAGCTATTCTTTTTTAGAGAGAACAATATACTTTCTATTTAGTAGCTCTCCTGGAATATTGTCCCAAATGTGCTTAAAATAGTCGAGCCATTATTAGTGGTAGAAAGAATAACACTGCTATTGTTTCAAGTGTCTAACTGAAACATTTCGATGGTGAGTCAAAATAAGTGATTGTAGGTAAAGGGCAGAAGAGGGAGGGCACAGGTCAGCAGAGTGTTCTCTGCCCACAGTGCCCCCTGTCTTCTGCTCTCAGTCTAGTTCCTTTCTTAATGTTAAGGCTGGGAAAGACCAGCCGTCCTTTGTGTCGTGACTTCCTTGTGTCCTGAGTCCTAATTTCGATTAATCTTCGGTAGCCTAGAGTACCTGAGTCCCTCCCTCTTCTTCCCCCTCCGTAACATCATGGGTAGAATTGTGTACTCCAAAAAGATAGGTTCTAGTCCTGCTGCTGGTACCTGTGAATATGACCAGATTTGGAAGTAAGGTCTTTGCAGATGTAATCTGGTTAAAATGAAGTCATACTGTATTAGGGTGAGCCCTGCTCTAAAGATTCATGTCCTGGGGCACCAGAGGGTTCAGTTGGTGAAGCATCTGCCTTCGACTCAGGTCATGAGCCCAGGGTCCTGGGATCGAGCCCCACGTCGGACTCCTTGATCAGCGGGGAGTCTAGTTCTCCCTCTGCCTGCTGTTTCCCCTGCTTGTACGTGTTCTCTCTCTCTGACAAATAAAATCTTTTTTAAAAAATGAAGATTAATGTCCTTTTTTTTTAAAAGATTTTATTTATTTATTTGACAGAGAGAGATCACAAGTAGGCAGAGAGGCAGGCAGAGAGAGAGAGAGGAGGAAGCAGGCACCCTGCTGAGCAGAGAGCCCGATGCGGGACTCGATCCCAGGACCCTGAGATCATGACCTGAGCCGAAGGCAGAGCTTAACCCACTGAGCCACCCAGGCGCCCCGATTAATGTCCTTTTAAGGGTAAAATTTGGATACAGAGAAAAGAGATGGGAAGGTTGCCTTGTGACACTGGAGGCAGAGATTGAAGTGATGGTTCTCCAAGTCGGCCCCGGAGGCTAGGAGGTGCCAAAGAAGTAGGCTTTCCTGGAGCCTTCAGAGAGCTGTGGACTTGCCAACATCTTGATTTCGTACTTGATCTCTTCAGAACCGTGAGAGTAATTTCTGTTGTTTTAAGCCACTCGGTTTGTTGGCACAGCCCTGAGGAACCAATGTGCTCTTGAGAACACGGGTTTCTTATTCTCTGAAGACTCTCAAGTTATGTTCTTTGAGTTTCTGTAAATGAGAGGAGGTTTGTTTGTTTGTTTGTTTGTTGTGGACCCTCTCTTTTCTCTTAAAAATCTATAGACAGTGTTTGGTAGTCTTTTATCATATAATGTTGGAGAAAGTGTAGAGCTATCCTCAAATTTTGTTCATTTTAGGAGTTCTTTATTCTGGCTAATTTCATTTACATCACAAATGAGATCGAACTAGATAAGGGTCATTTCATTTTCGTACCTTCCCCTTTGTGCCCCCCCCCAGATGTGGTAGATTCTTTTGTTTTATATATGATATTTTTCCCCCAGTGCAAGAAAGTATAACTCATGGTGTGTGTGTTGTCTCTGTGTATGTGTGTGTACATATGTAAACATGATTTTTTTTTAAAGTCTTATTTCTAGAATTCTTGGGTTGAATCCTTGTTCTTAAATCTTGATGGCCATCATCTGTTCTCAGTCCTTTCAATCTTTGTTGTTATTTCCATCTACATTTGGGAATACTTCTCAAATTTGTTTTTTGCACCCCTGATTTAACTTTACAGTATATAAATTATTAACCTGCTGCATTTACTGTAAGTTTCTCTCTTGTTAGAACATTTCTGTTTTCCTTGCAATTCTTATCTTTCCTTTGTCCATTTTTTTTTTTTAAATCTGATCCTGGTGTCTTTTCTTTTTAGCCTGTTTTCAAAGATTCCTTTTATTGTTACGAGAGGCCATGTGTTCTTCTTGTATGCTACCGGACATGGCAGAATTTATTGACATTTTGTCGTTTCTAGTTTCTTGAAATTTTTCTTGCTCACTTTTTCTTTTTCCCATTTACTCACTCTCCAAGGAGAGGAAATCCTCCTAGACCTGTGCCGACAATTGGAATATGAAGACTGCTTTTGAGCTTATTACTAAAACATTTGTGTGCTAATGAAATCATTTTCTAGGGTTTACCGCTAAAAATCAGTGCCATGTGTCTATCTGCAAGCTCAGTTCCTGGTTTTTATATAATGCAAATCTATTTCCTGGAGATGGAATCTTCAGCCTTCATTTCTGCTTGACTCCCTGATATGTAGAGAATAGGTGGCCTATGGAAAATAAACAGAAATGCATTTTCCATGATTATTTTTGCCCTTATCTCTCGTCTTTTACCTAAGAGGATTTTATTTGACAGAGCCCCATGCTAGGCCTCTCCTACTTGCTGGCAGCTTGCATCATGGGAAAGGCTCTCTCCCCGCCCTCCCCCCCATAGCATATACCTCCCCAATGTCCATCACCCAGCCACCCCATATCTCTCCCACCTCCTTCCCCTCCAGCAGCCCTTAGTTTGTTTCCTGAGATTAAGAGTCTCTTACGGTTTGTCTCCCTGTCTGGCTTCATCTTGTTTCATTTTTCCCTCCCTTCCCCCAGGATCCTCTGTCTTGTTTCTGAAGATCCTCATATCAGTGAGATCATGGGATAATTGTCTTTCTCTGATTGACTTATTTCGCTTAGCATACACTCTAGTTCCATCCATGTCCTTGCAAATGGCAAGATTTTGTTTCTTTTGATGGCTGCATGGTGTTACATGCCACACCTTCTTTATCCATTCATCTGTTGATGGACATCTCGGCTCTTTCCGTATTTTGGCTATTCTGAACGTTGCTGCCATAAACATTCGGGTGCACGTGCCGAAGGGCTCCTTCTAATGGTTGCAGGACAAGACGTACTGCTATGAGGTGGTAGCAGGAGGGCTGCCGCCTCGAGTCATTGCCGGTGTAACCGTCAGTGTTGCTCAGTTTTGTTTGATTTGGAGACTATGGACAGTGGGAGAGGAGAGAGGGCTTTTTGTACCCACTCCCAGGCGAGCAGACTAACTTTGCTTCCAGGGGTGTCGCAGTTAAACCATTAAGTGTAAACCAAAAAGGTGTGGGTTTTAACCCCATTCCCTCAGCCTTGTATTCGTGCAAGTTCTTGAATGGTTTCGGCAGGAGTTGGGTGTGGGCCAGAGTTTGAGCACGGTGAGTTGGTTTTATGGCCTTCTTTCGCACTCGTGGACATTTTAGTGCAAATACGGGAAAGACTGTGTGGGGCGCTCGAGTCTGATACCGACTTAACACTGTAACTTGAAAGTGGGATGTTTGTTTCTCCTTTCCTCTTCCAGATTTTGTATTGCCTTGCAGCTTAGGTCATGAACCTCTATTAATCTTATTTTCATTAGCTTCAAAGGGGATTATAAATGTATATGTTCAACACAGATTAATTGAATATTTATTAACTCAGGTAACTTGCTAGCATTTTACTTACTAATTTTCTTTCTTGCATTCTTGGCCAGATGAATTTTTCTCTCTTCATTTGATAGACTCATACTATTGAACCTCATTCTTTTTTTTTTGCCTATTGGTATATTCTCCCTCATGCCCAGACATATTTTATTTAAAATCCTGGAGACGGAGAAAGAGTCACAGGCATTTATTGAGGGGTTTGAATGGGCAGCTGCCCCTCAGTGAACTGCTGTATGAGGGACGAGATGGACCCCCAGGTCTGATGTTTCTTCAGTTCGGGTCTCCAGATGTCGGTTAACAGTGTGTCACTAGGGTAGACGTGCTTAGCCCGTAGCTGACTGATGGCAATGGAAGGGAGACAACGATTCTGAGTTGAGAAGACATAATTTAACTGTGTAACAGGACGACTCCAGAGAGACCGTGTGCCTTGCTCTTCTATTTATTTAAATTGTAATCATTAAAAGACACGTAACATGACGCCTGGGTGGCTCAGTTGGTTAAGCGGCTGCCTTCGGCTCAGGTCATGATCCCAGCGTCCTGGGATCGAGTCCCACATCGGGCTCCTTGCTTGGCGGGGAGCCTGCTTCTCCCTCTGCCTGCCACTCCGTCTGCCTGTGCTTTCTCTCGCTTCTCTCTCTATGTCAAATAAATAAATAAAATCTTTAAAAAAAAAATGTACCATCTTAACCATGTTAAAGTGTACAGTTCTGTAGTGTTAATTGTATTCCCATTGCTCTGTTGCTTTTAAGCTACTGAGAAGAGGTGAGGGTCTGGTAATTAGTCCAATGCATTTGATTTGTTGAACAACCCAGCGTTCGCCATGAAAAAGAAGTACATGAAGAACAGCTGAAGACATAGAAAGGGGCGAGGTGGGGGGGGAGAAAAGCAGAGAGGAGGGAAGAGGAATAAAAAGCTTCGTTAGCAGTAGACGTTACAGCAGGGTCCTTAATGCCAAGATACTAAGAAATGTAAGATTAGGAAGGTAAAGGAAAAGTACCTAAATGTGTATATCTTTTATATAAAACAACTGTGGATAATTATTTTGTGAGCCATTGTCACTATTTTAGATATGTTAAAATGTGAGGCAGTGGGTACCCTGGGGCCTAAGAAATACAGGGAAGAGTCATTTACAGTGATGGGAAGCAGTACGTGCTGTGTCTGAGGAGAACGCTGGGGACCACAGAGGTGGCCCAGTACCACAGCCCAGGCATAGAGTGTGAAGCCGCGTCCGGCCAAGCAGCCACTGTCCCCGCCACACCCCTGCCCCGTCAGCTCTCTGCGCATGTTGCATGTCCAGAATAGCTCGTGCCCCCGAGGGTGGATAATGGTTCTTTTCCTTCTAAAAGTTATTTTTAACAAGATGGCTTTGACTCTGCACCATTATGGGTTATTGACAGCGACTGACAGTCTAACAAATGTACACTGTGGAAACGTGTTCTTAGCAATAATGACAGAACAGCCAACAGAATGTTCCATGTGTGAACTGCCGGCCTTTGTGTTTACTCTGGGCAAACGGGCAGTATATGGACATTTGAAACACATGTCCGAGAGATTGGTCGAGTTCTGTAGACCACATGTCTTTTTCTTCCAGGTGAAAAGTCCCTTACAAGGGCCAGCTGTTCGTCAGTCTCCTTTCCACTCCTTAAAGTCCACGTGTGTCCAGCCTCTGTCAGCCTGTAGGTTTATCATGACACACATACCTGGAAGGGATTGTCACCTTTTCTGAGAGAATAAACCATAAATAGGAATGAGGCTTTAAAAGAGCCTAACATAAATCACTAAGAAAAATCTGTAGTGGGCTGTGAGAATATAAAAATCACCGTGAATTATAAATAATACAGCAGGATTCTAGAAATCATTTTACATGAAAGCAGGAATATAGTTCTTCCTCCTGCAATAAGCCTCAGAGATGTTAATAACATTAGTTGACCAGATTCTGTGGAATGTAGTAGAAAGTTCCATAGTAAAAATTCTCAGTGATCATTGATAGCGGGGATTACTAATGCTTCCTTCTATTGGAGATTACATTTGCTTTCTCTTGCTTTCAGAGTATCTTTAAATGAAACCTTTACCTTTTCTCATTGGCATTATCTCTTAGATAATACCATACAGATTTTTAATACTTTTAAAGTTGAAAGTGTGGGGCGCCTGGGTGGCTCAGTGGGTTAAGCCTCTGCCTTCAGCTCAGGTCATGATCTCAGGGTCCTGGAATCGAGTCCTGCATCGGGCTCTCTGCTCAGCAGGGAGCCTGCTTCCTCCTCTCTCTGCCTGCCTCTCTGCCTACTTGTGATTTTTCTCTGTCAAATAAATAAAAAAAGAAGAAAAAAATAAATTTGAAAGTGTGTATTTCAAACATTACATTTTCTGTTAATTAAAAAGTCATTTCTCCAAAGTTAGTGATTAACTTCTGGGCTACTGATAAAGCGTCCAGAAAATCTCTTAATTTTTTTTTCTTGTTGTATCTATTTTAATAACATTTCTAAGGAAAATTAATCATAAACATATAAGTTAGTAAGCTTCTAAACATGTATTGAAGCAAGTATTCTCTCCTAAAGGCATCTTCTTGGTTAATTATCCATTTTCACGAACAGGGTATTCCTCTCTTTAGAAAGTTTTCTTTGGAATATGTAACACATGGTTAGGAGTTACATGTTCTAAGTTAAACACACAACTTTATTTTGAAAGCCAGCTGATTTTCTTTTTAGATAAAAAGTGCCTTATTCCTGTCATTGGAATTGAGCAACCTCTATAATGTAGGAGATAAAGAAAAAGTGTAAGATGGTACTTATTCTTAGATTGCTTCCAAGTAGAGATCAAACTAATATTATTTTTAACAGCACTGACATTTCAAGACAATATATGATTAAGTTCTAAATTGTGTGGTTCAGGCGGCTTTTAAATGTCAATCTTAAAGAAACTAGAGACAGGCTGCTATTACATTTTTACCCCTATTCACACATAACTGGACTGAAAACATTCTAAATATTCAGTTTCTCATAGATTAGGAGGTGTTTTCTTTGATTCATTTCTAGAAGGAATTTTTTGGTTATACTAGAATAACTCTGCTTTTATGTTTTGTATTATATCTTAATTATTTCTCCAGCACTACCTTCAGTCCTTAAGAGGATTTGCTTTGGTTCATCGTTAGGCTGAAGGTTACAAAAACAGAACTTTTTCTGCGCTACAAATGGAAGATATTTCTAAGGTGGCAATATGTGATGTTTATTTAATAGGATGATTATCTTGTCAATTTTCAGCCCATCTGTGACAAAGCTGAAGAATACCCCCATCTAGGTTTCATTGATTTTTTTTTTTCCTGAAGTATCATGACTGACCGATGAGAAATAAATAATAGTCTTTATCTTCTATAGAACCTTTTATTATGACAAGTCTGGGTTTCTTGGAAAGCTGTTTCAGAGCTGATGGATCTGAAACTTCAGGTGGTAGATACACACATAGGAAGCTATCAGTGGAGAAGGCTGAGCTAGTGATTGGATGGGAAAGTGCTGACTACACCTTTGAAGCTGCATGTATAATATGCATAATTAGTGTTCTATAGATTTATGGGTTTTAACTCCCTGCTATTTTGACTTAAGAATGGAGTGATATATCTGTGGTCCTAGCAGTGTTTAAGGCCGCTAAAGAAATGGAATTTGACAAAACATCAGTGGTGCCGGTAGCTATTCCCTGGTCTACCATGTTCCAAATCATAAGTTTATATTCTTTAACTATGTTACTTGCTAATTTAAGTATTATTGATTATAATAGCATCACTCTCTGAGAATATATATTATAAGAAATTAATTATATTAGCTGTCTGTTTCCTTCCATGTTGCACTAAACCAGAATTGTCTTTGGTTGCTATGTTACATTCTGCATTCAGTCTAGGTGTATTCTCCTTTATCCATGGAGGCTATTATTTAAAGATAAATACATGTTGTCCAGTTGAAAGTAAATGCAAAGGAAATGAAAGCAACTGTTCCCCAGCCTATACATTGTCATTAGCAATTCTGATTTCTGCTTGTGAGTTACTGTAACTGAATCCTACAATCACGGTGTTCATATGGGTCACCAGATTCTGAGGGGTCAATGTGTGGCTAGAAAATGTTTAGGTAATGGCTTTGTGGGTCCAGAAAAAGGAATAGCTGTACTAGGGCCAACAAAATAGGGACTAATTATTATATCTTCACTGAGTCAAAGTACATCACTATCAGGAATGATAAGCTCTCTTGGCTTAATGGAGCACACCATCGTAGTTTGCATTGATGTGATCATATATTTAATTGAACACCTTGAGGAGGGAGAGACTTCAAATGGGGCTACTCCGGTAGATTGGGTAGTAAGAGAAAACTAGATTGTAGACTACCTAATCAGTGTCTCATGTATGAGACAAGTCAGGAGACATCATGGATTGAGCTCTGCAAGCTGCTCAGAATGGTGCAGACCCTTTCATACCTGATGGCAGATGTACCTTCCCGGGTTCTCGGAGCTCTCTGTTGGCCTGCAGCTATCGCCGGTATGGAATCAGTCATCACAGAGCCCAGGATAAAGGACATGATAGGTGATTTGGAGAACTGGGTCATTCCACATAGCAGCCCAGTGACAAACTAAGGTACTTCGGTTAGTGATTACCCTACAGAAGGCACTTCTAAATATTGATTAAATGAATTAAAGAAATCACAGAAACAGGCCAGGGAATATGGAGAACCGAAATGAGAGCCAAGTCAGCAGTCGAAATAGCTGTTCTAGTGCTCCTTTTGAATGGATACTTTTGGTGTGATACTGTAATATTTTTAAGGTTAATTTTATTTATAGCATTATTCGTATCAGCTAGCAGAGAAGCTAAACGTTGTGGTTCAAAGGAACGGAAGACCACCAAGCAATCCTTGGACCTCCTCCCGGGCAAGCCGTGTCTCCTGCATCTTGGGGTGTGCGGTACATGCTCAGGGCCTTATATTCAATAAATGCTTGAGAGAGGAATGGCAACATCAGTGTAAAGTGGATACTTGTGCTGGTTCTTGAAAAGTGATTGAATTTGTAGCAGGAGGAAATCAGCCAATTGTTCAGCTGTGTCCAGCTCAATGAATAAAAGCACAGATATTGGGATGAGGTGGCTTAATTGTTTGAGACACTGCCTAGGTCAGTCTCATTATAGAAGCCCACGGTGAATATCGCGGTGGTAATAGTTGATGAGAAGTTGTTCTTAAAGACCAGTTCCTGGGGCGCCTGGGTGGCTCAGTGTGTTAAGCCTCTGCCTTTGGCTCAGGTCATGATCCCAGGGTCCTGGGATCGAGCCCCGCATCGGGCTCTCTGCTCGGCAGGGAGCCTGCTTCCTCCTCTCTCTCTGCCTGCCTCTCTGCCTACTTGTGATCTGTCTCCGCCAAATAAATAAATAAAATCTAAAACAAACAAGCAAACAGTTCCTAAGAATTTTGTGTTCTGTCTTTATTGAAGCCCTACCCTGACTGTCTTGTTGGGTACTTTAGTAGAACAGGGTACTGGTGAGGACAAACTTACGGATTTCTTTCTTTCTTTCTTTAATATTTTATTTATTTGAGAGAGAGAGAGAGCCTGGGCGCCTATGCTCAAGCAGAGGAGGGGCAGAGATAGAGAGAGGGAGAAGCAGACTCCTCGCTGTGTAGGGAGCCGGACTTAGGGCTCCCAGGTCATGATGTGAGCCAAAGGCAGATGCCTAACCGACCGAGCCGCCCAGTCGCCCCAAGCTTATGGGTTTCATCTGCAAAAAACCATTTATTCAGTTGGCATTCACTGCATGTACACCCCCCCCCCCCCCAGTAAACTTCTTTGGGGAAATACAAAGGAGAATGAAATACTTTTCTACTGAGAAACTGTTACAGAAGAACATGTTGTCTCAGACTCTCTGAACTCCTGACCCACCGCCTGCCCATATGCTGTTGGTCACAAAGGGCCCCTAGCAGGAAGCAAGTGTGGTTTCTCAGCACATCCGTCTTCCAGCACCTCAGAGCCTTGCCATATTGAGTGAGACCTTTTTCTCAATCAGATTGCTTATTAAAAGCTTTACTGACACATGGTGGGTTGAATCAAAAGTAAAATTCACACTCTGTCCTCAGGAAGAGGGAGCCCCTTATAGCTGAAAGCGGAGATGCCATGATGGTGCTGGTGCTTGAAAAGCACACACTCGGCTCAGAGGACCTCCCAGTTCAGCAGGCGCAGTTTCCAAAAAGAACCACTTAAAAACTCTTCTCTACTTCCTCTCTTTTCACCTCCAATGAGCTAATTATTATACGGTATTACCTTTTCCCTTCTGGATTTCTTTAAGACACAAGAGCTTGTGTTGGCTCTGTGGCCACATGTAATCACACTAGAACAATTGCTAGAAATAATTCCAACAGCAGTTGTGGTTGTAGCTTTGGTAGGAGCACTAAGCACCTGTGCTTTTCTATTAAAGTGGGGTGTAGGTACCTTGTGTTGCGCAAACACTGGAGATTTCTCAGATTTCTCAGACTCCTAGAAGGAATAAAAGAAGGGAGAATTAGAAGTATAATCAGGACAAAAAGCAGAAAAAGTAGGGCTGCAGGAGGGATATTTATTTTTTCTTCCACTAGCAGGTAACCAGATTAAAGAATAATTATTTATTTTAATGAGCTAGATATTACACCACAAATACTTTCCAATTTCCAGCCCTGCAGTTGTTTTGGCTAGGGCACTCCACAGCTATTCACCTGCGTCCTTCTCCTCCTAGCTGGAGAATCTGAGACGGAGCGCTGGAGCAGGAGGACCTGACTCGGGGCTTGGGGAACCTGTCATTTATATCCTGTTGCGGAATACAAGCACTCGCAAATTTTGTGGAGTGCACTCCAAAGACAAGGTTTTGCTTTCAACTGTGATGACACTATAATTGATCAAATATATTCTTTCCAAGAATCGTAAATTCTTATTGGAGTTTGAGGAGATGTCATGTTCATTTGTCAACATGTCACTCCAGGGACACAGGTGCAGCAAATTTATGGGGGAAGCATCTCGTGTTTCTCCGGAGCCACATAAATATGAAGCAGACTTGATTGAAAACGTGTGGCTTTAGATTACTCCTCAGATGGAGAGCAATTAAGATCTCTGTGTGGAAGGCATTTCACTGTGATTCTCCGGTTTCTGTGTCACGTGGGCAGGGATCGGGTCTGAGGGGCCACGAGACGTTTTCGGAGACCTGCAGATGTTGTCTCAGGAAAGAATACCGAGGCATTTCTTCGCTGGCTGAGTGAATTGTGCACATTTTTAGTCAAGTGCATGATTAACTTTGACATTTGAAAATAGAACTTCACATAAAAATAAGCATGGTACTTCTGCATGTTTAATTAAGATGTTTGGTTCCTGTCAAGGCTGATAGTTTTTTTTCCCCTATGAAGGGCAATATATTCTCAACTTCTGAAATTTCAGAAACCTGTACTTAACCTTTAATCGTCATTCCATTTACATGGAAATCTGATTAACAACTTTTAAAGTTCATGAGCTCCTGGTAAATGCAATTAAGACCTTTTTGGAGTTTGTTATTAAGAGCTGGCATTTAAAGAAGACTAGGTCCTGGCTACTGTTGCTGTCTCCTCCGTGGCAGGATGTCTTAAGCAATTAGCAGAGAACATGAGGTACACGAATTGTGCTGTATTGCTTCCGAGTTAACACGGTTGGTATTTAAACAGCATGCTGTCTTTTTCCTTTCCATGACTTGCTTTTATGGTATGAGCTCATTACCCGGGGAGAATAGGGCCAGGGATAGTTCGGTTGAGCTGTGAAGTTTTCACAGCCAGGAGGCTTGGGCTCAGCTTCCCCCTCCCTCTGACGTTCTGAAGTCACGTTGACAAACATTCACTGTCAAGTGGATGGGAATGAGTCAGATTAACCTCCTACGGCGTTTCCTTTTATTACACCCCACTGCTGGGCGTGGTCATCTTTCTGAGAGTTAAAGTGAACAGATGCGGATTTTGCAGAGACAGGTGATTCTGATAGGCCACTTATTTTCGAAACTCTTTGGCATCAGCTGTTCAGACATTGCCTTTCCATCCTAGGGGCAGAAGGGAGGAGTTAAATGTGTTGGAGCAGGCAGGTGGAATACGGTTTACAAATTGAGTGTGCTGTGATGTATGGAAAATGGGCGCTAAATAATTGAGAGTGAAAAGGATCTTATTGGACCATATGCTGCCAGTCTGGCAGGTTTTATTTCACTTGCTGATGGAATTGGGTCCTCTGGATGGACATAATTGCATTTACTAGGTCCTTTATTGTGCAGAAACTGTGCTTATTATCATTGAGAGGAATGACAAGAGAAAATTATGAAATGCACAACCAACAAAGGCAAATCAATAAAATATATTGCATACAACAGTACTATTAAAAGACTCAAATATGTTTCTGTATATGTTTATATGTTTTTGTAGTCATGAACATATATTATTTTGAAATAAAAGATCAAAATAAAACAGTTTGGAAAAATTAAAGTTACGTAGGAAATCCAGTCTAAAAGAATTAAAAGTTAATGCCATAAATATCAGAAAGTAGGTCTCTATTTTTTGAACCCTTGACTTTTTATATTTATGATAAACCAGCAACACGGTTAATTTGGTTAACCTTTCAGATTATGGGCTGACCTTGAGTGTAGTAGATAAGTGAAATCATTTAATCCCATGTTTTGAATTAACATAGAACATTTCAGGGAAAATAGTGTATAAAAATCACAGATTTTGTTGTAGATGTGGAAATTTTTTTTCCCAGAAACCAAAGTGATTAAGTAGGATTATTTTTTGTTTAACCAGGCCATCGACAGGTATAGGTCATCCGATTAGTGTCTTGCCTGAAGGATATGTATTTCATCACCTTCAGGTAGAAGAATTTTGCTTACATCACAGAATCTTTCTTACGGTAGGAGTTGACAAAGCTGAGAAATGAATGATATTAAGTTCTTCCTTTAATTATGAAGGATTTTAGTTAAGATGTTTCAGTGTGACATGAATTTATGATAATACAGGGAAATATTAGACAAAATGCCTTCTTATCAGGTCACATTGGGAGTTTAAGAGATAAATTCAGGGAAGTTCAGTAAACAGTAGTATATGATTAATTACCAAGTCCAGGTAACCATCTGTGGATCCTGCAGGATGGTAAAGGATGACTTAAGAGACTTTGGTCAGAGAAGGTTTTGTGTGTTTGATAGGTGCTGAACTGGTCCTTGAAGGAAGGTGGGAGTTTAGGCATTGGGGAAGATCATTTGAGATAAGGCTAATAGGCACACATTCACAGCAGTGAGTGCTATATGAATTTACCATATACATAATTCATACGAAGATTGTACGATGTGATTAGATAGCCTGAAACCAGATTCTGAAAAGCCTTAGGTGGGTTCAGTTGAGATCTTCGTGGATTCCTTCAAAAGGAGCCACTATGGACTCTGAAAAACAATCTGAGGGGTCTGAAGTGGCGGGGGGGGGGTGGGAGGTTGGGGTACCAGGTGGTGGGTATTATAGAGGGCATGGCTTGCATGGAGCACTGGGTGTGGTGAAAAAAAAAATGAATAATGTTTTTCTGAAAATAAATAAATTGGAAAAAAAAAAAGGAGCCATTTTATTTGTCTTTGTGATCTCGTGCTTTGTGTATTCAGTGCCTCCAAGCCCCATTATCCTCCGCTCTTCAGAATATTCCCTTCGAATCCTCATGAGCAGGTACTTAACACAGTTTCTGGCACTCAGTGGGTACAAAATAAATGTTAATGGAATCTGCATCTGCACTTGTTAAATCCTAAAGATTCTATTTTGAATGAACTATAAGCAAACATTGTTTCCTGTAGATGTGTCGTTGTTCACAGATTACAGATAACCAATATGAAGGAGTTCGTAGTAACTGAACTGCTAATTGAAAATTCTGGGTTGGAGACACTTAATTGAATAAACTGTCTCCAGAGAGCAATTTGGGTCTTTTCCAAGATGCATTAACTCTTTCAGGTCATTAGGGTAGCACTTATCTCATTGGAGCAGAAATTTAATAAATGGTATTCCTGTGATGTGAGTAAATTAATGTACCTCAAAAAGCCTGAAGTTTCACCATGGGGGCTGTAGTTCGCCTCCAAGGAGCTCATCTGCGAATGTAAAACATCAATATGGAGCTGCCCTTTAGAGCATCTGACTTTGAATTTAGGTGACCTACTGGAGAGCACCTACTTTGTTCAAGACACTCTTCTAGATGTTATCAGAGATAAAAGGAGAAGCATGGCCTGAACTAAGAGGCAGGAGAGAAGGCAGATTAACTACAAGATCAGTCCTTGAGTGATATAAATGGCTGCGTGGGTTTCAATGAGAGTGATATCCTAGTTTTCAGTTAAGATAGGTGGTGACTTCTCAGAAGGCAGAGACCTATGACGTGTCCATGCAGCATGCCCAGTGATGTTTATTTTCTCAGTATATATGAATATCTGTTTCAGTATGAACAAGTATCTGTGTGACACACAAGTATGTAAAGGAAAAGCATGAGCTAGATCATCAGAAGCATACAGTTTTTGCATGTTTCCCTCTGTGAGGTATAAGTGATCAATGTCTAGTGTTGATCTAAAATGAGTATGATAAGTATATGAAAACCAGAAAGAGCCAATATCTTTTGGAAACAAGCTCACTGGTTGTCTGATGGTGTCAATTCGGATGTCAGCTTACTACTGGGAGATGGACCTCAAGGTAGAAAAGAAGGTAAGAAAGGTCCATCCTACCCACCAGTGTGTGTCACATATTTACATCTAATGTGAAGATAGAGGCAGCTAGCTGTCATCTTAAGATTAAGGGTAAGTGACATTAAAAGATTGCTACAAAAAGAACTTTGAAAGAAGAGGATGGAGGTTATACCTCCATGAGAAGAAAAACTTCAAAGGTGTTTACCTACTTCTGCTTCTTCATACCTAGGGTTGATATCTCCTCTGGGCATATCTGAATGGAGCACCTGTAGTTTGTTAAAATCAATCAAGTTAAAAGCAATAAAATCAATCAAGTTATACTTAAATTGACTTTCTTGATCTCATTCCCCTATGCTTGATAGATGGAAAAGTTAGTAGAGGTTACAAAAAAAAAAAAAAGATAAACTCGGATATGACACCCCCCCCCAAAAAAAAACAACTTTGGGACTTATGTAAGGAACAGAACAAAATCTAGTTTAACCAAACAGTAGCTGTGTAAAAACAATTAATGGGAAGTAAGTCTACAGAGGTCATTTGGGGACTGTGGAAGGTGCTGAATAACAGTGAGGAGATGGGGTTTATTTTGCAGTCAAAGGGGAAGCCTCGGAAGGATTTGAGAAGAAGACTGAGGACATTGAGTTCTGCATTAGCTGTGGGATAGATGGCCATAAGGCGTGTGAGGCAGAATGACTGGTTGGGAGACTACTGTTAACACTTGATGGAAAAGATAATGAGGACCAGATCTAACAGGATGAGTGTATGGATAAAAATATTTAGAAGAGGAAATGGACATGACACACATAGTGTAAAATCTATAGGACTTGCTGAGTGATTTGGGCAACCAGACCGAGAAGAGTCAGAGCTAACTACAGATTTTCATCGTGGGAGATGAGTGAAATGGTAATGGTATTAACAACAAGGAAGGGAGCTAAGGGGACTTTTCTTTCTTCCCTCCCTCTCTCCTTTTGAAGAATGGTGGTGTTAAAGAGTGTGTCTGCTCAGGCTGTTTGTTGACCTCATGCCTCGGCACTCTGTTCATGTCTTTGCTGTTTTCATCTCCTTATTGGGATAAAGGTGTGGAAACCAGACAGACGCTCTTGCAGACGGTGGGAGTGCACCTGTAGAACTTGAGAGAAAGTATGCTGGGAGAGGGAGACCTGGGAGTGATCTGAAATGCAGAAGTAACTAGAATGGAAGAGAACAAGAATAAAACGTAAGGATATTCAGCATGCAAACGATTGGATTGGACAACGCAGTAGTCAGATTCACTGAAGTGAAAGTGTTCCAGAAGTCTGGAGAGTACTAGCAGAAACCTAGGCTTAGCCATTGAGGTTTTATTAGAGAGAGAGGGAAGACGAAAGAAGAAAGAGAAGAGGGATAACAGTGGGAAGATGTTGAGGATGTAGAGATAATTTTATTTACTTAATGAATAAAGTATATTTATATACTTTTTAAATAAAAATTTTATATTTTATATAAATAAAGTTTATTTATTTATAAATAAATAAACATTGCTGTGCTCCAGGCAATGTTCTAAGTAATTGATAGCATTAACTCACTCACTCCTGATGCTAGTTCCTTGGGACAGGTGATATCATTCCTTCTGTTTTACAGTTGAGAAAACCAAAGTTCTAAGACACAGGGAGATAATATCTTTGTTACATGGCTCTTGGGATGCATTAAAAAAAACCATAGCAGATTTTCTGAGCCTCATCCCCAGAGATAATAACAGACTGTTATGTGTTAAATATTTTATATATTTTTTCTTTTATTCTCATATTAATTCTAGGGAGTAGATCCTGTTACCCTTATTTCACAGATGAGGGAAACAAGGCTTAGCTGGATGAAGCAACCTGTAAAGGCCGTACAGCTAGTTGAGTTGTAGAGCCCTTTTCAAGCACACATTTCCCGCATTTCCATATCACCCTCTCATTTTGTGTTTCTAACGTGGGGCACATTAATCTTTTTTTTAAAGTGGTTTTCAGGGTGATTCTAGTATGCAGATCAGTCTTTCCCAAATTTGAGTCCAAACTGAGAAGGGAAAGGTGTGTATTAGTTGGGAAGAAATAGGATATTGCGGTCAGCGAGAGGGATTCAAAGTTGGAGACCATGGAGTTGGAGTATTTCCAAAGGAGCAAGAATGTTAAATAGAGGAGACACTGTTGCAATGAAATCGAGGAGCCTGAGAAAGGCCCTGTGGTGTTCAAGGGTTCATTAACATCGTGTGAGGAGACATCTTAGACTTCGTCCAGACTAAAGCTGAACCAGTCGCTGAAGTTTTACTTCGTAAAGGTGTTTAGAAAGTCATGGATCTTGGTAGTCAAGTTTGAGGAAAAGGGAGAAAGTGAGAGAAATAGGTAGAGTGAACTTTAAAATATGTTTGAATGAAGTGGGCAGAGAATGTATTGAAATAGAAATGTGCCTTGGGGTGTTGAGACCATTTCTGGGTCCTGCCCTGGCATGGTTTCTCTTATTTGTCTTCTGTTTTTTCTGAGTGAGTTAAAAATGACCATCAAAATATTATAGGGCCCAAAATACATGGAGGAAAAACTGACAAAATGGAAAGGAGTGGAAAATTCAGTGGTTTAAGTTAGAGATTTCCATACTATTTTTTTCAATAATTGATAGAACAGCTAGACAGGAAACACAAGACTTGACCAACAGGTTTAAGCATCTTGAGTGAAACTGATGGATGAGGTACACTCTACCCCACACTGTTGGAACAGAAACTGTTGCACAGGACAAACTCGAGTGTACACCAGATTATGGAGTAAGTCTGTTCTCTAGCCACAACAGAATTAAACAACAGGAGGAAAGTTCGAATCTTCTTAAACATTTGGAAGTAAAGCAACTAACTTCTAAATACACCATGAGCGAAAGGAAAAAGGCCTACAATCAACCATGCCCCTTTGCACCCTAAGAGCTGGAAAAAAGGAGCAAAAGAATCCAAAGCAAGCAGAAATAGGAATGATAAAGACAAAAGTAAAAATCAGTGAAGTAAAACTCAGAAGAACAATTGAAAAAAAGTAATGAAACCAAAAGCGGATTATTTGAAAAGATCAAAACTGATAAATCTATGGCTCGATTGATCAATCAAAAGGTATCAAAATCAGGAATGAAAGAAGAGACGTTACCACACACCTTAAAGAAATTTAAAAAGCTTATACAGGAATATTATAAACAACTTTATGCCAACCAATTAGGCAATTAAAAGAAGTGGAGGAATCTTAGAAAGGCACTAAATAGCAAAATTGATTCAAGAAGTAGAAAATCTGAGTTGTCCTCCGACAAATTAGTAATTAAAAATTTTCCTAAAAACAAAAAACAGAAACACCCATAGGTACAGAGAACAAACCAATGGTTCCAGAGGGGAGGAGGGTAAGGGACTGGGCAAATGGGTGAGGAGGTGTGGGAAATAAAAGAAAAACCAGAGTCCTCCAGGTAGAGAAGCCACACCAGTGTGCTATGAAACATTGAGAGAAGAAATAATACCAAATCCTTTGTAAACTCATTTAGAAAACAGAGAAATGAAAGAGCATTTTCCAGCACATCCTATGAAGCTAGTATCAGCCTGATAAAATAGGGAAAGATCACAGAAGAGTATGGAGCAATATCCCTCATAAACATAGATGCAAACTTCTAGAACAAAATAGGAGCAGATTGGATCTGTCAGCATAAAACTGTATTATGCACCATGATTAAGTGGGATTTATTTTTAAAAATCTGTGTAATACATAATTATTAATAGAATAAAGGATCAAACCCACTTAATCATCTCAGTAGACACAGGAAAGCACTTGACACCCAATGATGATTAAAAAACAAAAACCTTTAGCAAACAAGGACTAGAAAGGAACTTCCTCAACCTGATGAAAGGCTCTATGGAAAAGCTGCTGCTAACATCATAAGGGAAATGTTGCGGTGTCAGGAGTGTTCTAGAATGATTGCGATGGTGGTTACATTGTATACAGTCACTTAAAAATCAATAAACCATACACTACAATGGGTGAATTTCATGGTACATATATTATACCTCAACAAAGCTGTTTTAAGCAATACTGTGGGATAAAATCACATTACAGATATTCAAGGGCATGTGTCCTTCAAAGTGTCCTTTGGAGACTGTATAGAAATATACTTAATAGTCCTAATGCAAGTTAATTAATGTATAAATCATGGAAATTTCATCAGCATTATTTCCCCTTTCACAATTATGCATTTGAGGGTACACATGAATATGAATATTCATATGCTTCACAAGGGAGTATATTTCAAACTAAATTTATTGTCTATACGAAGCAGACTCCTCCTGCATTCCTAGTTATTGTTCATGGAACCACAGGATTTTCTTTGCTCAGATGAGCAATCTTTTGGTTATTCTTTTATTTCTCCTCCTCTTTCCTTTGCAGAATAACTGGTTAAATTTTGTTCATTTTGCCCCCTCTGCATTGACTTGCAAATGTATCCTTAATTGTACAATCCCATTCTCACTACTTTAGTTAACCTCTTTTCCTTTTCTTTCCTTTTCTTTTCTCTTCCTTCCTTCCTCTCTTTTTTCTTTCTTAGATTTATTTATTTATTTTGAGAGAGCACGCACACGGAGAGGGAGAGAGAAATTTCAGCAGATTTCTTGCTGAGCTCAGAACCTGACCCCAGGCTTGATCTCAAGACCCTAAGATCATGACCTGAGCTGAAACAAAAGTTGGACACTAGACTGCGCCATCCCAAAGCCCCTCTCTTTTTCTTTTTCTTTTTTTTCTTTATCTTGGTAGGTTTTTGCTTCATGTGTTAAGTACTTCCTTAATCATCATTTACTTAATCATTCATTTTACCCCAAATCCCATTCCCTTCTAATCCTTTATTTCATATGCTGCTAGATTCATTTATTTAAAGTATTTTTTATCACCATTTTACTGACTTATTCACAACCTTTTATTGCCGTCTACTTTCGTATTGGCTTCAGTACTGGAGCCTGGTGTTAAAGGTCCTGAGAACTTGGTCCATTTACCAACTTTCCAGGTCTCTCACTGTTCATTTTGTTCTTACCTGAGCTATTTGCTCACTGCTAAAGATACCTAAAGATACTCTGAATTTCCCCAGCACCATTTCTTGGTATGTTCTATTCCTTCCACCATTTTGGTTTTTGGCTTTTACATGTTTTAAGATTTTATTTATGTCTTTACATGTGCCATGATCTTGAAACCTTGTTTCATTGTCCAGTTAGGAGTAGTTTTGTCCTTTGATAAGTGCTCATAGCAATTTCTTTGTCTTGATGCTTACCACTTTCCCTTGTATTGTAGTCATTCATGTGTGTGTCTGTCACTAGATAAGCATATGAGGGGAAGGACTGATTGATTGATTTGGCTTTTAACTCTTTACAAATTTTAACACTTATAAAATTTTACATATATAGTAAAATTGATTTGTTTTGATATTAAGGAAAGATTTATTTTTGAATCTTGTTTTTATATCCAGCATAATACTTTGCATATTTTGGGTATTAAATATGTTTAATTAAAAAAAATGAGAACTCGTTTTTGGAAAATATTAACTGGGTTTTCTTTGTTAAGAACACATCTGTGTGGTTGGCAGGGAGCTAAACATGATCTAGGTTTTTCCTGATTCAGGTATTTGGTACAGGACCAGAAAACACATGTGTGCTCATTGAATTTTTTGGTTTGTTTTGCTTTAAACACCAAGGAACTAGTCACAAGATCATACTAATAGTGGTTTTAATTACACAATTGCCGTTGATAATGAGTATAATTAAGCAGACAGCCATTCCATTTGCAAAATGACTGTTTATTTTTCTTTTAGTTTCCTTACTGCAGAATATTTTAGTCCTTATACAACAGGGAAATGAAAATGCTACATTAAAACTGAATTTTTTTTTTTTGTCGTTAACCTTTCATTCACTAGCAACATACATAGGGGAAATCTGATAGTTTTTAGTAATTTTAATGGCCCTAATTTTTAAAATACTGTTTCAGTTTCTGTTTTAATATTTTCTGGAATCAAAGAAATAGTTTGAGGGACATATTATGCTGATTTTGCTACCCCCTTCTTTGGATTTCTGTTCTCAAATTCTGGATGTCCTGGTGTCCCTGGACATAGCCTTGTCTCCTCCATCCATTGAGACTGTAGTTTCTGCTTGAGTTCTGCTCTTGCTCCATGGAAAGTAGGAAGTTCCCTCTGGGAAGAAACCAGAGGGCCTCAACTAGTGTGCTTTCAAGAGTGAAAGCTACCAATTTCTGCCCAATTTGGTTTCTCTCCATGGCCTTCAAATTAATACCATGATTATTTTTTTGGTCTGATCTTTTTAGATTTTATAATTATTATCGATATAAGGGTTAGTCCAAAAAGAAGCTACTTTGCTGTGCCTATAACAGAAACTCCTAGACATCTGCATTTGAAAAGTAAGATGAAAATTATTGTATTTAATATAGGTACATTCAAGATACTGCTCAAGAAAAGTAGTCTTAGTGCACAGTGATTTCTTTTCACCTTATTATTGCTCTAGTCATTAGCAATCTAATTTTCAGATTCATCATGTAGGATCAGTACAGTATGGCTTTGCTGTAAAATCATGGAACATTTGAAGTTAGTAGTGAGGAGAATTGGTTTCTTAGTACACAGATTGAAACCTGTTTAAACTGTTCCTCTTATTATCGTGAGATATCAGTGTTGTGCAAAAACTGGGATGTAAACGTCACTACATCCATGTTAGTGTGTAGTCGTTTATCTATAGGTGTCTTGGTGAAGAAACAAAAAATCATTCAAGCTATCATAAGAAAAAAATAAGGAAAATGTATAAAGGTCAAAAGGATATATTGTGGAACCAGAGAGTAGAAAATTTAAGATGTTATTAGCAACTGGATTTGAGACCTGTAAATTATGGAAAACTTGGGTGGCAACCTATAAATCTATCTCCTGTTTCTTTTTTTTTAATTTATTTTTTATTTTCAGCATAACAGTATTCATTATTTTTGCACCACACCCAGTGCTCCATGCAATCCGTGCCCTCTATAATACCCACCACCTGGTACCCTGACATCCCACCCCCCGCCCCTTCAAAACCCTCAGATTGTTTTTCAGAGTCCATAGTCTCTCCTGGTTCACCTCCCCTTCAATTACCCCCCACTCCCTTCTCTTCTCTAACTCCCCATGTCCTCCATGCTATTTGTTATGCTCCACAAATAAGTGAAACCATATGATAATTGACTCTCTCTGCTTGACTTATTTCACTCAGCATAATCTCTTCCAGTCCCGTCCATGTTGCTACAAAAGTTGGGTATTCGTCATTTCTGATGGAGGCACAGTACTCCATAGTGTATATGGACCACATCTTCCTTATCCATTCGTCCGTTGAAGGGCATCTTGGTTCTTTGCACAGTTTGGCGACCGTGGCCATTGCTGCTATAAACATTGGGGTACAGATGGCTCTTCTTTTCACTCCATCTGTATCTTTGGGGTAAATACGCAGGAATGCAATGGCAGGGTCATAGGGAAGTTCTATTTTTAATTTCTTGAGGAATCTCCACACTGTTCTCCAAAGAGGCTGCACCAATTTGCATTCCCACCAACAGTGTAAGAGGGTTCCTCTTTCTCCACATCCTCTCCAACACATGTTGTTTCCTGTCCTGCTAATTTTGGCCATTCTAACCGGTATAAGGTGATATCTCAATGTAGTTTTAATTTGAATCTCCCTGACAGCTAGTGATGATGAACATTTTTTCATGTGTCTGATAGCCATTTGTATGTCTTTATTGGAAAAGTGTCTGTCCATATCTTCTGCCCATTTTTTGATATGATTGTCTGTATAGATCCTGGATATCAACCTTTGGTCTGTACTGTCACTTGCAAATATCTTCTCCCATTCCGTGGGTTGCCTCTTTGTTTTCTTGACTGTTTCCTTGGCTGTGCAGAAGCTTTTGATTTTGATGAAGTCCCAAAAGTTCATCTTCACTTTTGTTTCCTTTGCCTTTGGAGACATATTGAAAGAAGTTGCTGTGGCTGATATCGAAGAGATTACCGCCTGTGTTCTCCTCTAGGATTCTGATGGATTCCTGTCTCACGTTGAAACCAGAAGCTGGTTTTTTGAAAGAATCAATATCGATAAACCATTGGCGACACTAATCCAAAAGAAAAGAGAGAAAGCTCAAATACATAAAATTATGAATGAAAAGGGAGAGATCACAACGAACACCAAGGAAGTAGAAACAATCATCAGAAGTTATTATCAACAGTTATATGCCAATAAGCTAAGCAACCTAGATGAAATGGATGCATTCCTGGAAAACTATAAGCTCCCAAAATTGAATCAGGAAGAAATTGACAACCTGAATAGACCAATATCTAGTAACGAGATTGAAGCGGTGATCAAAAACCTCCCAAAACACAAGAGCCCAGGACTTGATGGATTCCCTGGGGAAGTCTACCAAACTTTCAAAGAAGAAATAACACCTATTCTCCTGAAACTGTTTCAAGAAATTGAAGCAAAAGGAAAACTTCCTGACTCTTTCTATGAAGCCAGCATTACCCTGATCCCCAAACCAGGCAAAGACCCTACCGAAAAGAATTTCAGACCAATATCACTGATGAATATGGATGCTAAGATTCTCAACAAGATCCTAGCAAACAGGATCCAACAGCAGCACATTAAAAAGATTATCCACCATGACCAGGTGGGATTCATCCCTGGGCTACAAGGATGGTTCAACATTCGCAAATCAATCAATGTGATAGAAAAATTAATAAGAGAGAAGAACCACATGGTCCTCTCAATCGATGCAGAAAAAGCATTTGACAAAATCCAGCATCCGTTCCTGATTAAAACGCTTCAAAGTATAGGGATAGAGGGAACATTCCGGAACCTCATCAAATCTATCTATGAAAGACCCACAGCACATACCATCCTCAATGGGAAAAAGCTTGCATCCTTCCCGTTGAAATCAGGAACACGACAAGGATGCCCACTCTCACCACTCTTGTTCAACATAGTATTAGAAGTCCTAGCAACAGCAGTCAGACAACAAAGGGAAATAAAAGGTAGCCAGATTGGTAATGAAGAAGTCAAACTCTCTGACTTTGCAGATGACATGATTCTTTATATGGAAAACCCAAAAGACTCCACCCCCAAACTACTAGAACTCATACAGCAATTCAGCAACGTGGCAGGATACAAAGTCAATGTACAGAAATCAGTGGCTTTCTTATACACTAATAATGAAAATACAGAAAGGGAAATTAGAGAACCGATTCCATTTACTATAGCACCAAGAACCATAAGACACCTGGGAATAAACCTAACCAAAGAGGTAAAGGATCTGTACTCGAGGAACTACAGAACACTCATAAAAGAAATTGAAGAAGACACAAAAAGATGGAAGACCATTCCGTGCTCTTGGATCGGAAGAATAAACATTGTTAAAATGTCCATACTGCCTAGAGCAATCTATACTTTTAATGCTATTCCGATCAAAATTCCTCTGGTATTCTTCAAAGAGCTGGAGCAAATAATCCTAAAATTTGTATGGAATCAGAAGAGACCCCGAATCGCTAAGGAAATGTTGAAAAACAAAAATAAAACTAGGGGCATCACGTTACCTGATTTCAAGCTTTACTACAAAGCTGTGATCACCAAGACAGGATGGTACTGGCATAAAAACAGACACATAGACCAGTGGAACAGAGTAGAGAGCCCAGATATGGACCCTCAACTCTATGGTCAAATAATCTTTGACAAAACAGGAAAAAATATACAGAACAAAGACAGTCTCTTCAATAAATGGTGCTGGGAAAACTGGGCAGCTATATGTAGAAGAATGAAACTCGACCATTCTCTTACACCGTACACAAAGATAAACTCAAAATGGATAAAAGACCTATCTCCTGTTTCTATCTCATCATCTAGTTCATTCTTTTATCCTCTCTGCAGATTGGCTTTCTTTGGTTTTTCATCCACACAGTATGAGAAGGTTGCCCTAAGAATTTACATCTTCTTATCTCTGTTGACCAACAGAGACTGTATCCCATTAATCCATTACTGGGAAAGAGAACCTGATGGCCTCACTGGGGGTTGACTGTCTCCCCAGTAGAGTAGGCTCTGGCTGAGAGGGTGACATTCCCATGGTTACAAGCATGGCAACCAGAGTCCACTGTGTAGTTGGGGAACAATTTTTAGATGAGGTAAGGATTTTCTAAGCTGGGAAGCTAGTGAAAGGGATTTACTATATTAGCTACCTAGAGGGATCTGGATGTTTCTACTTAGATTAACGTAGAAGCTGAAGACAGGAGACGTGTTCACTATAAGCTGGTAAATTCCATATTTATTTTTAGGAAACTCTGGGTGTGTGACATAAGCAGCCACAAGCAATATTTTAAATAAAGAAGGTTGAATGCTAAATGAGAGATTCATTTAGAATGATGTTGCCAATGCTAAGCAAGTTCTAAATTTCAAAATCTTGGCTCTGCTTGATACATCATGAGATTTCTGACTAGCATCTTTGCAACTGCTAATCAAATATTACAGCAGAAGAGATACCAGACCACCCCAATTTGTATTTTCTTTAAAGCATTATATTTCTTGGCTTCTATCACAGAACCATTCAGCATACCAGGTATTCAAAAGATATAGTGAATCATAATATCCCTGGGATCTGTAGATATTCTGGTGTTTTCCAGCCATGTTTTCATAATTCTTGTCTTTGGTACTACAAATTAATACCTTTGAAGTTAAAAGACCCCATAAACTTTGACTCTCATTATAGCAATTACCTGTGCTTAAAAAGAGAAAAGATATGAAGGAATTTAGAGCATGGGATAATCTTCTTTAGGTTTTCTATGGATAAGATATGATTGCTAGCTCATATAACGTCCCAGAATTCCAGTCTTGGGTGATTTTCCCCAGGCAAAAGACAATGTGTGTGGCTTATTTCTGCTCATAAAAATGGAGATTTGAACCCATAGGTAATGGTTTAGAATGTTTATGTACAATTTAGAAGATGGAGTACATTATTCATAACGATGTGGAATCACCAAGAAATTACATGGTTGTATTTTAATACCAGGTGTCTGACATTTGTGTCAAGACTTGGTAGTAGATGATTTTGCCTAATTCAGGCAAATTTCAAGCATCTTAGAAAAAGGAACTTTTTTGTTCTTTGAGATATTAAAAAAAAACTTTTTACAATTTGATATCAAAATAAGACTTTACCTGTTTTTTTTTTTAAGATTATTATTATTATTTTTTTATTTATTTGACAGAGAGAGAGATCACAAGTAGGCAGAGAGACAGGCAGAGAGAGAGAGAGAGGAGGAAGCAGGCTCCCTGCTGAGCAGAGAGCCCGATGCGGGACTCGATCCTAGGACCCTGAGATCATGACCTGAGCCGAAGGCAGCGGCTTAACCCACCGAGCCACCCAGGCGCCCAAGACTTTACCTGTTTTAATGCAGTATTTTCTAACTGGTGGTAAATGATATTAGGAAAAAGAACCAAATACAGTGAAGAAAACAAACATGGCAAAGCTTTTGATTAAAATCATAGCTCTCCCCCTCCTTTTTAAAAAAGATTTTATTTATTTATTTGACAGACAGAGATCACAACTAGGCAGAGAGGCAGGCAGAGAGGGAGAGAGGAGGAAGCAAGCTCGCCGCTGAGCAGAGAGCCGGATGTAGGGCTCGATCCCAGGACCCTGAGATCATGACCTGAGCTGAAGGCAGAGGCTTTAACCCACTGAGCCACCCAGGTGCCCCATAGCTATCCCTTTTTAATTTCACTTGTATTATAGATTTTTATACTGAAGGGTTATTTAGGGCTCATTCTGTTTTTGAAAATATTTCTAATGTGAGTATTGAAAACGTATACATTAAGGCTTCTTACCACATTTTGTAAAATTCAGTGATTCACTGTATATATATTTCATTTGCTGGTGTGTCTCATGGCTCTATGATGAAAGTAAAGAACTGGAAAAATTGGGGTGGTTGGGTGTCTTTTCCTTAAATGTAAGTCATCATATCAGATAGTTTTTGATGAACACTTCTTTAACAGTGTATCAGATGTGTACTGTAGGAGCTCAGAAAAGGGGACAGCTGCCTAAAGTGGCTTGGAGAGAAAACATTGGAATTGTTTTGGGGATGGGTTTGTTAGGGTATCGAGAAAAGAGGGTAACCTAGGTCAGGCGTTCCAAAAATGAGAGGGCCCTGGCATGAATGTTCAGGGAAGAGGTAAGTAGTTGATTCTGATTGAGTGCTGGGTTCATGTCGTGGACACTAAGATATGATCAGGAGTAGATACTAAGGTCAGATTGGCGCAGATGACAAAATAGCCTTAAGACAGCATTGGCAACAGGGTTTTAGGAAAACCACTCTGTGGTGTATGGGAGGGACTGGAGGAAGAAGAGATCCGGGGCAGGCAGAGAAACAACGTGAGTTGAAGTTGATGGCTGTCAAATGGATGAGTGGGGACAAATAATAGAGAGTTGGGAAAGACTGATGCCCCGGGGTACTAACTCCTGCACGGGTCACAAAGGTGAGGGAAAGTAGCCAAGGACCGTTCTGAAGTTTTAAACCCAGAGGCTGCTAAGAACAAGAAATCCCTCACAGAAAGAAGACAGAAGGAATTGCCCATTTTATGGGAAAAGGATTTAGGTCTCAGAATTTAGGCTTGACTTTATCCGAGCAATGTGAGAGAAGATCAGGTGTGCAGTCACAGAGCTGGGACTGGAGCGTGGGAGGGAAGTCAGGGCTAAAGTGTGTCATGATAACAGAAATACATGCAAGGGCTGCTTTGTACGTTTGGAACCTAGGGACAGAAGGGAAAGAAGATCATAGAGAATGAGGACCAAAGTAAGATTTTTGGTTAAGAAGTTAGAAATAGTATGTGTTTGTCGAAAGAAGGGGAGAAGCCAGTGTAGAAGACTAAATAATAAAGTAAGAGGTGATATTTAGGAGGACTTTACTGACTTGGAAAAAAAGAACAGCGATGTTGAATTACCTGAGTTTTAAGGATGCTCCTCAGGTAGGCCCTGATCAGTCAATATTTTACTGTACAAGGCCAACCGTTGAATTCTAGGACAAGCAGTACCTCAAAAGAATTCCTGGTTTAGTGTATCTTCATGCTCTGGTAGAAACCTATTTTTGTCACACTGATTGGTATTAAAACCAACACTTGAATGAAAACAAGTGCCTTTATAGACATCGTTCTGTGATCCTATCAATTTGAAATTCTGTTCTGGTTTACTAGCCTTCTTTTGATCACAAATTCCCACAAACTATTAGCATCAACTCTGGATCTACCAAGTAATTGAGTGCCAGATCTACAAAGTCATCAAGTTCCTCAGTTGAGTCGTTACTGAAGTCAAGACCCAATTTAATATTCTCCTTGCCTCTTGGGCAGTTTGGATGACGTATTAGCAGAGATGGTATTTGTCAGCACATTACTATATCACTGTGCTGAATAATATTCTGGTAGCCTCATAAACATATTAGGAAAAACACTGACCAATCTGTTAATATGTTTTATAGTTTCCCAGTGAAATCTCCTTTGTATAGAAACGTGACTAAGTCTATTTGCTGCCACCCATAGCCATTCTCACTGGGAGAGTTTATGCATTCAGTAAGAGGAAAGTGTCGTAGGGATGAACCAGGCTACAGAGTCAACTGCACCAGGGTTGAAATCCTGGTCTGTTGTTCCTTAATTATAAGACCTTAGGCTAGTTTTATTTATTTTTTTCCTGAAGACCACATACATAGGTGCACAGCAAAATTGAGGGGAAGGTACAGAGATTTCCCATTAATTCCTGCACCCACACACGGATATAGTCTAGTCTCTCAAACCTCTCTAGTCTAGTTTCTTCATCTCCAAAATATAGATAGTAGCTTTGGCTTGCTAGATTGGAAGATCGAATTAGGGTCATTTTCTGAACATTTCTGATCCTTAATAAATATTTAGTGACACGTATGTGCTCATAACAGACATAATTGGCTTTAAAACTTGGGACAGCATCATGCTCACAGAGTGGTTCATAAATGCTTTTGCTGATAACATTTAATATGGTCTTCAAAGCTTTATTGAATGAATATGCAAAGGAATGAATATACACCTGCAGACGGAAGGAACACTTACTGGAACTTGAGTTTGCAAAGCTTTATTTCAGTCATGGGTAGAATTGCTTGCTTACATCTTTTTTTTTTTTTTAAGATTTTATTTATTTATTTAAAAGATTTTTTATTTTTATTTATTTGACAGACAGAGATCACAAGTAGGCAGAGAGATAGGCAGAGAGAGAGAGAGAGAGAGGAAAGCAGGCTCTCCGCTCAGCAGAGAGCCCGATGTGGGACTCGATCCCAGGACCCTGGGATCATGACCTGAGCCGAAAGCAGTGGCTTAACCCACTGAGCCACCCAGGCACCCTAAGATTTTATTTATTTATTTGACAGAGAGAAATCACAAGTAGGCAGAGAGGCAGACAGAGAGAGAGAGGAGGAAGCAGGCTCCCTGCCAAGCAGAGAGCCCGATGCGGGGCTCGATCCCAGGGCCCTGAGATCATGACCTGAGCCGAAGGCAGAGGCTTAACCACTGAGCCACCCAGGTGCCCACTTACATCTTCGGTAACACTTGATTATCCTGAAATTTTAAATGAGGCAAGTGATTACAGAAATGAGTTGATATACTTATTCCACGTTAGATAGTCTTAGGAACCATGGTGATCTCTCTTCCAGATCTGCTACTTTCTTTCACAACAATGGGAACTTTTTAGAACACTCGTCTTAGAAATACAACAGCTGGGGCACCTGGGTGGCTAAGTCAGTTAAGCATCCGGCTTTTGATTCGGGCTTAGGTCATGATTGCAGGGTCATGAGATCAAGCCCTTTGTCAGGCTCCAAGCTCAGCCTCCCACTCCATATTGCGCACACATGTGCACACACTCTCTTTCTAAAATAAGTAGATAAATTAAAAAAAAAAAAAGATATAGAGCAGCTGATTTGAGCCCAAGCCTTCCCCTCCTTGAGGCTGTAAAAGGGATCAGTTTTATAAGTATTACCCATTGGCACTTATGATTTAAAAAGCTGTTGGTTTTCTTGCTTTGAAGCTGTCAAGATGAGCAGTGGCCCTAGAAATCATTTGTAGGTTAGCGCCTCTTAGCCTGCAGTGGCTCATGGTGCCTCTTAGCGAGTTTGTTGGAGTCACCAGAGTCACGTATTCCCCTTCACTATAGAGTGAGCAGTGTGACGTGGTCTCCTGAGTGAGGATCCCAGCGTTCATGCTGCAATCCCTAAACCACTTCCTTATCTGTAACCTGAGAATTCCTTTAATCAAATGTTGTACTTTAAGTACAAATTAGCCCCTTGCCTACAACATAGTAAGCCCTCAGTAAGTACTGCGTCCTTGCTGCTGACATTGCTACAGTTGGCAGTTATGAGGGTTGTTTTTTTTTTTTTAAGATTTTATTTATTTATTTGACAGAGAGAGACATGGCGAAAGTGGGAATACAAGCAGGGGGAGTGGGAGAGGAAGAAGCAGGGAGCCCGATGCAGGGCTCGATCCCAGGTCCCTGAGACCATGACCTGAGCCAAAGGCAGACGCTTAATGACTGAGCCACCCAGGTGCCCCAGTTATGAGGGTTATAAATGTTGGTTAACTCTCTTGGCACAGTACCTGGCGCATAGCGGAACCTCAAGATAAATGTTCCTTTTTACCCCCACGTTCAAATGCCTAACATCCTATTCTCAGTTTTGAGTATAGATGGCAAATAGATGACTTTCTGTTTATACTGAATCATTCCTTAGATCTCCAACTAGAAGTATGAATAGATAGGTTAATAAACTTCCGAATGTCAAGGATGAGGCTTTCATCATTTTAAATTGCTTTTCTTAGTCGCCCGTCATAAATGTGTGCATTAAACTGTTTATCTGATTGCACAGATGCTGTTGACTGAGTACTTGGATATGAAAAATACTCGTACGGCCTCTGAACCATCAGCTCAACTAAGTTATGCCAGCACTGGACGCGATTTTGCAGCCTTTTTTGCCAAGAAGAAACCTCAAAGGCCAAAAAATTCTCTTTTTAAGTAAGTATCTCCCTGATGGTAAGATAGCAGGCATCAGGAGTGTTTGATCCGAGTGGGATATTCTCTACTGTTTCGGCAGCTGGTGCCTCACCCAGTGGAAGCTGATTTGAAGCAACTTATAGAAAGTGAAAATATTTTTTATTTTGTATACCTTTGTTTTCTGTAAGGGGAAATGGCTGTTTTGAAATATGGTTAGTGGACTGTCTAGGACTTTTAATAAATATTTTGGAATTTCTGTGGTGTTTTATGTAAAACGAAGGGAAATGAAACTTGCCAGTTGTTTCTGGGGACTTTTATATGAAATGAAATACATCAGCTTTCAGATTATGTCAGATTTCGGCAGCAGGAGTAGTGGCTAACACTGAATCCTAAGTCCTAGCGAAAGCATGAAGCCTTTTTCATGGATTGTCTCATCTACTCATTACAACCTTATGGGTCGGGGTCTTATTTTTTTTTTTAATGTATTTATTTTATAGACAGAGATTACAAGTAGGCAGAGAGGCAGGCAGAGAGAGAGAGAGAGAGAGAGGAGGAAGCAGGCTTCCCGCTGAGCAGAGAGTCTGACGTGGGGCTCGATCCCAGGACCCTGGGATCATGACCTGAGCTGAAGGCAGAGGCTTTAACCCACTGAGCCACCCAGGCACCCCTCAGGGTCTTATTTTTAATCCTTTTTTTGCACACAAAAACTTGAGACCCTAGCGAGGGTAAGTAACTTACATAAATTCACATAGCTAGCAACTGGTAGAAGCAGGATTTAAGTCTTGGTCGGTCTCTGTGTTCTTCTGAGGAGTCAGGAGATAACGGGTTAAGCAGTTGTGCCTGTAAATCTTAGCATATGAAGTGACTACAGAAGTATTATCTCTGTGTTTTGAATTCATTATTTTTGAACAGTTGAAGCTAGAGTATCTTTTATTGATTCACTTTTGAGATTTGTTTATATCATAGATTCATAGAGTTCTTAATCATTACTGGAAGTTCCAACAGGGCGCTCATCTTGTGATCTGTAGGAGAGGAGATTTAGTGTGCCTGCACTGGAATAAAATGCATTCTGTGTATTGAGTGCATTCTTTTTTTATGTTTTACCGTTTTGTTCAGAGCACAGATGCACTAGTAGTTAAAATGCTTTAGTCCACAGGTAACACAGGCCCCCATTGGAAAGTTCTTACCTCACGCGGTAAGGAGGAACGAAGAGGAGTCTGGAATCCGACAGTGCATCATCCTCAAGGACCCAACTCTTTCATTTCATGCCTTTGGTCCCACTCCAGTATAATGGTGAAGCCAAGGAAAGGGTGTGATTTTTCTGCAAATTTTGTTTTTGAAATTAGTGGACTGTTTTTAATACCGCTTTTCAGTTTAAAGAAAAATCAAGTAGACAAGACAAAGAATTCTCTTAACGTCCCCCTTCCTCAGAATTTCTACTTATGTTAACATCTTGCATTCGTTCCCCTGGTACATTTGGTACAACTGATGAATCGATATTGACCATTATTAACTAAAGTGCGTCGTTTACCTTCTAGTTCACTCTTTGTTTTGTACATTCTATGGGTCTTGAAAAATATGTCTTGTCGTATATGCACCATCACGTTATCATACGGAGTACTTTTGCTGCCCTCAACATCCTGTTTTCCACTCATTCTTCCTTCTTTTCCCCACCCCCTGAGCCCCTGACAATCACTATCTCTGTGGTTTATCTTTTCCAGAACGTATTATAGTTAATTAATAATTATCTCTTTATTCATCTTTTCTGCCAGTGACAAAACCCCCCTGCAACTTTCTCTCAGGTCTTGGGATCGGGTCTTACGCCCATTCCTATACCAGTCCCTGGCAGATCCCAGTGATTGTCTTAAAATAGTCAGGGGTCTTCTCTGGTGATAGTTGTGGGCTGGAGAGGATCCGCTTTTCCTCAGCATTCAGCTGTTGGAAGAGAGAGCAAAGAAGCCGAATGCCCAGATAGAATGGGGAGTCTGGCAGCAGACAGGGAAGGTAGTGAAAGAGAAAACTTGGTTAACGAAGACGGCCGAGATGCTGCCTGATCCTTGGGCTCAGGCTTCGCTGGCTTGTTTGCTTGCTTGCTCTCTGGTGTGCTTCTCTCTCTCTCTCTCTCTCTACCTCTCTCTTTCTCTCTTTTTCTTCCTGTGGTAAATCTCAGTGTACTGCAGAAAGCAGGTTGTAAGGTGTTTAGATTTCATGCTCTCAACCATCACCCTTAACATTCAACCTCAGGCCACGTATACATTTTTGCACATTTAACCTAACCTGAAGTTGTGGTACTGAAAAACATATAAGTGATCGGAACCAAATAAATGAACTTAAGTTATTCTTAAACATTCACTACTATTGTATAGTAATAGAAACTCATCACCCATACTGAATTAGACCATTCTTACAGATTTGCCTCCTTCTGGTCTTGGTTCTCCCATTAATGAACCATGCAAACCAGAGCGGGTCTCCTGTCGTCGTGGATCTCTGTGCCTTTGGCTATAAAATAAGGAAGTGAGACCATATCATCTCTAGGGCCTCTTTTACTGTAAAATTTTAGCAATCTGTGAGTTGTAGCAAACATACAGAGGGTTTCCTGAGTAGCAAAAATGCATCAGGTCATAAAGGATTAAGATTTGGGTGAGCTGTAATCTGTTTTTATGACACCCGTGAAGGACTTTATTACTCTCTTTAATTGCCCCTAGCCAAGGTTAATTAAGTGTGTTTAAGTTCTCATTCTAGCCTGTGTGCCTCTCTATTCTTGGCTCAAGAGTTCATTTCTTTTTCCCTTGCCATGTTTGATCAATAGCTGTCAGCATGCTCTCTGGAGGTCAGCGACTTCTCTCCAGCACTTGACTGGCAGGTGGCACTTTTGAAGGACTGCACACTCTGCCTTCCTTCTGGCTGCGAGGGTCCTCTCAGTTCTTGGCAGGGTGCAGAGGAGAGGATCAAGAAGCCCTAGGGTCTCCCTCAGCCTGATATTCATCTTCCTTGTCAAAGAATGGGGAAAAAAGGCAGAATTAAGGAAGTGGTGGCGTTCCTTTTCTGTTGCCAGGAACCTATGCCATTATCCCTGTTGCTCTTCCGTGATGTTGCTGTTTACCACTTAGCGGCGGTCCTTCTCAGGAGGATTCTTCCTGTCAGCCCGTTGCTCTGGCTTTGAAAAATCACAGGCCTGAAATGGAATTTCTTAACACGTCAAAGATTCACTGTTGATACGGTCTTCAGTTCACCTGTTCCCACCCCCCCTTCCCTGCTGTTTCACTTAAGACTGTGACTCCCCCCCCCCCGCCTTTTTTTTTTTTTAATTCTGGCATTCTTGTTTTCACCTTTAAGATATCAGGCGCCTGTCCTCCATGTTGCTGATCTCTGAAGTGATTCCTGGGGTGAACACACACACTTTGTCCCCTGAGAGTTTGGAGAGTATTTCGTGTTGTAGGTGGCAGGTCAGAAACTGTTTAGAAATTATACTGCTTTTGAGGACATTTAAGGAAAGACCATTGAGGCCTTTCCTTGTTTGGTGTCTGAAGCAGCGTTGCTAGCATGCCTTCTGTGCTAGTTCTCTGACCGGGGGAGTTCAAGAAGCAAGATGTCCGCCCTGTGGAGCCAGTATTTCTGTGGTGCCTTGTGAACTGGAGAGAAGCCCATTAGAACGACTTCATAGGATACCCTTATCGCATGTGCGTAGGGATCCTGGCAGAGGGTCTCGAGGTGACAGATGAGAGTTCCATCAGCTGAAATGAAGAAGGAGCAAATGATCCAAAGGCTGTTGTGGAGGGGGGCGTTAGCCAGGAATATTGCTCCTAAATCAAGGTCTGTGGCAGCCTGCTTTGGCCCTTTCATGGGAGAGCCAGAATGTTTGGGGCCGGGAGCATTAGGGAGCACCCCACAGACTGGAGTAGAACACTTTTGGACTACGTGGCTGGACACTGCCTGTTGGGTGACTACCTTTTGGTTTACCCTGCGTCTCTTCACAGGTTCGAGTCGTCCTCCCATGCCATCAGTATGAGTGCCTACTTGCGAGAGCAGAGGCGGGAGCTCTACAGTCGCAGTGGAGAACTCCAAGGTAGGTGATTGGCCTCTCTGGAAAAATGAGTTTCTGGAGAAAGATCTGAAGTGTTGGGCACATGTGAATTTGTGGTTTGCCTTCACAGGATTCCTTCAAGATGGCAAAGTTTTAAAGACTTGATAAACTGTTTCTTCTGTTACTTCCCAGCATCTGCTGTCAGGCAGCTAAAGCCATTGCCATGGCCACAGATTTTATAGACCTGCTACCAGTCAAGTGAGAACTCAAAGCTTAAGATAGGAGGTCAGTCTCTTCGTGCTTAAACGTGGCAGACACAAGTTCAGTCACAGTCTTGGGGAATGCCGGTCTTCTGTGGCCATCACTGGTACACTTAGTACTTTCCATGCCTTCTAGAATGTAGCAGGAGTACCTGGGATTGGGAAAAGGGTAAATGCAGCCTCTGTCATTATTTAAAGGGAAGAAAGGTGTCTCTAAGTGAGATGTTGTAATCAAGCTGGCTTTGACATACAGGATATTTGATACCCGTATGTGGTTCCTAAAGAGTTGTAACCTGGAGAAGAAAATCCTTGAGAAAATAAATCATAAGCAAATTTTATTAAATTAAAAATCCAATAACATTTTCTTCTGTGACAAGAAGGATGCTAATCACGGTAAATGCAATCAATTTAGAAAGATTTATGTAGTCCTGCTAAGTGCCTGCCATTCTAGGCATCGAAGGGGATGGAGGTTGAGTAGAAGGGAAGAAAAGATAAAGCCTTAAGATCCAGCTATGCAAGTAAGGCAAGAATATCAGTAATAGTGCCAGGAAGTCAGGGCTAACAGCTAAGTAGATGATGTACATGAAAATGCTCGAGAGGGTGAGAGAAGGGAGTGATGATTTAAGTTATTTTAGAACTATGGGCTTCCTGTATAAGGGATGCATGAGAACACTTCCATTTGGGGGAATGCATTAGAGGCACTTGAAATATTTAGTCTTCAGGATTTATCAGGTTTCAAAACATTATGCAGCATCCAGCCAGAACTTTCTGGATTTAAAGACTACCACCCAGCCATTTTTATCTCCACCTTCGTTATTCATCTAAATACCTGTAAATTTTTCCAAAGATAGCTACTCTGCTCTCTCATGCCTATACCACAGTAATAATCCCACAGCTCATGGGTAGAGTTACCAGAATTAAAAGCCTAGAAATATGTTTGAGGATATAAGGAAAAGGAAAGTAGCCTGCCCACATTTTATTTAGTAGTAGTGTTGCTCTACATTGTTGGAAGTGTGAGGTACATGGGTGCAGAGGGTAGTTAGGAATCGGAGCAAGTCGAGGAGCGAAGGTGGAAGGTGACCCAGGCTCTAGCAAGCAGCTAGAGTTATGTTTGTTCCAAGCTTCCCAGTCCACCCCACACAGCCTGGTGGCAGTGTGGGGTGGACTGGGAAGCTTGGAACAAATTGTGGTGACTGAGCCCACGTTCCTATAGGGCTGATCGTACCCAAACTGCCACTCGGGCTGTAGCTGATCATTCAGGGCTAGAGTGATCCTCCCTACGCAGTATCCTTATTGTAATTGTTGAGTCGACGTCACGAAACTTGAAATTTACCTCCGTAGTTTTTCTCTACATGCAGTTTCTTTTATGGGGACAAAGCAAGCCTTTCTTTTTTCTTTTAGATCATTCCACTTTCTACGCATCTGTACGCTTAATGCTTTAGAGCAGTTTTAGGCTCACAGCAAAGTTGAGTGGAGAAAGTGCAGAGGCTTCCTGCATACCCCCTGCCCTGACACAAGCACCGCCCCCCTTCGTACAACACCCCCGCCACAAGGAGGCCTTTTGTTTGACGTGTAGAGATGAACAGGTAGACCACATAGTTAACGGGACAACAGAGCATCTATCATTCATTCAGACTCTAGCATAATTCGTCAATCAAGACAGGTGACTGATGGTAGACTCTCTTCTTCTCTGTGCTCCCAGCCATGCAGAATGCCTTTTCTGCCAGTGGCCCTGGTGGTCCACAATCTCTGGAGAGACCCTGGAGCAAAGCCGTGACGAAAGGGTTCAGGGTCCAGATTGCCAACCCTTATAATCTAGCTCCCCATTTCCTAGTTTCGTACCCTCTTTGCCTCTGTTTCCTTACCTGTACATGGAGACGGAAATAACAGTACCCACCTCACGAGGTTGTTGTGAAAGCTTCGTTGAGGTAGGTGAGGAGCAGTGTTTAGAAAAGTGCTGACCGAATAGGGAGTGTTAGGTCTTCCTCCTCCTCCAGCCCCCTTGTTCTCGCGCATTCTATCACTTCAGTTTTTGTCGTCCTTCTCTTTGTCTCTTTAGCTTAATCTATTCTACTTTCCAACTTATATTCAGTTGTCACTTAGTCTGATGACTGTCCCGCACCCCATGATCAGTGCTCACTTGTTTGAGTGTACCATGAAACTCTAAGTTCAGGAGAGATATACCATTTTATTTTCTATCCTTAGCGTAGGGCCTGGTGTGGTAAATATTCGGTAAATAGTGACTGACTCAGCGGCAGAACCAGTGAGGGTGGTTGACATCAAATGTGGGATAGAGAGCTCAACACGGAGAGATAGGAAGGGCCCTGAAGGGAGAGGCGGCCACTGAGAGGCAGTATTGGCTTCAGAGGTTCGGTTAGTTTATAAGTTAGGGAGAAGGAGAGGTTGTGTGTAGATCTGTGTGTTCTCTGCAGTAGTTCTCTACGTAGCTTCATTAAGTAGGAATGTTGCCCCTGAGCTGTCTGGCCTAGGACAGCACTGCTATGTATAATGGAGAGACATGTCCAAATCCAACTTCATTATGGAGAAAGTTTAGGTTAATTGAAGACTCTCTGTAACTGGGAACTTTCTCATTTTTCAGAAAGTTAATTGAAATATGGAACTATATGTGATGGTATACTTCACTTACCAGTGTTCAGCAAAATAGGAGGATTTATCTCCGGTTACAAGGAAGAAAGTAGTCAGCAAACATCTCATGTTCATAATAATCATTAAAACATAATTTCAGCTGAGCTGACAGATCACATGCATGGTGAGAGAAGAACTCCGCTGACGAGTTTCTGTAAAAGTTTGATGGTATTTCATTGAGGAGCAGAAGTGTCTCTGATGAATGCTTTTAACAGTTCAGCAGGAAAAGGGGAAAATCACACCTATTTTCCATTAAAAAACCAGCCAGCCTTTTTCAGTTACTCTATTCATCTGACTTGTCCATGGACCATTGTGAGATCAGCATTTCAGTTTATCCGTGAAAAGGTATAATCGAAAATAGTTCAGTCCAGTCCCAGGGGGCTGGCAGAAGAAGACTTTGTCTCTCCTCTGCCCGCCACAGAGCTGCAGCCTTCGCTTCCCAGTAGTTTGGTTCAGGGGTCAACTTTTCCTTCTGTGGCAAAGAAAATTCACCAGAAAGACCATCAAAGTCACATTAGAGAGGTCCCATTTTATAGAAGTTAAGTCTCTCCCAACACTTTCAGTTCATCACACAATTAAAAATGTTACTCAACAACACACAAGGGGAGCAAAGAACGTAGAAATGAGATTTCTTTGGTACCATCAACCCATCTCAGTGGCTCCGTTCCGGTGCAGATGGTTCATTAGCCAGTGTGCTGTTGGCAGCTGGGCCGAGGAGCTGGGGATGCTCTTTCAAAGTGTGCAACAGAACAGGTGGAAATCGAACTTGTGTGTCTCCGTTAATCAGAGATGTCCTGTTGCTTTGAGCCTCTCCACTGCTTCATTGTGCAGCTTAGGCAGTCAGATTAGAAAGATAGTAGTTTTAATGAACATTAAATGAACATGCTACAGGTTAGAAAGATAGTAGTTTTAATGAACATTTAGCTTGAATATGGCTTCTCAGATTTAATGCCGGTTTCTTTGGGGGAATAAGGTAACTGATGAATGCTATCTCATGAGCATTTTTCTTCTTTTGTTTAAATTCTTGAGTTGGAAGATTTACTTCTTTTTTTTTTTAAGACTTTATTTAATTATTTGACAGACAGAGATCACAAGTAGGTGGCAGGGGGAGGGTAGCAGACTTGCTGCTGAGCAGAGAGGCCGATGAGGGGCTCGATCCCAGGACCCTGAGATCATGACCTGAGCCGAAGGCAGAGGCTTTAACCCACTGAGCCACCCAGGCGCCCCTCTCATGAGCATATTTTTTAAAAAGACCTCAAAATACTGGTACTAATGACCAAAATAAGCTCTTAGTTTACTCGGTCCCACTGTGCCATGGTTTTCGCATTTGACTATGCAATTAAAACTCTGGAAAAAAACAGAATAGCTGTAATTGATTTAAATTAAAATGGTGCTTTAAAAAATTCAACATCGTGGAATTGGGAAAACTGCACCCACTTCCTTATCTCCTGTTTTCTTGGTCCCTCTAGTCTTACTGATCCCCTGAGCTGGCTCCTCTCAAGGTCACCAGCGATCCCCATCTTGGCAGATTCAGTGTTTGCTTCCCTGTGTTCATCTCGCTTGATCTTCTGGCCAGCCATGTTCCTTTTTTCCTCCACATGTTGGAGCGTCTCAAGGTTTGGTGCCCGGACCTTACCTGTGTTCACTCTCTAGACTCCCCGCGATATCTCAGCCCAGATTGAGGTTTGCTTAGTGCCTAGGTGCAGGTAACTTCCAGATTGGGCCTCCTGCCCAAATTTGGTTATTGTTTCCTGACCTCTTCTAGCATCCTACCCACTCCCTACCACCATCCTATCATTCTTTCTCACATTTTAAAAAAAATTTTCCTAATAATACTTCATTTCTATATATCTTTCTCACTTAGTAAGTTTCTGCACTTGCCTCTGAAGTCTTACTCATTAGTGCATTCCAGTGCCTGGGGCAATGCTTGGCTGGAATTAAGCACTCAAAACTTATAGGAGGGAGGGGGCTCTGTCCTCAGTATCTCCTTGTTTGTAGGCGCAGGCCTACTTACATGAGAAAGCCTAGTGGGAGGCTTAATAAACAGAGTAGGAGTCCTGTGATTTGTCTCCTTCATTCATTTTTAAGATAATAAAACTCACGAATGAGTGAATAGAGCACAGTAATTGTCAATGATCCAAGTAGAAATGTATTACTCAGTTTTGCTTACAGTTTCCTTTCTGTCTTGGGGCTACTTAGTACTTCTGTTTGTACTCAATAATATTACCTTTAGAGTGCTATTTTTATTCCCATTAGTCTAATGAGTGGCATTTCGGTAGCCCTGACATTAAAATATTCTGTAAAGCTCCAACCACTTGAGAATTGACTTCTCTAAGAGGATTTGCTTTACATGGTAAATATGGAAGCACTGGCATCAGGGAAAACTGGGCTCTTATACTGACTGACCTGAATTTTCCGAGTTTTTCTCTCTAATGGGTTGTTGGTGACTGGGATTGTGAATACCTAATGATATCATATGTAATTAATCTGTTTGGAGGTACCTTGCCTTAAGGTAGGGAGATATTTGAAATACATTAGCCATGAGCTGATTATCCTTTTTTACAAAAGGATTTATAATAGAAGTCTCTCAAATAGCAAGCTTTTCTATAATGGAGCATTTAAAGCAAGATTCCATTTATGCACACATTTTCAGGGACATTTTGGCTGAAGTGAGGTACAGCAATTTTATACTCATCCCGCACATTTGTTCCACAGCCTTAAACATAAGAAGCACTTGTAAAGCTTTATATCTTGAAATACGATTAGAAAATTCTTTGTAGTCTTAAATTTTGCGTAATGACTTTGTTAATAACTATGTAGCAATATGCGGGGGACATGAAAAAATACATTTTTTTCTTCTTAAAATTGCATATAATTATTTCAAGATAACCTTAATCTTTCATAGTTATCTCTCTTTTTTAGGCTCTAACATAATAAAAATTGATTCCCCTTCCTTTTATATATTTATGTTCTTGCTTTTTAAAAAGACTGATCTTAACTTCCTCCTATGTAAGATTTGTCTTATAATGAAATTGTAATAGAATTTTTATAAATGCTAATTTCTTTATATGTTCCTAAGAAGTAGTAAGTAATAAATATGTTTTCCTCAGGTCATGAATAGACTAATGCATTATTTAGAATCATTTAGGAAATAAAAGTATTTTTATGCTGAGATTGTTTCTGACTCTATCACCTCTTTGCCATAATCGTTGCAATGTAGATATTCATTTTATTTAAAAATGTTCTCTGTTTTTGGGTTTAATTTATGACATGGGTTTGTTTTCTGAAGAATTCTAGTTCATACAAATTCCTGTTGGACGAACCATTGGTATCCGAGCCGTGTGGAGGAGCCTGGAGGTCATGGGATGGACAGGGGTCCGGAGAGTGCAGAACAGCTGTCACGAAGCCTTAGTAGAGCCTGTGAACCTCACTCTTGAGAAGTGATCCTTGGTCATCATGCAGAACTAGTTGATGACCTATAAGCTTATTTTTAAGAATCCTTTGTTCTGCGTACTCATTCACCCATGCAGATGTGGGAAAAGAGTGAATACTGTTAAATGAGATGTGTATTTGAGATTAAAGTGATACATAGGCATTTCTCCTTATATAGTACTGGAGTTAAAAGCTTTTTTTTTTTTTAAATAAAAAATGTGAAAAAATGACAATTTTTTTTTAAAGATTTTATTTATTTATTTGACAGAGAGAGATCACAAGAAGGCAGAGAGAGAGGGGAGGAAGCAGGCTCCCTGCTGAGCAGAGAGCCTGATGTGGGACTCGATCCCAGGACCCTGAGATCATGACCTGAGCCGAAGGCAGCGGCTTAACCCACTGAGCCACCCAGGCGCCCCCAGAAAAAATGACAAATTTCTGACTTGTTTCAGGAAAATTTAAAAGTTAGCTTCTGTCGTATTTTTAATCATTTGGCTCATTAACTTTTTAATTAATGTAAAATAACAGCTTTGCTCATTTTCTTAGATTTTCTTTAAGATTGTAAGAAATTATATTTTTGCCAAATTTAGTAGTTTATATGATGCAGCTCATTTTGACTTGAGCTATTATAGAAAACAGAGAAGACCAAAAACATTCATGGTGTTTAGTGGGGAAAGTAAGTTTTAGACTAATGAGAACGCCAAAGAACACCTTGATCATTGTCCCAATAAGACACAATTCATAAGATAGTTTTATGTTTTCAGAATGAAGCGTGAGTCCTCTCAGGAGTATTAATAGTTAGAGATGCTTATCTGAAGTGATTTGTTATCAGAATTAGAAGAAATTGACGTCTGCATGCATGTAGTATGAGGTCTAGGAAAGAAAATAGTAGATTTTAATGGTAGCAGGTGCCTTGGAGAGCATAATCTGGTACTTTTTTTAAAAAAAGATTTTATTTATTTAAGAGTGAGAGAGAGAAGGGGGAAGGGCAGAAGGAGAAGGAGAAGCACACTCCCTGCTGAGCAGGGAGCCAGACTTGGGGCTCTATCCCAGGACCCTGAGATCATGACCCAAGCTGAAGGCACGGGCTTAACTGACTGAGCCATGCAGATGCCCCTAATCTAGTACTTTTCAAATTCATTATTTTAGTCCTAGAACCTGTTTTCTGGATGTTTTATTTCAGTGTTGAATGTAGAAAGCAGACTGAGGGGGAGGTGGTTTGACTAAATGGGGTCTGGGACTCCAGAGCTTCCCCACCCAGGCACCCCTCCATCTGCTCCTCTCTTCCGCGGAGCACCCGAGGCACCACTGCGAAACTAAAGACTCCCAGAATCAGCATGCTATACAAAGCAAAACTGATAAGGAGACAGATGACATTATAGATTTGTAGAGATGGGACAGGTGAGTCAATAATGGGTGGTCAGACAATTGATTAACCATAAACAAACAAAAAGTTGAATTTGAAACTCATCAGTTAGGAAAATAAATTTTGGGTGCGTCGAGAACTGAAATGTGGAAAGCAAAACTGACTGACCCTTGAGTTCCTGGTAGCATTGTTTGAATAACAAAAACCTGGAAATAACTCAAATACCATAGACAGGAGAGTGGATTTATCAGTTTCGGCCTAGCCGTGCAGTAGAATACTACGTAGCAATGAAAATGAATGAACCGTCCTGTATATTAACTTGGTTGAATCTCAAAAGCAATCACAAAAGACTATAGATATAGTCAAATCCCATCTGTATGAAGGTCAGAAGCAGTCAGGACTGAACAATATCGTGAGGCATATATCCTTGTGTGATGACAACGTGAAGAAGGTAAGGGAGGGAGCATGAACATAAAACTCAGGGAAAGGGCCACCTCTGGAAAGGGTAGAAGAGGGTATAATTAGAGAGGAGCATAGGCCTCAAGGATCATAGTACTGTTCTATTTCTTAAGCTAAGTGATGGAGATGCTGTTGTATTTTTTTAAAACTGTACTTAGTGTCCTATACATTCAGATATCACACATTTCATAAAAAGTACAAATACAATAATTGGTACAAGGCCTCTTAAGTCTCCAGAGACACAACCACCTGTAGTGTAATGTTCCCACAGGAAAGTCTTCAGGAAATTTGGAGTGTTCTGGGAGAGCTAGGTTGGTTCATGGCTTCCCCAGGCTGCAATGTCAGGTCCCTGCCACAGCCATGATTGCTACTGAACTTCAGCGGTCCCTCAGATAGTTCATGAGAAGACAGCTCCAGGGGCAGGAGTGAGTGCTCCCTGCCAACTTCCCCAGCCTCATCTAACCCGTCAGAACCCGGTTTCAGGTGACGTCAGCAGCTAGTCTACTTTTGTGTCCTGCGTTTTCTAGACTTTCTATTTATTTATCGCATAATGTACAGATTTTTTTTTTTACCTATATTTGCCCTGGGCAGGGCCTTTAGGATACAGTAATGAGCAGAACCAAGTTTTGCCTTGGAAGGTCAAAAGAGCAGAAAAGGACCATGACCATATCTCAGAGACTGGCACTTGTCCCCCAGCATTTGTTCTGTCTCTCCTTCACATGGAGAGAGCCCTGAATTTTAGCCATACACATGGCCACCCCAAATAGAAACGTTTCTAAGCCTTCTGTGCAGCCAGCCATGAACACGTAATTTAATTCTAACCAGTAGAATGTACATGAAAGTGATGTGTATAACTATAACTGGGTCTCATATTGACAGGGAAGGAAGAGGCTGTCCCTTTATTCACAGCGCAGCGTGCGTGAACGCGTTCCGACGCACACTGTGAAGGACCTGTGCTGGCGAGCGCCATCTTAGGCCATGCGGGTGAGGGGTAGAGCAATGAGATAGAGCGGCTCGAGTTAGAGACTGTGCAGCGTCAGGCTTCTGATAAGCAGAGCCATCGCACCATCCCAGACTTCTCCATGAGACAGGAAAAGACGGTCCTGTTTAAGTCTGTGGTATTTTGGTTCTCTGCTACTTGCAGCCCTGCTTATATCCTGATTAATTTTTTAAAAAGATTTTATTTATTTATTTGTCGGGGGGAGTGGGGGACAGCAGGCAGAGGGAGAAGCAGGCTCCCTGCCGAGCAAGGAGCCTGATGTGGGACTCGATCCCAGAGCCCCTGGGATCATGACCTGAGCCAAAGGCAGGTGCTTAATGGCTGAGCCACCCAGGTGTCCCTATTTTGATTGAGTCAACGTGCAGACATGTGATCACAGCACTGTGTTACACATTATGATGGAATTATGTAGATCTGTAACAGATCTGTATACAATGCTGGGAAGGCAGGGAGGCTTTCATAAGTATTTAAGTTTCAGGCTGCTTATAAAAGAGGAAGAGAAGCTTTGCAGATAAAAAAGGGGTGGGCATTTAAGGCAATGGACATGGCAGGAATAAAAGTATGGAAGTGTGAGCATATAGGCTTTTCTCGTTCCATAACATGAGTTAGAAGGATATAACTTGAAATTACAAAAATATATGAGAGAGAGAGAGAGAAAAAACACTGAAGTTGGGGGGCAGAGGGAGAGGAGAAAAAGTCTCAAGCAGACTCTACACTGAGCATGGAGCTTGACATGGGGCTCGATCCCATCACCTGGAGATCATGACTAGAGCCAAAACCAAGAGTCAGACACTCAACTGCACCCACCCAGGCATCCTGATTAAGGAAATCAGTTTATGTATACAGACTGCTACTGATTATCATTTGTAAGGGGGCACCAAAGCTGTTGAGGATGGCTTGGGCCATTGTCCATGGTAGCAAGAGATTAAGAATTGATAGAACCAGTGGTGTCTTGGTGATGGTAAGAAAGTAAAAATCTTGTTACACCTGAGTACAAGCTAAATGTGATCACCTACTAGATTTTCTGAGGAGTGTTCCAATGGTAAGGCTATGCCCCTTTATTAAAATTGTTGGAGGAAACACAACTGTTTTAAATGCAACTATTGTAGCGTCTTAGGCTGTGCAAGGTAGATTTGGCTGGAATTACTGGCAAGGGTGGGATCGTGAAGGACCAGCCCAACCTATTTCCAGAGTACCTTGCCCAGCTTGGCCTGCAAATGGCAGCTTGGTTGTGTATGGAGATCGACGAGTTCTGTGTGCTCACATCTGATTTCCAGCTTGCAAGTGTGTGGATGAAAATATACATCAAGTTACTTTTGGCTTCACCACAATTTTAAACTCAAAAAGCCCATATTACAGTAATATATGAGAGTATGTATGAATGCTACATGAATATTGTAATAGTCATAATATAGGATGTTCATTCCTAGAATTGTGATGACATCTACTGAATTGCAGCCAGTTCATTTGCATATTCATGCCCACTTAGCTCAAATAAGTCCCTGTTTGTTTGCACATTAACGTCTGATTTCAGCACCAGTTAACTAATTTACATATCCCTGTTCAGTTGGTTAGTGATGTTCATATGTGGAATGTTGGTGCAGCTGTTTGTGCTTTGAGGAGCTTGGGGAGCACAGTGGTTTAGTGGAAGGAGTACCTATTACTCATCCTGCTTTTACTAGGCAAGTCACGTTAACTTTCTGAGCCCTCGACTGCTCCGCTGTGTAATGAAGTTAGTAACACTTACCCTGCCTGTTTCCTAGGGTTGTTGTGTCAATTTCCAAATCGGAGGTGACAACATATAGTCGACATTTCTAGGCTACCTGTATTCCAGGGATGTTCCCGGAACATCCGCATGTAGGAAGGTTCTAGGTATCATCAAAGACAAGACTTGCAAGCAGACACAGTTTTAATGAATGTTCTAAGTACTTTGGGGAGCATGGAGGAGAAAACCGTGAGCGTTGCCAGAGGGAGTCTTAGAAGATGTTGCAAAGGAGGAATCTTTATATTGCAGTTGGAAAGGTGAGTTAACCAGACTGCCCTGGGGAGTGGCATGTACCTCCCTCCTCAAGTAGGGAGAAGATGGAAACGACACCTGATGTATGAGAGCTTCATGGGATAGTAGGTATTTGGGGTTGAAGCAGAGAATGTTGGGAAAGATAAGGCTCAGAGAAGGGAGACCGGTGGGCAGGTCTCAGAGGACCTGGTATAACAGCCAGAGGACATGGATTTTGTCCTCTGGGTGATGAGTAGAGTGAGGTAAGTTGTGGTGTTATTTCAGGTGAGAGCTTATAAGATCACGCCAGCTTTTTAAGAGGTAACAGTGGGGGTGTGGGGGGGAGTAGATCCAAAAGCCAATTTCGAGGAAGAATCACGTAGACATGATGACTCCTTTCTGTGTGAAGTTTGAACAAAGATAGGCATTTTGGCCGATTCCCAGTTTTCCAATCTGGTGACTTGGGTAGCTAATGATTTTATTTAAGATAGGAAATGCAAGAAGAGGGTAGTTTTTAATGGAGTATTAGGGGTGAAGATATCTTTTTTCCCCCTAACATATATTTTCATATTTCTCTCTTAGTTTCACTTTAATCTATCCAGCCTAATCTAACCACATCTAATCTAACCAACTCTGTTAACGACTCCCTCATATTTAAGGCATTCAGCAGTCTGATTACCCAGCACCATTCCCCTTCCTAAGTCTGATGTTGGAGCTAGGGTTTTCTTCCTTCCCTCCTCCTCCTTTTAAATTGCAGATACCACCTTCTCCTTTTTAGGCTTTGGTTGGTGTATTAATTTGAGTGCTCTTCTTAAACTCTCTGAAGAATATGAATTCTTTATTTTTTATTCCTAGATGGACCTGTATTTTTATTACTAAAATCAAACTACCATTCGTCTTTCTTACCATTTTGCTTTGCGATTTTTGTGCCAGGTCGCTTAACTGGTTTTCTCAGTTAATAGAGAGAAGTTAAATGATTTCTGTGACTCTCAGTCCATCTAAAACTCGAGGTTCTTGAGTCTCAGCACTTGGTCTGTTCCTAAAGATAGGAGTCTGAGGACTAGTTAGAGGTTCAGAGCATGGTCTCCGCAGTCAGTCTTACTGCCTGGGTGAGTTTGGACAGACAACACCTTTGTCAGTTTCTCTTTCTATAAACTGAATATACTTCTGTCATATGACTTATGTCGTAGGGCCACAGTGAGGATGAAATGTGTTAACATTTGTAAAGGGTTGAGAACTGTGCCTGGCACGAATTAAATGCTGATTAAATGTTAACTATTGCTAATTTATCTGGGGTCTGCCTCCCCTGCCCCAGCACCTGGCATCACACTTTTTAAATTAATGAATAGATATGCTAATGGTCAAACACATTCCAGTAAAATCTCCTAGAATGGTCCTCAGAAGCTCCTTTTTCCCCCATTCTCTTTTTTGACAAAAGGTCGTCTGGAGTATTGAAAACCTGTGCTTACATCAGTGATCATTGCAATCATGTCATGTTAAGCGGAGTCCAAAGCAGTGGTCTGGGTGGGCAGCACTTAGCGACTCTTCAGTGACCTGTTCGTACCATTTACCCCCGCCCCAGGGGTAAATACTCAAGGCAATAATGAAAATGGCCATTTCTCTTCAAAATCATTTTGATATTCAGTGCCACTAACTGCGTTTTACTCTGTAAATAATTGAGGATGATTAGTAGATGGTGAAATAGGAGGTTAAAATGGAAAGGTCATTTCTTCTATGAACTAACTACTTTCCATCTGATCATTCGGTGACGTTTTACAAACACTGTTGTCTTGCCTGCCTGCCCCTTAGCTTCATTGTGAAGTCACTTCCTGGTTACTTGTAAAAACAAAAAACGTAATTTACTAACCTTTTTTTTTTTTTTAAGGTTTTATTTACTTATTTGACACAGAGAGACAAATCCCAAGTAGGCAGAGAGGCAAGCAGAGGGCGAGGCAGAAGCAGGCTTCCTGCTGAGCAGCGAGCCCAATGTGGGGCTCCTTCCCAGGACCCTGAGACCATGACCTGAGCTGATTGCAGCGGCTTAACCCACTGAGCCATGCAGGCACCCCTACTAACCATTCTTAACCTAAAAAAAAAAAAAAAAAAGTGGCTTTCTCATGCCACTTCCTAGTCAATAAAAAATCCTAGAGCTATCAGAGATCTCAGATGAGTATCATAAAGGGAAATGATCTTTCGAAAACAACATACATTCTTAAGACCAATAAAGGTATGTGACTGAAACTAGTTAAGAAAAGATAGCGGCTAATCCAAAAGGGACATTTTTTGGCTTGGCTTGGAAGGTGAGCAGTTAACCATTCATGGCCGTCATTGCCCATAGCGTGGTTGTGGGAGGAGGACCGGGAAAAGCGAGGCTGCTGCTGGGACACACCGCTCATCTAGGAGTATCTTCTTCTAGATTCTGTGACTTACTGGGAATCCGTAATCCTGACTCTTCTTGAATACCTTATTGAGTCATTTAAAAAGCATTTCTCAAGAGAAGGTCTTGTGCCATCAGAATTCTTTAGCATCTAAATTGAGCTGTTGTCTCTGATCATTTCTAAACTGTTTACTCTGATGAACTCAATAGATGGAGTTTCCTCAATACAGAATTTGGACTTCTTTCCCAAGAAATTGAAATCCTTTGTTCCCGAAATTGTAGTATGGTTCTCTTTATACCTTCACTTCTAGGACATTTTTGGGTAAATATAATGCCAAGAGGGAACAATTAGCTCAGTTTTAGATGGCATTTGCTGAGATTTTAGCCATAATTGTTTGTTGACCCTTTGAAATTTGTGGCCTTTGAAATTTCGTTTTTAAAAAGGATTTCTGAGCTCTCCCTAATTGTGCTACTTTTTTCCTCCCCTGGATCTGGCAGGAGTTTCTGGATACGATTATTTAGTGCATAGTCTGTATCCCAATTCACTGATTTATAGTACAGCTTTTTATAGAGAAATGACCTTGTGTTCTTCTTAGGAAGGCCTGATTATATATATGCATTTTTACCCAGGATTCTCAGGTGGTCTTTCTTGCAAGAAATCATTTATTAATTTATTAGAACTTTTTTTTTACTGTGTTATGTTAGTCACCATAAAATACATCATTAGTTTTTGATGCAGTGTCCCAGGATTCTTTGTTTGCATATACACCCAGAGCTCCGTTCAGTACGTGCCCTCCTTCATACCACCAGGCTCACTCATCCTTCCACCCCCCTCCCCTCTAAAACCCTCAGTTTGTTTCTCGGAGTCCACAGTCTCGTGGTCTGTCTCCCCCTCCAATTCCCCCCCTTCACTTTTCCTTTCCTTCTCCTAATGTCCTCCACATTATTCCTTATGCTCCACAAGTAAGTGAAACCATATAATTGGCTCTCTCTGCTTGACTTATCTCACTCAGCATAATCTCCTCCCGTCCCGTCCATGTTGATATAAAAGTTGGGAATTCATCATTCCCCTTCTCCCCACCACCCCAGAACCCACTCTTCTTTCAGCACATTTGATTTCATTAAATAGCATTTCAGCTTACCAGCTGCTAAACCTGGAAGTCATCCTTCTCTTCTGTAAGCAGTTAATCCATCCCCAGATCCTGCTGATACTGTCTCCTAACCGATCTACTGTTACAAACCCATCAACTCTTTGTTTTTTTAAAAGTGACTCACCTCCACCCAGGTTCTAACTGCCATCACCTCTTGGTTGGTCCTGCCTCTACCTTGGACCCCTTTCAAATCATTCGTTATATTGGGAACCAGAGTGACTTAAAAATATTCAGTGATTTTTAAAAAAATTATATCTCTTAGTACTAAGTTCCATGTCCTTAATACACCTAATAGTGTTCTGCCTGTTTGGGCACCAATTGCACAAGGCCCCTTTGTGGCCTCCTTTCCGACCACAGCCACGCTGGGCTTCTGAGGACATGCATCCCCATTCAGGCCTTGGGACCTCCTTATATGCTGCTCCCTGTATCTGGAGTTGGCTCACCCCATCTTCCCTTTCTCCTTGATATCTAGTTGTCAACTTTAATGTAGTTATCTGCCTTGTATGATTTTTAAATGATGCTTATTAAATACTTACCATGTGTCAATCAGTAGTCTAAAACTTTTAACATGGAGTGTCTTCTTTTAATCTCTCAACTCTTACTTCCTTGAGGAAAGTTTTCTTGTTTTGTTTTTTTAAATCCCTCCCTATCCTGCCCGACTAGGTTAGCTTCTTCATTTGTAGCACGTGGCATGCTTATAATTACTCCATATTTTCTTATTGTTTGTGTTAAAATTGTTTGTTCAGTATTTATCCTAAGTTCCAAGCTGACGGGTGCCATGTCATTTGAGGTAACCGTACATCTCAATTTCCTCATACAGTGTCTGGCATCTGTAGTCAGCACTCAATAAATATTCATGCTTTTTACAAGTGAAAAGAAATTCAGTATTACACATTAACCAAACAGTGAACTAGATAGAAGTTGAGGTCTTTTCAAGCGTAGAACTTTTTCCAATATATTAGTAATACTTGAGGGAAACATGAGTACATCACAGATTAAATTGTATTAGGAAGGAAGTTAAGGGAAACTAATATTTGAGAGAAGAGAGTGAAGTTACTGAGGTGTCATTTTTTTGCAGTACATGGTTACTTCTTGACTTTCAGAATCATTTTGTGAAGGAGACCTTATTTTCTAATTCTTTATGGCTAAGAAAACCATGTCTCATAGTGGTTAAGTGACTTGACCAAAGTCACACAACTGGTAAACGGTAGAGGTGAACAATTGATATCATGGAGTTTATTATACACAGTTTGCAAAATAACTTGGATTTTGAAATAGCTTGTGCATTTTTCTCTTTTATTGTGACAATTTACATACAGTAGGCCACATTCACTTAAAATGAACATTTCGTTGAGTTTTGATAGATGTGTTTGTTTACCTGTCATGATTCCAAGCATTTTCATCACTCAAGAGTTTCCTTGTGCCCTTTTGTAGACCATTCTCTCTATTCCCAGCCTTAGGTGACTACCAACGTGATTTGTCCCAATAGGTTAGCTTGCAATTTCTAAATCTTATGTAAATAGACTCATATAGTATACAGTTTTGTGACTGGCTTCTTTGAGAACATAATGATTTTGACATTTTTCCATGTTACTGCATCTATCAGTAATTTGTCCCTCTTTTATTGCTAAGTGGTACTCTGTTGTATAGGTGTACCACAAGAGAGAGAGGATATACCACAACGTTTACCTTCTAGCTGTTGATGTGTTTGTGTTGTGTCCAGGTTTTGGTTATTGAGAATAATGCTGCTATAAGCATTTGTGTATAAGTCTTGGTGTGGCACATAAATTTTCAATTCTCTTGGGAATACTGAGGAGTGGAATTGTGCGTCCTGTGGTAGGAATATGCTTAACTTTTTAAGAAACTGCCAGATTTTTAAAGTGAGAGTATCATTTTAAATTTCCACCAGCAGTATATGCCAACACTTGGTATTGTCAGTTTTTCTAATTTCAGACATTCTAGTGGGTATACAGTGGTATCTCATCATGGCTTGTGAATTTTTTAATGTGATCTTATTGATGGTAGAAGGCTATACACTGTGGGTTTGTGCATTCTATATCCAAGTCAGAATCTACCTCAAGTCCTTTTTCTCTTGTAATAATTAGTCCAGGCCTGTTACTCTGTCATTCTTTTAGTGTAACTTTTTTTTATACCTACTTTCATGAATTTAGAGAAAGGAGGCATAACTGTTTCACAGGTCAACTGGGAAAGCCACATTTATATTCATTTATATGTTAAAAGTAGTGTTTGTTAAATATACCGATCATTGTGCATCTGTATTGCTCTAGCATCTTCTGAAAGTTTGTACAATATTATTAAACAGGTAGTGAGTGAATTGTAAATAAGTCCTGCTCTGAGGCTAAAAATTCCCAATTGTTGCCTTATTAGTAATCATAGGATTAATGCAAAGTGCTGCTAATTAAGACTTGCTTTTTTTCTTTGAGTGCCGCCATGGCAGCAAATGGTATCTTATACTGACAAGCTGTAAATTAAAATTTGCAGAATGCAAGACCCAGTCTAGGGAAAATGAAGTTATGTATAGGTGACTTGTTCCATTTGAATTAATCAAAGGGCTGCTGGTGTAGACCAGCTGTGTTCTCTGATGACAAAAACGAATCTTGACATTTTGGATAATGAAAATCCAGTTCAGCACCTCTTGGAGATATGTATGATAATATATTGTCAGTCAGAAGCAGAGGGAAGGAGGGAAGCAAAAACCCTGTCTTATTAAAATAGACAGTGTGACAAGTGGACCTGGTTGGATCTCCAGCTTCTAGGGGGAAAAATGCCAAGGGAAGCCTTTTTTTAAAAAAATGAGAGGAATAGCTGTTTTACGGAAGGAGAGTGAAAGATTTGACTTCTAATGCATGGCCTCTGTGACAGTTGACTTTGTTCATGATTCCTAGTTTCATGGTTTATTTTACTGGGGTGCAGGGTGAGGCATGAAAAGCCCAGAAAGGGACTCACTTTCTTTTAGTTTGACAGTATTAGTGCAATCATCTAGTTCATACCTTGTAAGCCCACTTATTATTTCCTCTGCGTGTGTTTTTTCTAGTTTAGCGGATTAGCTGCACTGTCTCTTCAAAGGCTATCCAATCAAGGAGGGGTTATTAAAACCAGGGCGATTTATGACTGAGAATTAATTAGAGAAGCATTTTCATGCAAAACATCCAATTTTTTGATTAGCAATGGAGCAGGGCTGCAATTAACACTCTAGGAAGCTTAAATTTCCAGCTTTTTGATTCTCAGGAAATGAGATTATCAAACCAGGGTCAGACACTTGACAGCAAAGCAGGGGTGGGGGAGTGTGAAATTTATATGTAAAAAAAGAAAAAAAAAATTGTCTTTTGGTTTTAATTCTGAGATTGCCATTAAGGCAATGGGAAATTCAGAGAAGTGGAAGAATAAGAAATCTGAAAATGCAAGAACCTGAAATGCCCAATTCTTCAGTGGCCTATTTGCTATGCAAAGTACCTGTTTTAAATGTTTGCCTGGAATAGGTTTTACAAGCGCAGTGATATTTTTTGTTCCTGCATTCTTACTTATTCTTCAGTTTTTCTCTAATAAATTTCGTTTACTTAGTCAGTTGCTGAACAAATTTTTAAAGTGTTTATATGCTTTGGAGAGAAGCCAACCTTTTCTTCCATTAGAAAAGGAACCATTTTTTCTAAATGGTGGTTTGCTATTTCGGGAGTCTGTTTATTTTGTGTCTTTATTGGTTTTTTTTTTTAATTATTTTAAATCAATTGAGACGTGATCTAGGAAGCGAAATTATCTCAAGACATAGATTACCACTTAATGATAAGTGACCTTTGTCAAGCGTAGGTGCCCGAGTTAAAAAGAAATGTAACCCCAGGCCTCTGGTAGAGCGGTGTATCCTGTCATCAGCCTAATTGGTGCTCCCCAAGGAAATACAACATAATGAAAATTCATTTGTTCTGGAAAATATTTTTACTCCCTCTTTTCTTAATTTAGACATCTAATATCAATTGAGAACCGGAGGAGCACTGTATCTTTTACGTTAGCGCCGTCTGCCAGGGGGAGACTCCTACCTTTGTCTTCTTTGCACATTAGAGTCCAAGATTTTTAAGTAAAGGGACCTTGTCAGTACTTCTGCGTCATCCAGTGTTTTCTTCCCTGGCCTGTTTTTTTGCTCTCACGATGGTGCTCTGTGCATCTGAGGCTGTCAGTATACACATTTATGGACTGCCTGCTTTTTGACATCAGGGAAATTGTTCATATCCGTACCGAGATGGAACGCGGGTGATGAGCCCTACCTAGGCCTGAGATGGTGGTAGGGTTCAGAATCTGGCTTTTCTCATGCTCTTCCCGTGTGGATCTTCTTTATTTATATATTGGAGCTTTTGTTAGAAACTTGGGGGTTATTTTAAAAAACAGATTTATAAGCAGTTTTTGGACTATGCTAACCATGAATGGAAGAGACCATATGGTGACTACATAGTCAGTGATTTCTGTCATTGCATTTTTCTCCCTAAAGCATCTCTGATTTAGGAACAAGATTCATTGATCTAGTCCATCATTCTTGCAATCCCACTATGGATTCTCAGCTTTATTTGTCAGTCTTGCTTAATCCCCCTTCCTTTGTTGGTGAAGAGTATCTATCACCGGCTGGATGAAAATTGGCTGCAGTTTAATCTTGGGGAAAGGAGGAGGAAAAACCGCCAATCAGGGGCTGAAGAGTTGAGCTTGTCAGATTTGTAGCCTTCAGCCTCAAATGCTGGTCTTCATGTTTTTAGATGTTGATGATTATGTGCTTTTTTTGGTATCTAATAAGTATTTGCTGAAAGAATTTACAGGGTTATGTTTATAGGTGTTTTCTTTGTGGGCAGATGTTTCTGCATTTCCAGGTCCACACAGGGGGAACCTAAGCAGAGGAATGAAGGATTCATAACTGTATGTGCGTGTATGATGGGGTCAGGGGTGGTGTGTGAACGGCTTTAAGGGAGTCTGCCTCCAGAATTGTCTGCAGATATGTAGCAGAAGGCGAAAGAAGGTACCTGGTTTTCATAATAGCAAATAATAGCATTAATAGTAATAATGCTATTATTAGGGATAGTTATATGCTTATATTAGTAATAGTAAATTTATTGTTATAATAGTAGTAGTAAAATGCTGTTATTACATGTAAACACACATATATAAATTCAGAAGTACATATATAAATACTGTTCCTAACTGCAAAAGCAATGTTACTACCTATAGAAGAAAACGATAAAACAACTCCAACAAAAGCACGTGAAATAAGTGTGGACATACCTATATTCAAGTATTTATTTCAGTATCAAAGAGAAATAATTGAATTTATCAAAATTGGAAAAATTAATCAAGAGAGGCATTCTAATTAAATACGAATCTTTCTAAGGAAAGCAAGGTTTATTGTTTAGTGGAGTAGAAAACCAAGCATATTCTATGGCTTTTTTTTCTCTCCCTCCTTTAATGTTAGTTTTTAAAAAACTACAGTTTGATATAGTTCAATTCATCAAATAATTAATTAAGGAACTTGATTTGCTTTAAGAGGCTCACAATTGTTAATAACCTTATTCCAATCTGAAATTCCCAGTGGTGGGGGGAGCGTGTCAGCTGTTCTAGCTGTTCTGTTGGCAACATTTCTGCTTTGTTTGCTTTGCTCTGTGCTCAGTTTCTATCATGGTGGATGATGGACTTGGGTGTAGGCTATTGAAAAATCTTTGCGGGTGATGTTTGGAAAAGATCGCTTTTACTTTTAAGTATAACATAGTCAGTCTTTGATAGTGGTTGACTCCTGTGTTTATATGATTATACCTTCCTGTATAGATACAGATTTTTAACTATTAGGTATACAGGTAAATATTTCATTCTTATTTAAAAAAATTTTCATTCTTATTGAAATTTGTACTGGGAAAATTACATTGTTATTGAATGCCTGAAACCCTCTATTCCTTAATCCTATTTTTCATTAAAATACTCGATTTGATAAGGATGTCTTATTCTAGCAGAAATAGTATGGAAACAAAGAAGGCTATTTTTTTTTTTTTTTAAGAATCCTGATCAATGTAATTTAAGAAATCCAATGTTTATGAGCTGATGGGCAGTGTAGGCCAGTGAAATGGAAGGTTGACACCTTGGGGTTCCAAGCAATGAACTAGGAGAGATTCAGGTCAGGAATTGAAATAATGTGAGTCATCTATGTGGTAGATAGAAACCCTGGGGTCATTGAGCTTTTCAAGTCGGGATAAATTCAGAGAAAGGCTCAAGACTTCCTTGTTTGACCACCTCACTCCTCGTGGAACTTGAAGAGTAAATTCAGTAAGTTAGGGAGAGGGCAGATGAATGGACAGTGAAGGTTTATAAGTGTAAAAATCTTCCACCATCAACTTTTTAAAGACCAGTACCCATAATCAATTCCCAGTAACCATAATCAAATGTTTGCTTTTGATAACTATACCTTTGTGGACACAATATATCTGAATATATCCAAAGATATTAAAGCTGTCTTTTCCAAACATCACTGGCAAAGACTTTTTTGATGGTTTAGTAGTTTGCTCTTGACTACAGGTTCCTGAGTTAGAACTGTAGGACATCTGCAGCCATTGCGCTCATTATGGTCAGCGAAAAACAATGTGAGACTAACTAATCCTTAATGGAAATAACTTGTTCTGATGAGATGAAATGAAATAGAGCCGTGAACTTTCTTTTTTTAAACACCGTGGATTTCTCTCCATCTCTTATATGAACCTTCTTTGAGGCCCAGGTGAGCGCAAGACTTCCCAGGTTCTTGACAGGACCCCACACTTCCTCAGATTATTCTAAGCATGAAGTACTGTTGCACATCACATCAATGCTTTCAGATTTCTTCCTAATTGCTTGATAGTATGATAACAAAATCTTGATAGTATAAGAACAAAAAGCTTGCTGTTCTATAGCTGGTTTCTCTTAAATAATATAAAAAATGTTGTAAATGATTAGTGGCTTGGATGACTTCCCACATTTCTCTCTGGGAGTCTTAAATTACTATGATTCTGGTGGTTGTGTTCAACTTCATTGCCATTAACCACTGCTGAGGTCTCCTGCTTACTCACTGTGCAGTCATTGCCCTAAGAGGCATTTAGTACAGGATGAATGAACAATCCCTTCTTTGTGTGTTCAGTGAATGTACAGATACTTTCAAATGGTGGTCCTCAACTAGAGTTTCTTTAAAATGGGAGACATGCTGAAGAAATATTTTCAAAAAGACTCTTTTTTCCATAGCAGGTGGCTTATTTGGTAGTTGTGTTATGTTTGGCAGTAGGCTGACAGGTTGTCTTAGAATATTTAAATGGCTAGGAAGATACATTTCTTAATATTGACATATGATTGATTTAAGTTAAAGGTCAAACTCCATGGCTGTGGTCTAAAATCCAAATGTACTTTGATGTATGTGACTAAAATTTGGATGGACTTCAGTGATACTAAATGCCTCAAAAACATTATATTCTCCTGCGGGACCAGGAAGTGTCTTCTGCGTTCATGTAGTCTAGTGGCTTGAAAACTGAGCTTATCCTCTCGTATATACACAGGCCCGAAAAGGTTGAATGGGCCGGTCGAGAAGCCTGGTTCTCTCCTGAAAGCTTCAGCCAGGGAGGCTGAAGTTCATTGTTTTGTTTGATATTTTGGGACTTAGATAAGATTTTTTTAAATTAAAGTAGAGTTGATGCACATTGTTACATTAGTTTCGAGTGTGCAGCTTAGTGATTGGACAGCTCTATATGTCACGCCGTGATCACTGTAAGTATGTAAGTGTGTAAGATTCTTTTCTTTCAAGTGTTCCTCTGTATACTTCTTTGTTTTTTGAATTTTATACATGAAATTATTGTTCATGTTTGAATTTTTTTTAAAGTTAAGTAAAATCTTCGAACTTCTCATTCTTTTTTGTTCCTCTGCCCAGACTATCCACTGTAAGAAATCTGGTATGCCTCCTTCCAGTTCCCGCTCTATGCACTGATACATGTATTACATGATTTCCCAGATATACATTTTCCAAATGTCGCTTTTTCAGAAATGTTGCCCTGAACACTTTCATGAACATTTGTGAATATCCCTTAAAATAGGTGTCTAGAAGAGGAATTCTTGGTTAAGAGGATAAGCCTGTTCAAAACTGGAATATGAAAATTTGAATTTGAATAGATTATCAAATTACATTTCAAAAAATGTTTACCATTTTACATTCTCTCCAAAAGTCTATGAAAGCATCCATTTCTTGATTTTCTTGACACCACTGGACATTATCCATTTTTTAAGAACTTTGAGTGCAGGGGCGTCCCGGTGGCTCAGTTGGTAAAGCCTCCAGCTTGAGTTTCAGCACAGGTCATGATCTCAGGGTCATGAAATGGAGCCCCATGTGGGGCTTCATGTTGGTTGTGGAGCCTGCTTAAGATTCCCTCATGCCCTCCCTTTGCTCTTCCTCCCCCATGACCACTCATGTGCATGTGTGTGTTCTTGCTCTCTCTCTCTCAAAAAAAAGAAAAAAGAATAAAATTTGAGTACCTACCTGAATTAGGCAGTTTACCATCTTTTCTACATTTATTTGACCCTTGTAGTTTTTCCTTTTTTTTTTTTTTTTTTTTTGTTTTAAGATTTTCTTTATTTATTTGACAGAGAGAGAGATCACAAGTAGAGAGGCAGGCAGAGAGAGAGGGGGAAGCAGGCTCCTGCTAAGCAAAGAGCCCCATGCTGGCTCTATCCCAGGACCCTGAGATCATGATCTGAGCCGAAGGCAGAGGCTTTAACCCACTGAGCCACCCAGGTGCCCCAACCCTGTAGTTTTTTCATTGAATTAGAGTCTAATACCATTTAATCATTTACCCCTTTGCTATTTTTTATTGGGTTGTTTGTCTCTTTTTGCTAGATATTCTTTATATGTTCTTGATGTAAATGTATTATGCTTTTTTTTTTTTTTTTTCCTCTCTAGTCTGACCCTTAGATTTAATGTGGTGGGGCTGGGGGAGAATAATATTTTTCTAAAAATAATTTTAAAGCCATTAAACTAGCAATGTTTTTGGTGGTATGATTTCTTTCAGATAGATGGATAGATGTTTTAAAAAGATTCTTAAGTAGACATTGCAGTTTTCCTTGGGAAATCTTTTCTAGTGTCTCACAGTTTATACAAATTTTGTTTCCCAACTTAAAGAAAAATTAAGGAAAAATTAACATCCTTAGTAAGTCCAAAGAGCAGTTCAGCTTCCTTAGTAGTCTTTTTCCACTTTTAATCTTTTGAGGAACCTGCATATTGTCTTCCACCGTGGCTGTACCACTTTCTCATTCCTGCTGGCAGTGTACTAGGATTTCTTCTTCTCCACATGCTCGCTGCCACTTGTTATATTTCTTGTCTTTTTCATTTTAGCCATGCTGGCAGGTGTAAGGCAATGTCTCATTGTGTGTGTGTGTTTTTTTTTTTTTTTAAAGATTTTATTCATTTATTTGACAGAGAGAGATCACAAGTAGGCAGAGAGGCAGGTAGAGAAAGAGGGGGAAGCAGGCTCCCTGCTGAGCAGAGAGTCTGATGCGGGGCTGGATCCGAGGACCCTGGGATCATGCCCTGAGCAGAAGGCAGAGGCTTAACCTACTGAGCCACCCAGGCACCCTCTCATTGTGGTTTTGATTTGCATTTCCCCGATGATAAGGGATATTTAGCATCTTTTCATGTATCACTAGGCCATCTGTATGTCTTCTTCGGAGCAACGTCTTTTCAGGTTCCCTGCCTATTTTTCAATCTGATTGTTTGCTTTCTTTGGTGTTGAGTTGTATAAGTTCTTTATATATTTTGGATATTTACTCCTTATTGGTATATCATTTACAAATAACTTTTTCCCATTTGATAGGTTGCCTTTTTGTCTTGTTGACCGTTTTCTTCACTGTGCAGAAGCTTTTTATTTAGCTGTAGTCCCAATAGTTTATTTACCTTAGAAAGATATTGCTATAGCCAATAATTATGAAATTATGACCTCTGTTATCTTTTAGGATTTTTACAGTTTCACATTTTACATTTAGGTCTTTAATTCATTTTGATTTTATTTTTGTGTATGGCATAACAAAGTGGTCTAGTTTCATTCTTTTGTATGTAACTGTCCAGTTTTCCCAACACCATTTATTAAAGAGATGGTCTTTTACCCATTATATATTCTTGCTTTTGATAATGAAGTAGCAGAAAGAGAAATTAAGAAACAAGTTCATTTACAGTTGTACCAAAAAGAATAAAATACCTAGAAGTAAACTTAACCAAGGAGGTGAAAGACCTGTAATCTGAAAGCAACAAAACATTAAGAAATTGAAGAGGACACAATGAAATTCCATGTTAGGAGGATTAATATTGTTAAAATGCCCATACTACCCAAAGCAGTCTGCAGATTCAGTGCGATTCCTATTGAAATACCAATAACATTCTTTATAGAACTAGAACAAATAATCTGAAAATTTGTATGGAATCACAAAAGTCCCTGAATATAGCCAAAGTGAACTTGAGAAAGAAGAGAAAGGCTGGAGGCAGGACAACCAGATTTCAAGATATACTACCAAGCTGTGCTAATCAAAACAGTGTGGTAGTGGCACATACACAGACGCATAGATCATGGAACCAAGTAGAGAGCCTATAACTTAAAGCATCCTTAATATGGTCAATTAATCTTTCTTAGCAGTCTAAAAAATTTTCCTATCAACATAAAATTCCAAAATTTTATTAAGTCTTTTAATTAATGTTTTAAAGCTTTAGATACTAAGTAGAAACTTGACTCTAATTTTTCTTCCGAAAATTAGTCTCTTTTATAGACTGTGATCATCTTAGTACATCTTCTGGATAGATTGTGAACAGGCATCCTCTGTAATTTTTAGAAAGGAGGAGCAGGTGTTCAGTAACCGGCTCTAGGTTGCACCTCTGCAGACCCAGAAGTGAGCATCTCAGTCTATTGAGATATGCTGTCAAGATAAAACACATTTGCCATGCATATAGGACGTAGTTACCTTGTCTAGCAATACATGATCCAACATGCGGTATTTCTGTATAAAGCACAGCGGTCATTTTTATGTTCTATTCCTCAAGACCTTCATGAAGAACTACCTCCTGGCTGAGGACCATCGCTGAGTATGGCTGGAAAAATTGTGGTATGACTAGTTGACTTTTTTTTTATCACAAGCAGCTAGTGGTGAGGTATAAATTATAAACTAGGACATTGTAAGTCCCCTTTTCTTACGATCAAAAATCAACAAATAGGGCGCCTGGGTGGCTCAGTGGGTTAAGCCGCTGCCTTCGGCTCAGGTCATGATCTCGGGGTCCTGGGATCGAGTCCCGCATCGGGCTCTCTGCTCGGCAGGGAGCCTGCTTCCCTCTCTCTCTCTCTGCCTGCCTCTCCGTCTACTTGTGATTTCTCTCTGTCAAATAAATAAATAAAATCTTTAAAAAAAAAAAAACAAATATACAGTTATGTTAATCTATGGCCATAAAGGCATAATGTATAATGACCTTTCTTACTTGTCCTTGAAAATCTTATTGGTGAGAGATGTGAAATACAATGTCTGTATCCCGAGACATTGTTTTCCAGTGTTAGAGCATGTGGGATTATTCGGAGGGTATTGTTAAACACAGCCTGGGCTCCACATCGTGAGTTTCAGATTTAGGAGGTCAGGGTGGGCTCCAAGTATTTGCATTTCTGACATGTGTTTACATGGTGCTTGATACTGCTAGCCCAGGGAACACATTCTGAGAACCACTACTCTAAAAACCTTGCCATAAAATGAAGAATGGTGATGCTAGCTAGTCAGGGTAGCCCTGTTGTCTCTGACCAGCTGCGTCTATTACCTCTTTCACACCATAGCACTTAGGAATTCTCTTCTTTCCCCTGGAGATCAAACCTAATAGAATTATGGATGTGCATTAAGAGATCATCATCAACCTTATACCTTTTCCCCTGGGCCTAGAGCAATTTGAAGAGACACATTCCCATAAAATGACATAAAATGTGTAGCTATAGTAACAAATTAACACTTACCAGCCTCTATAATTGGGTGTTTGTACAAGTTTCCTTCGTTGGGGTTTTATGCTTCAGTTACATACTGGAGATGGAGGAATGTTTAGGAGAAGGATGAAGGACTATAATACATTCTTGAAAAGATTAAAATATACACCTATACCATCTTTATCCTGGGTGTTTAACTGTACATTAGTGTTCTTTGAGTTTCTAGACTAGATTTTCTTTTGGCTGTTTTTGGTACTGAGCAATTTTGAAAGAAATCCAGTAGAAATTGTTGGTGGCGTAGTCATTGTCTGTTTACCCTTCCCCTTTTTTATTCCACCTTCTGATTATATTCTAGGTGGTAATGTTCACAGCTAAATAAATAAATTTTCCAGTGTCCCTTGCAGTTAAGTGCGACCAATGAAATGTAACCCGAGGTGGCTGGATAGGGTTTTGAGAAAACTCGTTAAAAGACCTGACTCAGGTGGAAGGTAACTTTTTATAGCTCTTCCCTCCTCCTTCTCTGGGCCTGGTATTTGGGCATAATGGCTGACATTTCAACAGCCAGCCGTGGCTATGAGGCTGTGTTCAGGTTGGAGGCCAGGTACTGATGGTGTAGAGCAGGGAGGAGCCCCAGCCCTTGATGCCCACAGAGTTGGCATTTCAGCTCTGGACTGTCCACTTTCAGATTGGAGACAGAAGTAAGTGTCTGTTTTAAAAGCAATTTGTATGTGTTTCCTGTTATTTGCAAGCAATTAAATCATTAATATTGAAGATTGCATTTTCTCTCTCTCTTTTAAAAAAATTTATTTATTTATTTATTTATTTATTTATTTGTCAGAGAGAGCGAGCACACAAGCAGGCAGAGGTGGAGAGAGAAGCAGGCTCCCTGCCGAGCAAGGAGCCCCATGTGGGACTCAATCCCAGGACCCTGTGATCATGACCTGAGCTGAAGGCAGCAGCCTGACTGAGCCACCTAGGCGTCCTGCATTTTCTCTTTATGAGATGTTCGCTGCTGACCTTCTAAGTTCACTAAAAATTATTCCACACTCCGGGCTCCTGGGTGGTGCAGTCAGTCAAGCATCTGACTCTTGGTGGTGGCTCAGGTTGTGATCTCAGGGGGCTGTGATCGAGCCTCTCACTGCACTCTGTTGCAGAGTCTGCTTGAGAGTCTCACTACCTCTGCCTCTGCCGCTCGAGCTCACGCATGCTCGCTCACTCTCTCTCATAAATAAATCTTTTTTTTAAAAAATATTTTATTTATTTATTTGACAGAGAGAGAGAGAGAGAGAGAGAGAGCGATCACAAGTAGGCAGAGAGGCAGGCAGAGAGAGAGGAGGAAGCAGGCTCCCTGGTGGGCAGAGAGCCCGATGTGGGGCTCAATCCCAGGACCCTGGGATCATGACCTGAGCTGAAGGCAGAGGCTTAACCCACTGAGCCACCCAGGCACCCCAATAAATCTTTTTTTTTTTTTTAGATTTTATTTATTTATAGACAGATCACAGTAGGCAGAGAAGCAGGCAGACAGAGAGGGGGAAGCAGGCTCCCCCCTGAGCAGAGAGCCCGATGCGGGGCTCGATCCCTGGACCCTGGGATCATGACCTGAGCTGAAGGCAGAGGCTTTAACCCACTGAGCCATCCAGGCGCCCCTCTCATAAATAAATCTTAAAAAAAAAAAAAAAAAAAAAAAAGATTCTGCTTATGGCTTCATCCTTGTCATCTTATGACTTCCATTTTTTCTTTCCTCATGAAATAGCATGTTTTAGAGTCAGATACACCGGTTTTACTTTTAACAACCTTCTTCGGGTATCATTTAAAATCACAAAATTCACTCATTTTAAAGGTACAGTTCAGTGAATTTTAGTGAATTTACCGAGTTGTTCAAACATCACCACGATCCAGTTTTAGCACCTGTTTGTCACCCCGACAGGATCCCTTGAACCATTCACAGTGACTTCCTGCCCCAGCCACAGACAATCATGAATGTACTTCCTGTCTTTATAGATTGGCCTTTTGGCACATTTCATATAAACAGAATCCTACAATCATGTGGTCTTTGGTATCTGGCTTCTTTCAGTTCACATAGTACTTTGAGGTTCATTCATGTCTATATTAGTAGTTCCTTACTTTTTACTGACGAGTAGCATTCCATTATATGGGAATACCACATTCTGCTTATCCATTCATTTGGGTTGCTTCCATTTATTTATTTATTTATTTATTTATTTATCTGTTTGGCTCTTTTGAATAATGCTGCTTATGAATATTCCTCTGCAAGGCTTTGACACAGCCAGTGTTGAACCTAGAGTCTGGTAACCTCAGGTAAATCAGCGAACTGCTCACCTCTGAACCATGTGATGAAAAAGCTGATGACGCAGTCTTCCTTGTGGAGTTGCTGTGGGGATGAAATGAAATACTGTGAGAGATCATTTATTAAGAAAGCTGAACACTGGAGACATATAAGCAATAAAATTGTTTTAAGAGCATATGTTAAATACAAATCACACGTTACAGTAGTTTTCAGTAATGCGCTGTGGTTGGTGATAATGGGACCCATAGGGTTGCAAATGACTAATTAGTATTGTCCTGATAGTTTGTTAGGTTCATTGTGGGCAGGGTGGTGCAGATCACAGCAGAAGCTGTAGTGACTGTATAAGGATCCTTCTGGAAATGCACAAATTGTGATGTTTTGGTTTGTAGGGTTTGGCGGGTTAAAAACCATCTTCTAGTTCTAAATTGCAGTGTGCAAATACCTGTTTTATTTAGGGAAGCACTTAGAATGGAAGATAAAGTATCTGAAAATTTTTGCCCTATGCTTGATGTTATTTTTATTTTTAAATGTCTTATCCATTTTCTAGAAAAAAACTTTGAGACATTTTATACATTTCTCATTGTCTTAAAAAGACTACTTTAAACAGAATACAACTTTTTATTGCTAACTCGGAGTCATTGTTATGAACTTGAAACAGTACTATACCCAAGTTGAGGTGTATCTGTCCTTGACTGAGATCATCCAGCATCCTTTTTGTTTTCTAGGTTCCGCTTTTTAATTTAATTTTTACTTATTTCTTATGTCTTTGTTTCCTTACTTTCAGGCATTTTCTTCTGCTTTTAGCTTACTTTCTGCTAATCTTGTTTTCATTCTATTTTTTAGACATAGAAATTGGATATAAGAATGTGTTGCTCTGTGTAAAGTAAAAGTAAATAGACCTGAGGTGAGTAGTAAGGCTTATGAAATTTTTAACATCCATCTTGTCCCCTGAGAGCCCTTTTTTGTTTACTTTCAATTCTTGATTATTATCTGAGTCAGGAAATTGCTGGATGTATGTGAGCTGTATCTGCTGTCCAAATTGCTGGAAGGTAATTGGGTGGAGGACAAAATTGGTTATTCCATTGAATGCTATTTTTGTAGCACATTTGTGGCTGGCTCAGGGCCCTACATCATGCTTCTTAATGTATGTAGTGTGATACCTAACATTTTTAAAAAATTTTATTTATATGACAGAGAGAGCACAAAAAGGGGGAAAGCAGGCAGAGGGAAAGGGAGAAGCCGACTCCCTGCTGAGCAGGGAGCCTGATTCAGGGCTCTATCCCAGGACCCCAAGATCATGACCTGAACCGAAGGCAAGGCAGACGCTTAACCCACTGAGCCCGCCAGGTGCTCTGGTACCTAACATTTTTGACTTTTACATCCAAACATTGTTCTGGGTGATTTATATGTAGTGATAATATTTTGTTACTATTATGTAACTCAGTTTGATTAATTTTGCTCTGATATTTAACTCTTAGGAACATCTCTATATTGACAACAAATAGAAATTCCTCCAGGTAATTGCTGATAAATCTACCTCTGGAATGAATGTTTTAGAAAATTGGACAAAAAGGTGCTCTGTGTACCATCAGATAACCTCTTCAATATGTAAATTGTTGATAAGAGACCGCCTACTCTAGATTGGAAACCGTCCATGGAGGTGGCAAGAAACATCAAAGTTGTTAAAAAAGGAAGATAGTAAAAATACAAAAACATGTAACTAAAAGTAACGCTGCCATTTTTGAGTTGGTTAATAGCAGAGAAACTCTCAGAGCTTAGACTTAGGGACGCTGGGAACTAAGCACTAAAATGAGAAAAATTGGGGTCCTACAGATAGGGATTATTTTTGATCCAGTATTTGGTTTGTTGTACTGTATTTTCTGTATATAAGGGTATTTTCCTCTCCTGCATTAGACTAAGGATATTCCGAACTTTTTGTTGCCATTACTAATTTATTACATATTATTAGAGGCTCAGATTGATAAGCCAAGTATTAAACTCTAGTTCTTATTCTGTTAATGTCAAAAGAAATTTTTTAGAGCATGTTGTTTTTCTTGTACGTGTCTTTTTTTTTTTTTTTAAGATTTCATTTGTTCAAGAGTGAGAGAGAGAGAAAGAGAGAGCGCGCGTGCGCATGAGCTGGGTGAGGGGCAGAGAGAGAAGCAGAGTCCCCGCTGTGCAGGGAGCCCAAAGTGGGACTTGATCCCGGGACTCCAGGATCATGACCTGAGCCGAAGGCAGATGCAAATGACTGAGCCACCCAGGCACCCTGCACATGTCTTTGCAAGGTAGTTGACATTGATTACTAGTTGCTTATTTTTTGGTGATAGGGCTTTATACTATTATTGGTTTTAATGATTATACTGTTGAGAGTAATAAAGAAATGGACTAGTTTTATTTGCAGCCAGTTAATATTGAAGCACAGTACAGTGTATTGCAAGAACTACAGAGCATGCTTCCTTCAGGTGGGCTATAAATCTTTTCATCTAATGACCTTGAAGGTCGATCCACCAGTAGCATGGGGCACTAAATTTTCCAATGACATTTATTTGTCACAACCCAGTTTTTTTATTGTAGCAAAAATAGATGTTTCAGTACAGTCACTTTCTTAAAGAACTTACGAACACCATGTCTTCTTATAATCATTATCATTATCAAGGTAATGAAAACATGCCACTAAAGAGCCTTATTGTCAGTAACTGTGGTTTCATCTATCTGAATAGAAAATCTGTCTTTGATGTTAATTGACCTCTCATCAATACATCTTTGAATTGAATTGTTGCTCAATAGCAGTGCTTTTAAAGTACTGGAAGGAAATTTTTTTTAAAAAGATATATTTATTTGAGAGAGAGAAGGAGAGAGAACACATGCTTGGGGGGAGGGGCAGAGAGAGAGAGAACCCCAAGCAGACTCCCCTCTGAGTGCCCAGTCTGAAGCAGGGCTTGACCTCATGGCCTGAGCCAAAGCCAAGAGTCAGACACTTAACTGACTGAGCTATCCAGGTGCCCCTAAAATACTGGAAGGAATTTGATACATCACTGTTAAAAATACAGTCTCTAGTGTGGGTCATATGACTATCTCTGCAACTGTATGAACATTAGAAAGTTTGGGGCAGCTTTTTTTTTTTTAACTTTTTAAAATATAACTTTATTGGAATTCACATGACCATACAATTTACCCGTTTAAAGTATATAGTACAGTGGTTCTTAGGATATTCATAGAGTTGTGTGACCACAATCAGTATTAGAACATTTTCATCATCCCCCACAGAAAGTCCTGTGTAATATTCATTTCTGCCCATTTTCCCTAGTTTGGCAGTCACTAATCTACCTTCCTTCTCTATGGATTTTTTCCTCTGGATGTTTCATGTGAATAGAATTATACAATATTTTGCATTTTGTGACTTTTTCTCACTTATGTTTTCGAGTTTCTTCCATATTATAGCATGTATCAATCCTTTGTGACCTCTCCTTGCTGAGTAATATTCTGCTGTGTAGCCGTTTATTTACCCACTCACTAATTGGTGGACTTTTGGGGTTATTTCCACAATGGGGTTATTTCCACTTTTTGGCCACTGTGAATGAACCTGCATTGAACATTGGTGTGGAAGCGTTTGTGTGGCCATAAGCTTCATTTTGCTTATGTGTATACCAGGAAGTTGAAAGGTTGGAAGATGTGGTAACTCTATGTTTCCTACCAACTTACCTATTCATTTTTTACAGAATTTGAACCATTCACAGTAGAAAATAATCATTTAGGTTATTTTTGCTTCAGGTCATTGTCTTCAAGGTGAGATGTTTAGCCTTTGTTCTCCTAATGTGTGAACCTGCCTATTTGTGGCATGGGTCAGTCGCTAACTACAGTTTACACACACATCCGCCTAAATCTAGCCTTTTCTATTCCAAATGCATATATCTAGTTACATAATCCTTCTCACAAACTAAGGAATATGAGGTATGCTCTAACCATACTGGGATTGATACCGGACAGGACTGACGAAATCAGAGCCTCACATAGTTATAGGAGTTCCACACATCGAAGTACCAGGTTTGGGAGATGGATGGCGGGGATGGCTGCAGAGATGTGTGAGTGTGCTCGGCTGCTGCTAAGCCGCGCGCCTACTCATAGCTAGGAGTGCCTGGGTGGCTCAGTCGGTTAAGTGTCCGACTCGACCTCATGAGCTGCAGGCTCAGGTCCTTGATCTCACAGTCGTGGCTTTGGGCCCTGTGTTGGAGCCTACTTAAAATAAATCAATAAGTAATTAAATGTCAAGTTTTATGTTATATATTATTTTATTAAAAATACACATATTCACTGCAGCAATGAAATGACACTTACCCGAATGCTTCACAATAAAGAAATTGTAAAGTGCATATTTCATCAAAATTTTAGGAAGTAGATAGAATTTAAATGTTTATGAGAGTATTAATAAGTAGTTATTTATAAATGAAAGTTATATATTTGGTACAAACATGTAAATAAAATACATAAAAAACATGTATACATAAAAATACATAAAAAACCTTCCAAACTGAGAGAAGTTTCTGAAAAAAATAATCAGAAGGTAGAAAAGCCAAACCAGAGAGGAATTCCTATTGGTTTCTTTATGGAAAATAAACAAACAAACAAAAAAGTTGGACACAAGTTGACTAAACGCAGACTAGCCTCCAGATGACAACTGTGACTAGTTGTGCATTTATAGGAAGTCTGTTCTGCCAACCTGTGCCTTTAGGAAACAGTTTTCAGGTGAATTCCTTACTGCGAAACGGACCACTAGACCAGTAGGAATGAATAGACCTCCTATTTTCTTTAAGAACTTACTGTATATGATAATCCAGTATAGAATGGATATATAGCCCATGAACAGTATTAGAATAATTTAGAAAAGAAATTAATTTGTGAACTCTCAGACAAAACTAATTACAGATGGTTGAAAGAGTAAATGGAAGAAAACATAAAAAATTAGAAGGTAAAAGTAAATAATAAGTGTTTGGATATGCAAAGACTTGACTGAAGGAAAGGATAATTTAGTGTTGCAAATAAAAATGTTAAAAATTTTATAATCAGAACAAAATTAAAAGCTAAAAAAAGAAATCGAATAATATTGCAGCAAATATGGCAGAGAGACAGAAGTCCTCATCTGATACAAGCCTCTCTTTTTTTTTTTTTTTAAGTTGATGTATAGTTGACAAACGTGTTAGGTTAGTTTCGAGGGTACAGCGCAGTGGTTTGAAAACTGCATTATGCGGTGCTCACCGCACATTGAGTTACCGTCTATCACCACACAGCGCTACTAAATACCATTGACTCTTTTCCCTAAGCTGTACCTTTTACCCTGTGACTTACTCATTCCATCACTGGAAGCCTGTGCCTACCACTCCCCTTCAGCCATTTTACCTGTCCCACCAGGCCCCCTCCCCTCTGGCAAACCACCAGTTTGTTCTCTGTATTTGTAGGTGTGTTTTTCTGCCTTTTTTATAAGCCTCTTTTGGATGCACCATATGACATGGATGTATATCTCTTTAATGTACTGACTGCAGTGTTGTTGTTTTTTTTTAATCTTTTTCTATCTGTCTCACACAGGGTACACTATTCATTTTCGCATTTTTAGGGACAACAACAAAATCTAGCCCAGGGAATGAACTTTGTAATGTCGGAGTATGAAGGAAGTGGATGTTAGGACCCTTGCTTTACTGAGGTGTGAAATGCTTATAAATATGTTTCACTTGATGATACTGATTTGAGTAAAGGGCAGAGAAGTGCTCAGTTAATTATACAAATGTAGACTTTAGGTGTAAAAGATTTTGAAAGATGAAATATATATTCAACAAAAAATGGAATGGCTGTTGGAGTCATATTGTAAATTATTAGTTTATGTAAATTACAAGAGATCTTTTTGCTGCCCTTGTTAATTCTTCCATCTTTCAGTTCCTAATGCCCTACCTTCATGCCTCTGGTCTTCCTTTCTCTCCTTTATCACTTTTTTTTTTTCTCTCTCTCTCCCACCTTCCTCTTTCCCTATCTTGTGCCCTCATTCCCTCCCCACAACAAGCTTAGTGAGAATGTGAAGTTTTTGAGTTCCATTTATGCTTTTCCCTACTTGGCCGTAAGAATCAACCAAGTGTGTGTTTCAGATAATCCCAGGATGATGGGAGGTAAGCTTCCTGAGCAGGACAACTACTGCGGCTGATGTATAGAATAAATGAAAGGATGTTATGTGGAATGTTGATCCTTCAGGGCTGCTATGTGCAAATCACATGATTTGGATGGTAAACTGAGCCAATTTAATAGTGGCTAGTGGAAATGATAGTGTTTATACATTTGCAGAGTGACATTTATACGAATCAGCCTTTAGCCTTTAACTTTTATTGCGTTGAGTATACTTACTATCGTAACTTTAATCTTCTTTTAGAGCTGTTTACTCTATGGGAAACACTTCTTGAAAACTTGAAATCCTTAGAAATTGGATGATTTTCATTTTACCTAATCTCAAATGATGGCTGTAATTAAGATTTTAGGTTTGTAAATCACTCTACCAGAGCCCACGAGAAAAAAAGGTGTTTTATTCCCACCATAATTTTCTCAATGAAATAGGTTTAGCCGTCTCTGTTTAAAAATGCTTTCTCTTAAACAGTAAGTGTTGCTAAATTTTTTTTTTTTTAAAGATTTTATTTATTTATTTGTCAGAGAGAGAGGAGTGAGACTGAGCACAGGCAGACAGAGTGACAGGCAGAGGCAGGCTCCCTGCCAAGCAAGGAGCCTGATGTGGTACTCGATCCCGGGACCCTGGGATCATGACCTGAGCTGAAGACAGCTGCTTAACCAACTGAGCCACCCAGGCGTCCCTTTTTTCATTTTTTTTTTCGTTTTTTTTTTTTAAAGACTGTGTTGCTTATTTCTATAGTGTTTGAGATTTGTATTGCCCCCAATGCATTTTAATTAATAATGGGGGGCAAAATGAAAGACAACCTAGAATTATACCCCCACAGTAATAAATACTCTTTAAATACTTTAAATTTAAATACTACTTAAATACTCTTTATAAATACTCCTTATTATTTATGATTTATTCCAGTTCCGTTTCATCTGTATTTGCAGCTTTAACAATATGATAACAATGATATGGATTCAGCTTTCCTTAAAAATGGATTTAAGTATTTTATCTCCTGACTTCTATTCATTAAACCAAAATCAGCAAAGGTATTTCATCAAGACTAATATTTGTCCTCTTCCTCCATTTTGGTCAATTTTAAGAAGAGACAATAGAGTTCAATACCAACCTTCAGTGATGTGTTTTCAGTGATAATTTTTTGACATCGTCAAGCTAGCAAAAGCCCTTCCACAACAAACATGCAAACCCCAAACTACAAGTGTAGGCCACCATTATCTTTTCTGAGTTTTGTGCCGTTAATGTGTTTTGAGTGTCTGAGGTGCATAATATGTGTGATTTGTTTGAGTTTCAGCCATAACATAGTAGCAATTTTTCTCCATTACAGACTTTACACGTAATGAATTTCTGGAAATAGGCAACAACAGCTTCTCCTGCTTGTAGATAAAGACAGTAATATGATGAAGTGATCAAATACAAATGCTCCTTTAATTTATTTTGCCAAGACATTTATCCATGTTTTATTTATAAGGCAATTGAAGTCATTCATTTTGTATGGAACTCTTCCTCTTCTGAATAACAAATAATATATTATCATATATACCGCATTAGAGGAAGGAGTGATGAAAGCCATACTTGAAAATAAAAGTTTAATATTTTGGGCTCATTGGGCACAATTATAGTGGCACTATCTTTGTTTTCAACTGAATCATAATTGTGTGTTCAGATTTTTAAAGAATTGGGATGGCTTATAGCACAGTTGTATAGAAAATAGAAAATTCTTTGTTCAGAGAAGGAAAAAGTGTTTCTCTTCAGCTGGAGAGCATTTAAAATGCACAGAATCTGTCTCAGAAATATCCCTTTGTAATCCTTGCACACACATGAGTTTAAGTTGTTTCATTATTGGGATGACAAGAATGAAATTGAAGCCCGTCTGCCCAAGAATCTATGACATGGCCATTGGAAAGCCATGGCCAACTGGTTTGTTTTGAACTCTTTTCAGAAGCTATCCCATGTGAAGGGCACCTGTGACATCTCCCTCCCGAACCAAATCAGGTAGCCCACTAGTGTTTTACTCTCCAATTTGTGTTTGCTTTTTCCTGATGCCATAAATAAACGAATCTAGAGCTGCATCATAATGATAATTGTTATTTATCCTTAGTTACATTTCCAGCTGACTATAATACGCCCCAGCTTTGTATGTATTGATTGCTTGAGATACCCACTTCGGGATAGTTTTGAGTAAGAGATCATGCCAGAAAGAAAAGTTTAGAATCTCATAGCTTAAAGGTCAGAGGACTAGTTAGGTAGTGCACACTTCGGTTCAAGCAGACACTACATATTAAATTCCTGAGGATTTGTATATATTTATGGTTAATAGTTCCCTATAAATTAATTTGGGTAGATGCATATAATGTGGAGATCATAGTTTACTGACATGGTTTTTCAAAGCATGGTCCCAGACAGCTCAAATCTCACTGTACAATTCCTTCCAATAATGCACTCTTTCTTAGAACATTGAAAGTATTGGGCTTATAAACCATTATATCAGGGATATCCGCTCTGTACAGAGATTGAACTACCAGAGCATATCTGATCATTACGAACATGTTGGTTTGTGATTGTTTTCATCTCCCGTCTGGAATTGCACAAAGTTATTCTGTCGTCAGGGCATTTGAAGTCTTTTCTATACAGAGAGCTTTTGACCTCTTCCATCTTGTAAGTGTAACATTTAGCCATTTGAATTATCCACCATAGGTTATTTGCTTGTTACTGCTTTAATACTGCAAGGGCTGTTGGTTCTTGGAATGCCTCACAGTGTCCTGACAGTGGTACCTTAGCTAATATCTTGAACTGAGGAAAATGTGGCTCCTGAGGGTGTTTTTGCTGGGTGATCACTGAGCTGCCTTCTCCTTTTCCCAGAGTAGTCACTGCTGTTCAGTTGATCTTTCCAAGGTCAAGCTGATGGCTGGAAATTATTCCTGTTGGGACCGAATAAGCCATCTGAACCTTTTAAAGGTCTTGTTGTAGTTGCTAAGTGAGAATAGTGAGCTGGTGTTGCCTTCTGACACGTTTGTGGATTTCAGAAGAGAACAGTGTGCCTGTTTTTCATAGAAAATTCTTTATAATGGGGTTTTTGCTAGAGTTTCTGGGACTGTTGGGGAGTATTTCCTTTTTTCCATACTACCTTCTTTCTAAAGGAGGTTTCTTAACAGTTTTTCAATCATGAAACTTTTTGCCTTCTCAGAGTAATGTTAAATGGATTAAAAATGCACAGGAGTACGAAAGGAACCAACTATGTTGAAAAACAGTTACAATAACTAAGAAGATCTAGTGGCAATCTGATGGTACTATATTTTCAAAGCAGTTGGGAGCGTAATTTTGCGATATTAGAACAACTGTAAGAGGATATGAGAATATTGTTGATTTCTATTGGTGACCAAGTTGCAGGTGTGTGAATACTATTGTCATTGTTGCCTGTGATCATAATGGAAGGGGATGCTTAATTTCAGTTAGCAGTGAGTAATATAAAGATAAGCTTTTTCCCCATCCAAGGTCATACACTCCTTGAATTCTATCCGTGGATCTCAGATTAAGAAGCCCTTGCCTAAAGGGATTCCTGCTTTCCCATCAATATTTTTCCTGAGCTAATATTCCCAAGTTAGAGAGAGACTTACTTGCCTTTTGTTCCTGAAGAACTAACTTCCTTAAACCTTAGCAGGTGAGTCCTATAATGCTGCTAAGCCTTCAGTGTCTTTACCGTCTTCTGCCAGAAGAGACGTATGTTTGGTGCATTATTTTCCTTTCCCCAATAATTGGCTCTTTCTTCACTTCAGAGACCAATACGCTGTTGTTGCCCACGCTGTTGAGAAATTCTTATTTCTTTGGGATGGTGTGGACCAAAGCATAAATCAGTTTGACAGAAATACCCAACCTTTTTCTTTCCAATTTGCTGAAATAAGTTAATCCCATTTATAAATGTTGACCACTCCTCCTTTATCCACATTGATGTCAGGTTAGGAATTTGTGATATAGGATCAGTAATTCGAAGTAAGCCAGTTACTCACTGGTCGAAGAAAGACCAAATTGATTTGAGGAGATTTTTTTTTTTTTTAAAATACATGATCTAAGATTCTATAAAAGTTTTCCCATTGATCCTATATTCTGTTTCTCACGAGAGAAATTTCGCAGGATAAAGCTTCCTGCTGCAAACAAATGTATCACGACTAGTTTTGCAAATCGATTCTCAAAGGCTTTCTGCTTCTCTGGGCACATCAGAGGGGATTAGCAGTAAGAACAGAACTAATTCTACTACAAAGACTTCATGGGAAATGAAGTTAGATGACAGTGGAAAAGGGAGCAGAGTTTCAGGGACACTAATCATAATACCACTCCCATTAGTTGGATTTTTTTTTTTTTGTATCTGTAGTTGGTTTGAAATGAATATATATATAGATATATAGATTTATATATGTATATGTATTCATGAATATAAATGTGTACATATAGAAGTCATGCAGTAGTTGGGTTTTTTATGTTGGTTAAGGGTTTGAGCCTACAAACATAGACCTTTGCCTAATTTGTCTGAACCTAGGATATTACTGTGGTAGGTCTGTTGTATTATGCCCTGAGCCATAGGCAGGGGAATGGAATGTAGGCAGTGTGCTGGAGTGTAGTTTGGGAAAGCTGGAAAGTCACTGTAAAACTAAAGAAAAAAATGTGGTCAAAAACCCTGATCAGAATTGCTTTCAGATTCTAAGAAATTGTATATGGATGAAACAGAAGGTTTCAGTTCATTTTTGTGATGTAGTAAAAAATGTGCATTGCTCCCGGTTTAGAAAAATGGCAGCAGCTGAAAATATTCTGTTCAGTAGACCACTGTAGGAAGCCCTACAAAACAGTCATCAAAATTCCCAAATGAAATGCTACATTGTCCTAAAAATAATCAAAAATTCTTTCCTATTTTTAGCCAAAAAAAAAAAAAAAAGAAAGAAAAGAAAAGAAAAAGAAAAAAAAAAGAGGATGGTAGGGGACATATTTACTGTTTATTTTCAGTTATTTTTTATGGTCAGGCATCCTTGAATGTATCCGTCATTCTTGAACTTTATTTGCATCAGAATCATCTTAAAACAGGGACTGCTGGGACCACTCCCCGCCACCCCCTCCACTCCTGCCTCAATTCCTGATGCATTATTAGGTCAGGAGTGGGACCCAAGGATGTGCATTTCTAACAAGTTAGGTACCACACTTGAGAATCTCTGCACTGTATTACCCAATTAATTATTTCCTAGCGGTAGTGATGACTTACCTGATAATCTTTTGCTTAATGTATCTGTATGACCCAGTAGACCACCTGATCTTATTAAAAACAGAAGGGAGTGCTTCCATAGTTAAAAGAGGCTGTCTAGGGCGCCTGGGTGGCTCAGTGGGTTAGGCCGCTGCCTTCGGCTCGGGTCATGGTCTCGGGGTCCTGGGATCGAGTCCCACATCGGGCTCTCTGCTCAGCAGGGAGCCTGCTTCCTCCTCTCTCTCTCTGCCTGCCTCTCTGCCTACTTGTGGTCTCTCTCTCTCTCTCTCTCTGTCAAATAAAAAAGAAAAAAAAAAAAAGAGGCTGTCTAATGGGTCCAAGGCTGTGAGCCTTGATCTCAGGAACATTCAGAGTTCTTTAGTTTGGAGATTGATCCATTATGAAATGTTTTCTTATGGTCTTAGCAAATATGGAGGTTACGGAAAAGGAAATATTAATGTTGTTAATGGGCTGTTAGAGTTCTGATTGTTACAGACATACTTTAATATTTTATCAGTTACTATGATTTTGAATTTGGCTTTAGTGCTCCCCTGGATAACTACCAGCGACACACTTTTGTTTGTTTGGGGTTTTTTGGTGGCTGATCATTGTATTGCATACAGATTATTTCATTTGGTTTATGCAAACCTAAGTAGGGGACTAGGATTTCAAAATCTCTTCTTTAGTCACTTAATTTATTGGTTTATTCAAATTCTGTGTTATCATTTGTATCTTAAATGAGCTAGGACCCTAAAAAGTGCTCAGATTGAGAAGATATATGGTTACTCTCTACACTATTCAATTTTCTGTAAACCTAAAACTAGTCTAAAAAACAAAGTTAATCTTTATAAAAAGTGCTCAGAGCCAACACGTTTGTCTGAACAAAAGGAAAAGGGATTAACATAGGTTTGACAGATTTGGAGAAGAAAGATCCCAGATGTGTAAGGTGTTAGGTTTTGTTTTTGTTGTTTTTTTTTTTTTTTTTTCAAGTCCCTGTTCATTTATACATCCAAACACCAACAGATGTATGATTTAGCATTTGCCCTGCACCTCTGGCTCTAGGGACTGTGGAGTTTTTGTATGTGGGTTCTCTGCCGCAGTGAACTCTGTCATTGTTCTGAACAGCTGGGAATGGAGGATAGCTCATTAAGACAGGAGATGTTATCTGAGCCTCCCCTGGCATCCCAAAGAGTACTGAATATGTTTTGCTTCCCAAGATCTAAAGTATCCATTTCATTACCACCTAGTGTTCTCTTTGCTTTTATTGAAAAACTCTGTTGGCCCCATTGCCTCTTTGAATGATGGGCACAGTTGATACCAGCTGTTCCCTTGTTATCCTCTTCTCCTTCTTCTTTTGCTTTTTATTATGTTTATGGTATATGGTGTGCCTTCATTTCAAAAAGTAAAACCCCAGTGTAATTAGTACACATCACTTGTTTGTGTAACTAGAACAATATTAAGAACAGATTCCCACAGATAAATCCCGAGCATTCAGATATCCCTGCTCTCTTGGGGATAAAAAGCAACTTTGCTGGGGCAGAGGCTTAATTTAAGTTCATTATGCTCATGGAGGAAGGGAGCTTATGTTTGAGCCCTTATTTTGTGCCAGGTGTTTCGCTCATATTACTTCATTTGATGGCGGTAATGAATCTATGAGGTGTAAGTGTTATCCCGTTTTGTAGATGGGGCACTGAACGTCAGAAAGATCAAATAACTCAATCAGTAGATTGTGGAGCAGGGATTCAAACCTGTGCCTTTCTGATTCTGATCTTTATTATTATTACCTTTTGATGAGTTCTGTGTCTGTGTTCATTTTTCATGTGGCATCATTGCATAGGAAGCACGATTATTCAGAACAAAAAGACAATTAGAGAAATCATGTTTAAAATACTACTTTCCTCTGGAGATTCAGAGGCATATCTAGGTCATCATTTTTCAACTTGGAGGGTTATTCGGTCTTTGCAAATGGAATAAGCAAGGATGGTCAGGGATAGCAGTCTGGAGCCTCCTTTGTAATTGGAGAGAGACACATTTCAACCTCTCCACTAACATTTATTGGGAAAGTACAACGTGTCAACCGCATTCTTCCACTATTTCATTTAATCCTCTAGGAAGTGTGGGAATATGTGTAGAAAATTTATGTCCCGAGCAGTTGAATAACATGCCCCAGCTCCCATGGCCTGCATGGACATGGTTGGGGCCGGAGCTACTATCAGATTCCAGAGCTCACACTCTGAATCTGTGCTGCACCGCCAAGAAGTGGCAGTTCCAACATGGGAGTGGTGTGCTACTGGAGCCTAGAAAAGAGGTAAATTATTTGAACACCTGGCTATTTTCTTTACCCATCAGCTAAGTATACATTTTAAACAGAGGTATATTTATCCCTCTTCAAATACAAATTTCCTAAAGGGAGGTTAAATTTACTCTGTATACTTTTGGTTAATCCAAGAAAGTTGTCCTGTGGTTTCTTTTCTTTTCTTTTTTTTTTTTTTAAGATTTTATTTATTTAGTTCACAGAGAGAGAGAGAGACAGTGAGAGAGGGAATACAAGCAGAGAGAGCAGGAGAGGGAGAAGCAGGCCTCCCACTGAGCAGGGAGACGGATATGAGGCTCGATCCCAGGAACCTAGGATCATGACCTGAGCTGAAGGCAGATGCTTAACGACTGAGCCAGCCAGGCGCCCTGGTCCTGTGATTTCTAAGTCACTCGAGTTGGGGTTAAATGAATGAAGCTGGAGGGTTTTTTTGTTTTTTGTTTTAAATTTTTTTTTTTTATTTTTTATAAACATATAATATACTTTCCCCCCAGGGGTACAGGTCTGTGAATCTCCAGGTTTACACACTTCACAGCACTCACCATAGCACATACCCTCCCCACTGTCCATAACAAGCTGGAGGGTTTTGAGAACGAAAAGTCAGAAACAATGACAGAGAAAGGCTGGACATGTTCAGCTTTGTCAAAGGTAGAGAGAAGCAAAGGATGTGAGTCAATTCGCTTTCCATTCCAAGGCATCTGTGAGGAAGGAACAAATGATGTCAGGTGCTGTGGCCTATTAATGGTATAACCTTGAGCATGGCAGAGGGGCTTACCCTAACCATCTTTTTCCCTCATTAAACTCTGTAAGACATCTTTGAGACATATGGCAAGATTCGGAGAGGGAGGACCTAGTAGAGACTGAACAGTAAATGTGGATAGAGTAACGGACACCAGGTGTATGTATACAACCACATACCTCTTAACACATGCCTTTTATGTAGCAAACAGCACTATAGGAAAAGAATAAAATAACATTTCTTGTGAAGTAGAGATTTTAATTAAAAATAATAGTGTAGTACCCAATTCGTAGCTTTTAGAGTATAGCTGATGCTTTCTTTGTCTGAGAAGGTTATCTTTATTTTGTTGACTGTAGATGAATGTATGTGGCCTTTCCTAGGTTTAACTCCCGAACCACAGAAGCTGCCTTTCATGTTGTATGGAGACTAACCATCCATGTTGGAGAGTATCCATGCCTTTTATTATTATTATCTTTTTATTTTAAAGATTTTATTTATTTTATTTGACAGACAGAGATTGCAGGTAGGCAGAGAAGCAGGCGGAGAGAGAGAGAGGAGCAAGCAGGTTCCCTGCTGAGCAGAGAGCCCGATGCGGGGCTCGATCCCAGGACTCTGGGATCATGACCGGAGCTGAAGGCAGAGGCTTCATTGAGCCACCCAGGAGCCCCTCCATGCCTTTTAAACTATGTTACTCTAATAAACTCTTTCATGTTTAGCATTTTAGACTTAGAGTATGGTCTCCTTGGCTTCTAACTACAGATTCATTAATTGAATTTATATTCATTTGTAAAATGTTGGCAAGTACATGGAAACTGGAGGGGAGACAAAGGAACATTGTGGTAAAACCAGGAAAGACTTGGCTACAGTCAGGGCCTGTAGCCCTGTCATTCCTCAGAGGCCCAGAGAAGGCTGGGGAGCAGGTCTATCAAACTCCGTAAGAAAAAAACACATGGAAAAAAAAAGTTCTTTTTCTGTGAAAAATCTAGTAGTCCTTAGGAACATAAATCCTTTTTGGAGTTGAGAATTCCATTGTGCCCCTTCTCTTCAGTGAATCTGACTCATAATAATGGGATTGTTTTTTAATTAATTTTTATTGGATACGTTTTAGAAATTTTAGATAGTTTTTAGGCTTAGTGGACCTACAAGTACATAGTATTTACTAACAGTTTTGGGGAGCGCACTTCCTTCAAAAATTCTCTGAACTTTTTCTTTCTCATTAGCCTGAATTTGACTTACTAACTGTATTCATTAGCATATGGCTGGTCAGAATTAAGTATTTTAGACAAATACAAGAAAGGGTGATCTCAGAATGAAAAGAGTCAGGATAAATTGTGTAAGTGAAAAATCTCTTAGGAAATGAATGTATCAATTGCATTTTCCCACTGTGTAAACAACGAGGGGTAGAGTAAGCAGGAGGTTGTGTGTAGTTGGTTTATTTACCAGAGTGCTTTTCATACATGGTGCTCTGGTGGTAAGTTATTGTCAGAAAACAAAGAGCAATGCTAGAAGATATCAGTGACCTAGGAGAAAGCCTGCTTCTGATACCCTTTTGCTTTTAGAAGTAAGATTCTGGTGTGGCCAAGTCATAAATTGGCCACATTTATTTGTAAGTTTGGAAACCCATGTTAGATTTTGAACTTTAGCACTTGCACGTGTACACCCACTCACGCACGCGTGCACACACACACACACACACACACCCCGATTTACTCCCATATAAATTTGTTTAGAGGCTCCTGTAACTGACTTATTTAGAAGCAATAAGGTGATTCAGATAATTTCAGAATATTTACTTTTGCAAAGGAATTCTAGTAAAGGGTAATTTAGACAATTATGCATAAGGAAAGACTATTTACTAAAAAGGAAGTAAGCTTACTATAGATGTTAGAGTTCAAAATGAGAGATTCTCTTTGGAAAATGGTCTATTCTTTGAGATTTCAGGGTGAAAATTACACGGATGGAGTATGACCCAGAAACAGCCCTGTCAATGATTGCCACTGGGAATACCGTAATTGAAGATTTGCCTGTGTTGATTGACTTTCAATATCTGATTACAGAAGCTCGGAGCAGTGTGTCTTATTCTTTGATCTCCTTTGTTACCTCCTTTCAGAAATGCTTGTAAAATGTGTCTGGTCTATTCATAGATTTTTGGATTCTTAGAAGGTCACTTAACCATTTCTGTTTCGTGTTTACCAGGAGAATATTTCAGTTGGTAGCAATATATTAGCATTATAAAAAACCTGAATTAAAATTTGCTAGAATTCCAAGACCGCTATTTTTGGCACAGGATACACTTATTTCTTTTAGTACCTCATCCCTGTGAATATTTGTGTGGAAATACGTCTTGATCTTCAGTGCTAGTATGAAGGTCCATAGCAGGGCACTGAGGCTTGTCGATCACCAACCCTTTTAGGATGACTCACTGTTAGGTTTTGAGTAAATCTGTCTCTGGGAATTCAGTTCAGTAGTGTCGACACGAGACTCTGACCACTTTATTTAGACTTGAACAGCAGCAGCCTGTATGGACTTCTGCTTAAAAACCAAACCAAAACAAACACATCTGTATTCTCTTTTACTATAGCTCTGAAGAGGGTAGCCTGTTCCACGTGGATTACTTACAGTCAACTTCTTGCCATAACAGACGAGGGTAGTACTACAGCCGACGAGGCCATTTCTGCGTAGATTTTCTGGTTTTGTTTGGTTTCTGGTTTTTAGTTTTTTTGAGACTGCATTAAGCTGCGAGAAACGTTGGTGTTAAGAGCACCATGTTGGGAAAGAGTCCCACGTTCCCAGCTTCTTTAGTTTTGCCAGGAGTACGTTTTGACTCTTACACACCCATTCGGTGCTGCTTCTGTTTCCCCATATATTTCTACACGAACTTGGCCGCCATGGTGTGGGAGTAGTTGGAGAGGAGGCGAGGAAGGGCAGGGGAGGAAGGTGAATTGATTGTCCCGAAGGCTGTGGAGAAGATCTCTGACTCCAGCCAGTCAGTGCCAAATGCAAAAAGTCCACGTGGCAGATGAGAACGCTCTTCCTACGTTATCACAGAGCGGAGAATTTTATTTCAGCTCTGCTCAGCCCCTGCTTTGTGTTTCCAGTATGCTCGGTGTTTTCCTAATCAAATCATATCCTCTACCTTTTGACATTGTGCTTTGCTTGGCACTTGGCTTCTGTGTATCTGTGTTTATTGCCATTTTTGATTTAGTGTAGGATTTGAATCATGACTGCCTACATTTTAAACGATGTCACATTGCAGTGTGTATTTGCTCAAATTTATGTGTAATCAGTAAACATATGTTTTTGGTGTTTCCTCTCTGTTTCAGAGAGGCTTGTTTGGCTGTAGCTGTTTTCAGAGCCCTTCCATTCTGGTCGTGGGTTGAAGAACCTTAGCTAATTTTAATCAACCCTGAGCTGTCATTTCTGTTCATCACTGTCACATTAGCATCATTCCTGTTCATCAATGTCACATTAGCAGCAAATCTGAACTTGCTGATTAGTAAAGTGGATGGAAATCACAGCTCTGTGTGTGTCCAAATAGCTACTCATCAGCAAGCCTTGTGATGGGGTCTGATGGTGTAATGCAGGCCTTAATCAAGGGCTGAGAAATGTTTTCTCTGTGGTTTAACCTAGTGCTATTGAATTACATTAACATGTATAGACGCTCACATACACATACACAGAAGTCGTGTTACATCAGCATTCCAAGTCAGTCAGGGGGACTCAAACAAAGGAAGGAAAGACTAGACTATGAAGATGGCTTTCCTTGGGCTTTCAAGTCAGCACACGTAAAGAACATCTTCATCGTTGGGCACACTGAGCCCCTCATGTCCAGCTGAAGAGCTTCTTGATTGAAACTATGCTGTCTTCGGGGACATACACTGTTTCCAGGGGGCAGATGGGATAGGTTTTATGTGCAGAGCTGACATTACCCCAAGTGGTCACGCACTGGTCAGTGGGACTTGTGTGGATGTGTTAACACACACGTGGGTCCTTGTGAGGCACAGGTGTTACAAAGGCGTGGGAGTTCTTACCTCAGAATGAGATGGGGTCCCCTTATGTGATATCTGTGCTTGAACACATGAAACCACGTGTATTTTATGTTTCATAAACAACCTTTTTGCACATCCGTTCAACTCAAACACCGTATATTGAGTATCCTCAAAACCTAATGTCTTTGTGTACCTGACTTCTGCCTTGGCATTTTTATTTTGTGGGTTAAGTGTCATTCTGACTACACGGATGAAGTTGTGAGTAGGTAAGTGACTCACCCAGAGTCACACTACCCATACATAAAAGCAGGGCCTTGCCCATAAGTCTTTCTGCCCCCAGGTCTGGTGATTTTGTTTTTTTCTTTTCTTTCTTTCTTTTTCTATTAAAAGATTTTTATTTATTTATTTGACAGAGAGAGTGAGAGAGCACAAGCAGGCAGAGCAGCAGAGGGGGAGGGAGAAGCAGGCTCTCCACTGAGCAGGGAGCCTGATGCAAAGCTTGATCCCAGCACCCTGGGATCATGACCTGAGCCAAAGGCAGTCGCCTGACCAACTCAGGCACCCTGATTTTGTCTTTGCGTCACGTAGCAGCTGCCTTGCTTCTGTGTCTTGTTAATACGATGCCAGAAAATGGTGACAAGGGTCTGTCTCAGTTTTTTTTTTTTTTAAGATTTTATTTATTTATTTGACAGAGATCACAAGTAGGCAGAGAGGCAGGCAGAGAGAGAGGAAGGGAAGGAGGCTCCCTGCTGAGCAGAGAGCCTGATGCGGGGCTCGATCCCAGGACCCTGGGACCATGACCTGAGCTGAAGGCAGAGGCTTTAACCCACTGAGCCACCCAGGTGCCCCCGTCTCAGTTTTTAAAAAAAAAATTCTTCATACCTTGAGGCTTACGGTCTTACCTAAATGACCAGAGCCATTGTGAGTCCTAACTTCAACATTGGGGAAAGCAAGGATGTTACCAAAGTTTGTGCAAATGTTTTCTGGGAGGATTGTAGGATTTGCAGTCAAACTAATAAGGACAGCTTGGGGATTAGGAATCTGGTACTACTTTATAGGTAGCAGTTTCCTGCATGTTTTTACAGTATTAATTCTTTTTTTTTCAAGGTTTTATTTATTTATTTGACAGAGAAAGATCACAAGCAGGCAGAGAGGCAGGCAGAGAGAGAGGAAGGGAAGCAGGCTCCCTGCTGAGCAGAGCCCGATGCGGGACTCGATCCCAGGACCCTGAGATCATGACCTGAGCCGAAGGCAGCGGCTTAACCCACTGAGCCACCCAGGCGCCCTACAGTATTCTTTTATCTGATTAAAAATTTTACCCTATAGATTTTTATTTTCATCTGTAGACTCTAGCCCTGAAATTGTATCTTTGAAGCCTATTGTCATTTCCTTTCTTCTAAGGCTAGTGGGTGCATGTGCAGGTGTTTCCAGCATACGTTGTGTTGCTGTTCTAAACTGAATGAATATACTTCTTTTCTTCCGAGACTTCCGTTACTATCACATTGTCCCTTTCTTTTCTGATGCCTCAGATTAGTAGATGCTATCACATTTATTTCTCTTGTCTGTTATGCCAGACTGGGTGTTTTACTTTGCTTCTATTCTGAGCCCGGTAAGTTTTCCCTTGAACCAGCAGCTTCCTGTAATGGGAAGATTGTGGGCTTTTGAGACAAAGACCCGAATTAGGATTCTTGCTCCTCCATTTACTGGTTTTTTGAGTTACGAGACTTTTTCTAGCCACATTTCCCCAATCTGTAATAACAGTGATTTGTTGGGTTACTGTGAGGATTAAGTAGGACAACTAAAAAGAAATGACTGGCGTGTTCCACTGTGTTTCCTTCCTTCCCTCTCTCTGTCCTGCTCTCTCTGTCTTTCCCATTCTGTTCACAACCCCAAAGTTGTAGTGATTCTTAAGAGATCGCACTCATTCACTTGGAAGATGACGTGGGCCATGTGCTGGTCTTGAGTGTTAGACCAGAAGGGTCATCAGTGTTGTTTCTAACCAGACTTCTCCTTCAGCAAAACTATTCCTGGGTACAGTCTTTGTACTTCTACTTTGCCCAGTCACACCGATTGCCTCCTCTATTGCTGTTTTATCTGAGCTTGTCTGTCCTCCTGTCAATTTACTTTAAAATTCTCCCTATTAAGTTGGGAGACTTGCTGCCAAACATGTTTAACTTGGCTGCAGGGGGAGGTGTAGTTGTGCACAATAGGGACTTCCCAGTGGGGTGAACAAGGTGGCGTTTTATTCTTTTCCCACATGCAAGTCTGGTAGTTAGGCCCTCGTGTGTGGCTTGATCCATGACATCCTTGAGGACCTGGGCTCACTCTTCTTAGTGTTTTGTCACGCGTGTGCTCCCTTCCTAAGATCTCTTTGTCCAAGGCAAGGACTTGAACTCTTGCCATCTTATCTGCATATTAGTCAGCAGCCAACAGACACAGGCAAAGTGGGACATGCTCCTCTCTCTGGAAGCTGCCCACACCGACTTCCTTGTCCATTTCATTGGCCAGAACTAGCTGTAAGGAAGATTCTGGAAACTACTATGTTTCAGTCATCCATATGCTGGGAAGGAGGAACGGGGCATTCGAGGGCAAATATCAGCAGTGTCTGCCTTGTTGGTTGATGTGAAATATGTCCTGAAAGCCTGAGGAAGTCAGATCCTTTTCTTTATATCATTTATGTGGCTGCCCATTTACCGCTTGTACCATCTTTTTAAGCGCACGCTACCTGTGGAAATAGAATATCACCTGTAATCTGTTTTACTCATCTTGCCAAGAACAAACCGTCCCTACTCTTTGGATTCTTTGTTCCTGTGTGAATCAGCTACTGTGATCACTGGCTGCACCCTTAAGCAGGCAAATCTAACAGAAAGCCATGTTGGGTTTTTCTCCACATTCCTCTGAAAGTAGTCCAATATGTAGAATTTTAAGATTGCCTTCCACCAAAATAATGGTGGTATAGCACTCTTCGGTTTATTTTTATCAAAGCATCTGTGGAAATATGGTCCATATTTAAGATGTATCAGTAGTCAAGGCTAATTCTGAACTGTGCGGAAGGTACAGTTGTGCATGGTTTTGTATGTCGGTCCCAATAGCTCCTACACAGTAGTTGATATTGTTTTCTCTTATAAATGTTTCCCTTTTTTGGTAGCAACAATTACAAGAACCCCTGCTTTTTTCACATTACTTATTGTGATTGAGAGATACCAGAGGCTATAAGAGTATTTTCCCTTTTGATAAATGAGGTAATGAGTTTCAGAGGTTGGGTAACTTGTCCAAGGTCACATAACAATAAGCAGCAGACCTGAGCCTCAAACCTAGATTTTTTAAAATCCAGATTCGCTTCCTTTTGTGCCATGGTACATGAGCTGGAAAGTCTGGGCATTCTTACTTACCGCAGACTGAATTCTCAGAATTCCCTGTTGCTGCTTTTCCAGAATGGTTGGACCATTGTTGGGGGAAGAACCATTGTTTTTGTCAGAATGTCCATCTGGAGTAGGGTTGGTTACCTTCATTTGCTGTTAAACAGCTTTCTCTTCATCCATAGCCGACCAAAGATCTCCTTCTCCTTCTTCAAAATCTTTTACCTACAGTCCTTTTTCTTTTTCTTCTAGGATTGAATTTATTATATATTTTGAAATTGTGTCCATACTCTCAAGGAGATTAAAACCCCTTAATGGATACATAATATATGTCTGAGGAAAGGGTCACACTGGCATACCCGTCTCCGTGAAATTGCTGCTTGTGTATGGTTTTTTTCTTCTACTGGTCTTTATGCTGCACATTTTTAAATAAATCGCTATTGCTCTGTCATCCTGCTTTTCAGAAATGTGTACTTAATTGTCTTTCTTTATCTTTTACCTTGGTGCTGCATACCTGTGGTATGCGTAAGACTGCTTTACTGTTACATCGAGAAAGAACAATTTTTGATTCATATTCAAACACACTTCCTCATCTTATAAAGGGTGGGACAGAGGACAGTGGCAGTGTCCTACCGCTGCACAGAAATGGGGTTAGTGTCCTTCTTCCTTCCGTTCTGCTTCAAACACTGTGATGCTTGCATTAGGTAAGAGAATTTTTTTCTTTACTGTCGTATGCTCCTCTCTGATGTAAATAGCCAATTTCACTGTATCTCATTTGTCCTTCACTTTACCTCGTGCGCTCCATTTTGCATAACTGCCAACGTGTGACCTTTAAAATGATCTCAAATTTTGAACTCAGGAACCGGCTTTCTTTGGCAGAGCTGTGGCTTCGCAGAGTTCTGGACCTCAGGTGCCTTCTGGTCCTTGCTGATGTAAGTGAAGACAGGCTGCTTTAGTACCTGTTAATCAGGAACGAGAAAAGCCATTTGTCTCAGGCATAGGTTCTCTCTAAAAGCTAACCATAATCTCTGCATAGGTTGTAATGATTTGTAATTTGGAGGGTTTTTTTCTTTTTTTGTGTGACTTAGCAGTTTTCAAAGGTAGGAGAGGAAATTATAATATTTTTTTGTAAGTATGAAAACTTTCCCCAGATCCCATCATGGATTTAACCTGAATATTTAGTTGTCCTTTTGGAAGAAGTTCATTGCTCCCTGAAACTTATGAATCCTTAGATCTGGGAATTTGTAGATTTTCTCCAGGAAAATTCTAAGGAGGCTTGCTGTAGGGGCACATCTGCTCTGAGGTAATGGGTTCAGTGTAGATACTCTCACAGGATCCCTTCTTGCTTTATGATTCTTTGATAAGCATTCTGTAATTCAGCCCTGTGAAAAAATCACCACCAGCAACCTCCAAAACCTGGGAGGAGTGGTTAGCTATTCCCTGTTGGAAGTTTTGAGTACTTTCGAAGGAAAGCATTAGATAAACATGAGGCATTTTTTGTTACACCTACTGCCATTACTTGTTATCACTTCTGTACCACCTGCCTCATAACGCAATTGCTTACAGGAGCTGCAATTTTCTTCCTATGGCCATTTTTTGTCATTATGTCATCTGTGGTAAACCACATACCATCTAAATGTTGCCATTGGATTTCTTTTTCTTCAGACTCCAGCCCCAGAATTCTGTTTCTGTCCCATTTGTCAGTGACCCCTAATGGAAATTTCTTAGGACTATATGCTGCTTGGTGTCCAGGAAAAGAAAACATTAAAAATCAGTCCTAACTCCAACTGATTATTACCCCATCATAGTTCTTATTACCTCAGAAAACTATTAAAAGAACATTAATAAGTTTTCCATGCATGGCTTCATGTTTATAACCAATTGCTAGATTGCTAAGTTGCCTTTTTATTTACTTTCAAATTTACAAACATAATTTCCAAATCTGTGGCTTTCATTTGCTAATGCATAGCTTATTGTATATGTGTGTGTATATTTTTTCTGGTAAATTGCCATTTCTTCCTTGTTCAGAAGCTTTGCGTCTCTTACTCTGAAATATTCCTGCCAGCAGTTATCAATTCATATATTATGGAACAATGTATTGACCTGATAGACTTTGCCAGTTTCACTTGCACAGCTAATAGCTTCCTTTTGGAAAGCAGAGAAAGGCTTTCTCACAGAAATACATTGATTTATTTTCTATTTACTTCTCATCAAACAACTTTTTAAAAACATATTTTGTTTTGAAATTTGGAATCCCTTGATGTGTGGGCTATTTTTACATAATGAATCAGAGCACATCTTGCTAGTTATTTTTTTGTTTTTGACAGTACTAACAAATATATTTCTAATATAGTTAGGAACATGAAAGATTTCACATTACAATAGGTAACAATATAGAAACTCATGGTCCATCTTCTGAATTTTTATGTCAACATGAAATAATTAGGTTTAATTAAGCTAATTATAGTCTTTATTTACTTTTTTTCTTATTGGAAATGATTCTACCTATCTTTTCAAATAATTTGAGAATGTGGACACTACCTAGGAAGGCCAAGTTAGGTATGCCATCTCCAAAGATCTCTGCCAGTGGCACCCAAATTAATTTTGTGTGTTTGAATGTCTGTCACTGTTACCTACTCCATTCTTCAGTAGTGGTTAACATCTCCCATCTAAGCTGAAGATCAATACGGAAACAAGGGCTTCGAATGACACACTGGACCAGACAGACTTCACAATACATTCAGAGCATTTCATCCTAACACAACAGAATGCACATTCTTCTTTAGTGCACATGGAACATTCTCCAGAATAGATCACATACTGGGTCACAAAGCAGATCTCAACTGGTACCAAAAGAGTGGGATCATTCCCTACCTATTTTTAGACCACAGTGCTTTGAAAGTCGAATTCAATCACAAGGGGAAATTTGAGGGAACTCAAATACTTGTAGGAACATTTGTATTTTAAAGAAAAATCTTATCTGTGGACCTCTCTGTGGTCCTTATCTGGTGGATGGATATTTCAGCAGTATGATAAAGTTAAAAAAAAAAAAAGATTAAATAAATCTAGGCAGTGTCAGGAGTAATGTGCGGGAAAGAAGTGTTGTCACGACACTATATTTGCATCATGTGGTTAACTTAACAGTGATGGAGGCAGAGGCTTAATTCTCTTTTCCGGGGGTTATGCACTTTTGATTCTTAATTCTGCCTTTTATTTTTTTTAAACAATTTTTTTTTAAGATTTAATTCATTTACTTGACAGACAGAGATTGCAAATGGTCAGAGAGGCAGGCAGCGAGAGATGGGGGAAGCAGGCTCCCTGCTGAGCAGAGAGCCCGATGTGGGGCTCGATCCCAGGACCCTGGGATCATGACCTGAGCCGAAGGCAGAGGCTTTAACCCACTGAGCCACCCAGGCGCCCCACCCCCCCTTTTTTTTTAAAGCATTCGGTGTAACTCCATTTTATAAACTTATTTTAGAAATTGTTTGAAATAATATGTCACTTAGAGAATGCCCAGTTTTTTTCCTGTAAGTTGTGATGTCATTGACATATAACATTAAAGTGTCCAACATGTTGATTTGCGATCACCATCATGGTAATAGCTTATACCTCTATCGCATCACATAGCTATAATTTCTTTTGTTTGTGGTGAGAATAATTAAGATCTAGGCTCTTAGCACCTTTGAAGTTTATAATACATTATTGTTGACTGTAACCACTATACTGTGCATTAGGTCTCCAGGACTTATTTATCTACTAGTTGACAAGTTTGTACCCTTGAACAACATCTTCCAATTTTCCCATCACCCTAGCCCTTGGTAACCACCATTCTACTCAATGCTTTTACAAGTCCAACTTTTTTAGATTCTACATATAATTGATATTATATAGTATTTGTTTTTTTCTGTCTGGTTTATCTCACTTAACATAATACCCTTAGGGTCCACTCATATTTCACAGATGGCCGGATGTTCTTCCCTCTCTCGTTTGAATGATATTTCGTTGTGTGTATATATACCCCATCATTATCCTTTCATCCATTGGTGGACACAGGTTGTTTCCATGTTTCAGCTATTATGAATAATGCTATAATAAACATGGGAATGCAGGTATCCTGTTTTCATTTCCTTTGGATATATATACCCAGGAATGGAATTGTTGGAATATATGATAGTTCTATATTTAAATTTTGGTGGCACCTCCATACTGTTTTCCATAATATCTATACTAATCTACATTACCCCAGTGGTGTACCAGTGTTCTCTCATCTCCACACCCTTGCTAACAGCTTGTTATCTCTTATCTTCCTGATGATAAAGAGAGAATGCCTATTTAAAGATATTCAGAAAATGATTTGAAATAGTTTCAGACTGATATAGTGAATGACATTAACTTTATATTTCCTTATCAAGACCAGTTTTAGTCTTCTTTGTCTTAAGGAAAAATTTGAATTGTTCTTTTCAAGCTTGTTGATGGATTCATAATAAAATTAGAGATTAAAAGTATTAGTAAGTGTATTTGGACTGGAAATATGTCAGTTGAGAGCTATAGAGATGACCACAGTTGTCAAAATAAATTTTTGCTCATTTTCATTAGATCACAAATATAATAGCTTGAGTGTTTTGGGAAACTTAAGTTTTTTTAGATTTGTCCCTGAACTCTTAGTTGGCTTTGCAGTTTAGTTTTTGATATTTAGTTCCCTTTGGTAATGATTTAAGAAAGCAATCAAGTTTTTTATAACTCTTCCGAAACTCCCTTTGCATGTAAATTGAGTATCCCAATATAATCTCTCTGTAGTCTAAGATTTTTCTCTAAGATTTTTATGTTTCTATTTAATTTACTATTTCTACTTATTTCATTATTTCTTGGGAATTTCAGTAGATTACTTTGAGTATCCAGATATAATTTCATTAATTCTATTGACTCCACTTAAGCTATTATTCAGTTGTATTTCCTAGTATTTTTACACTTTGAATATTTAGGGGTGCCTGGGTGGTGCAGTCTGGTAAGTAAACATCTGACTCTTAGTTTGGGCTCATGTCATAATCTCAAGGTTGTGAGATCAAGCCCGTTGGAGGGCTGCCCGTCCAGTGGGGAGTCTGCTTCAGGATTCTTTCCTTCTGTCCCTCCTCCATTCATACATGCACACATGCATGTTTGTGTGTGTGCGGGTGTGCACATGTGCTTTCTCTCTCTCTCTCTCTCTCTCTCTCTTAAATAAATAAATAGATCTTAAAAACCATGAGAGACTGTGGACTCTGAGAAACAAACTGAGGGTTTTAGAGGTGAGGAGGGGGCAGGAGGATGAGTTAGCCTGGTGGTGGATATTATGGAGGGCATGATTGCATGGTGCACTGGGTGTGGTGCATAAACAATGAATTTTGGAATACACACAAAAAAAATTAAATTTAAAAAATTTGCCATATATATATATATATATATATATATATATATATATATATATATGAAATGGTTATACTGTGGGCAAGTTCCTTTCTTCATTTTACCTGATTCTTTAATTCCATTTTTTGCTTGAGTTGCTCATCTTGACCCATCCTTCAGACAATAAGCTTTCATATATTTAATAACTATTATTAGGTTATCCGTGTGCTGTCTTTTCTTCAGCTGCAATAATCGCAGCTTCTTTAAGCTTTATTTCTATACAGCTTTTATCAGGCCTTAATAATTTTAGTGGCTTCTTCTAGGTCTTCTTTAGAAAACAGTAGTATGAGATTATCAAATGAACCTACCGGTGGAAGTGTGCTTGTCGTTTATCCTCTGTATCAGTCAAATTCTTGGAGATCTTCAAACTGAAGCCTCTATGGGAACATTTATTATTTGCTCAAATATGGCCATAAAAATCGACTTTACAATCATATTGAGTCATCTTGACAGTGCTGTGAGTGACAGAAACTAATCTTATCTGCTGGCTAGCATTTTAAAAATGATAAATGGACCCTCAGTCTTTAGTTAGCCTATAAATGAAATTAGGTTTATCTTATTTCTCCAAGAAATAGCATTACTTAGAAAATTTTGAATTATACCTTTCTGAACGAAGTTAAACAGTAAAGGCTAGGGGCTACATTTTGATTATTATTATATACATATATTTTTTTGCCTGGCTTTTAGCACCAAGTAATGGTGCTTTGGGAAAATGAAAGTGTTAAGAACTCGGCATATATTTCCTGAAGAGAACAAAAGATTCCCCATCATCTCTGCTTGCAACCTAACTCAAAAATTATACTCAAATGAACTGAAAAATGCATGTATAAGATAAATTTTTACCAGGTTTTTGTGCTTTGATTTTTTTTTGAGATCTAAAATAAATTTTTAAATCTTGGTAATCTCAGCATGTGGAGGACTAATGTTTTATCTGTCTTCCTTCTAGTCCTCTAATCATTTAAAGATCAAGTTAAATTGAAATCAAGTTCAATTCCTGCTGGTAAAGTGACTTTTATAGAACTTCCACCATTCATTTGTTTTCCCAGTAGGAAACTGATTTACCTTACTTCTCCATATGGTTCTGATACCTTTGTTTTGAAATTGTCTTTTCTTTGTCAGTCAGGATCAAGGACTTCAGAACCCATTCTTATCAACTCCTGGAACAAATTAAATTAGGTCACCTCATGGTGTCTAATGCCCTTTTCTTCTGCATTTTAACCGAAATTTCAAAACCTAAATACTGTCATTTTTTTTCCCCTTTCCTCTATTCTTGTTCTCCAAGACCATGCTAATCAGTTTGTTAGATGGTATTTTGTCAAATTTGAGGTTCAACCAAATCAAGAGAATTAAAGCAGTAACCTTTCATGTTCTGTTTCAAAAGCAGCAGGTTATTGATGTGCTGGGTTGATTGCTGAATAAAACCTTTTTTATTGTCCATTTGTAGATTTTTCCTTCTTTTTTCCTAGTCCACATGCTTCAGAGCTTTGTATCTCATACCTGAAATAATACATAAGGCTTAAATGAATAGGAGGATAACTCTTCACCTTTTGTTCTGATTATTTTGTTTTTTAATTTCATTTCACTTTGGGTTTTTAAAAGCCAAAGGACCTGTGGATATACTTGGCTGAAAGCATGATATGAGTGAAAATTTGCAAGGGATAAATATGTTACTTCAACTTTTTTTTTGGCTTGTGTGGTAATTTTCTCTGCCAAATACCCCTAAATGAGATATTTTATCCATCTAACACGTTAGGTTCAAAACTCTTGTTTTATGGAGAGAAAGTATAGCAGTGCCTCATTTTTTAGTATCATTAAGAAATGAAGTGTCTCTCAAAAGTTAATTTTCCAGATAACTTACTCTTACCACTGGGAATCACATTGGCGTTCAAAGGACACGTGGGTTTTTGAGTCAAATCCAAGTAAAAATCCTAACTCAGCCAATTTTTAGAGATTGAACTCATTGAACCTCTCCAGCCCTCAGTGTCCTCTTTTCTAAAGAAGGACTTGCAATAATGCCCACGTCAGTGCTTTATTTTGAGGATTAAATGTGTATGAAATACCTAGAACAACACTAGATACCAGAGAGCCATTGGGTTCTTTCTTCTTTCCTATTGAATATTATAGCTTGATTTAACTGCCTTTCTCTGATTTCTTCATGTTCTCACGGTCCCCAAAACATTTAGTTTTTACATTCAAATAGTTTTCTTGTCTTTCCATATTTGCTACAGTTTCCCAGTCCAATTCTTTTCATCATTCACATGAACTATTTTCAATGTTAAAGGATTTAAAAAGCCATCTATTTGGACTATTCTCCTAATATTTGAATTCACTCTGCATTACTTCTGCTGGTTTTCCATCTGCATCAGTGCTTAATCACCGTGGTCCTAGTTTGGCCCCATCTAGCTCAGAGAACCAGCTCATCTCAGCCTCCCACGGCAGCCCGTGAGATTCATGAAGATGGCCAGCCTGTTCCCACTGAGCCTCTTCTTTTCCAGATGAAAATCCTCGGTTCCTAGTTTATATTTCTGGATCTCCAGTAATCTTGACATTCTGATTGTTATTCTTGATAGTTTCAGTTGGTTCAAATCGCTCTTAGAAAATGGATACTCGGGGCGCCTGGCTGGCTCAGTGGGTTGAGCCTCTGTCTTCGGCTCAGGTCATGATCTCAGGGTCCTGGGATCGAGCCCCGTATTGGGCTCTCTGCTCAGCAGAACCTGCTTCCTCCTCTCTCTCTGCCTGCCTCTCTGCCTACTTGTGATCTCTGTCTGTCAAATACATAAATAAAATCTTAAAAAAAAAAAAAGAAAATGGATACTCATTACAGATGTGAGTTGACCTGTCCAGAGAACTGGATGATTTACTTCTCTTGTTCTAGAAACTGTACATCTGTTAATTTAATACTACTCTAGATGTATCTTCTCACTAGTTACTTGTGTTTATTCATATGGACGTTTAAGGGATCTTCATTGGTGCTATTTTAAAGCTAGTTTTGTCCATTTTATTTTTAAGGTCAAGTTTATTGAGATTTAATTTATGATTTGATGAGTTTTGGCAAATGTATACAATCATGTAACCACCACCATATCCCTAGTAGAGCCCTTTATAGTCATTCTCTTTCTTTATCCCCAACCTCTGGCACCTTTCCTGTCCCTGTAAGTTTGCCTTTTCGAGATACTTTTGTGTTCTTACATGTCTTTTTTTTCTTTATTATAGACCTTGATCTTTACTCTTTGAAATTTTCTTCATCTTAGCTAGGGTACGTAGATAGCCCTAGATGGTCATGATCTCCCGGAATCTTAATTGTTTTTGTTGTCTTCCCAGTCTCATGGCATGCATAAACTTGATAGACATTTGGCTGTATTTTTTGCCCACATTGTGGAAAAGTCAAAGGCTGACCAGAGGTGAGCAAAGAACAGAACTTTTGTTTGATATTATGGAACATCCTCTGAGTTGACATTTATACACTTATCAGTCTCCTTTTGTGTTGTACTTTCATCTGTCCAAGAACATTACTCCACTTCTATTTACACATACATTGTAACTGAGGACAACGCAGGAAACTTTGGCAGGTTAAAGTACATCCTGCATTTCCATTACATAAAAGTCTGACCTTTTCTGCTCACTAATGTAACTTTGAAACTATCATATGGTACATTGTTCATCAAAATAATGTAAGGGAGAAGCAGACTCTCCATTGAGCAGGGAGCCGGATGTGGGGCTTGATCCCAGGACCCTGGAATCATGACCCACCAAAGGCAGATGCTTAACTGACTGAGCCACCTAGGAGCCCTGTCCCTAACAACTTTAAATTTGAAATGTATATATATGCCCAGTACTTAACCATAACCATAAGCAGTAAGAACCCAGTGAATTTCATTTCTCCACTGATTTTTTTCTTACAAATCAAAATTTTAGTGAAGTGTGTTATAGGACGCTTCTGTATTTTGAATTGAAGCCATGGTTTTTGTTACAAAACTCTTGTCACTTTCCATAAGGTGTTAAACAACTCTGCAGTGGTAGGGAAGAGATGTTACATAGTAAACAGTTTATTGTGGCAGGACAGGCTCTCTGTGGGCAGGTACCACGTCTCCCTTATTCCACTCTGATGCCAGACACGCAGTAGGCGCCCTCTGTGAAGGATCTCGACCGCAGCCCAGCCCTTCCGTAGCGGAGTGCACTGTGTTCTGGTTGATTCAGTACCGCACCCTGATGATGCTTGTTTCGTTACACAGTTACAGCTGTCATTGACAATAACAGTTTGCTGGCATGAATGTAAGTCATAAAGGTTTTTTAGAAAAACAGAGCTCCTTGGTTAACCCCTATCTCTCCCTATCTCCAAACCCCTATCTCTGAACAATTTCTAGTATTTAATGACATCAGCTTTGTTCAAGAGTCAGGGCCTTCCTGTTATTCCCACCACCACCATCATTAATATAAGGCCTTTTTAAAAATTTTTTGTTTTTAATTTAATTTTATTTTTTCGGTGTTCCAAGATTCATTGCTTATGCACCACACCCAGTGCTCCTTGCAATCTGTGCCCTCCTTAATACCCAGCACCAGGCTCACCCAACCCCCACCCTCCTCCCCGCCAAACCCCTCAGTTTGTAAGGCCTTTTATATTGTGTCATCCATTTTTATGAAGTTTAAAAAGCGTAAACATTCAAATTTAGCTGAGATAGAACGGGATGAGTTTGTCCACTGTCCCCTAACCCTACAAATTAGGAAATAGTGCAGGCTTCCAAACTATAACCCGTGATGATCTTTTTGAGGCGTTAACGTGATTAGGCTACAGTTCCTAGTTAAGTCAATAAAACTAATCTAGGACTGTTGCTCTGAAGGTATTTGGGGGCTATGATTAAAGTCAGTCATCCATTGGCTTTCACAGGGGGAGATCTTAGATACCGTGGGCGGGCCCCAGGACACCAGCAAAAGGCCTTCCGAGCAGAGCTGCCACTTCTTTGAAGCAGAAATTCTGTCTGTGGCAACAGCTGCAGTTGGGGCCTGAGCGGTAGCACCTGCCCTTCTCTGAGAGCCTCTGCCCTGTGGGTTTCAGACTTGCCTCGCCAGCCCTCGCTTACTGCCTTGTGATCTCTTCACCTCTCCCTCCCTCTGGTGGCCTTCCTCTGGTTCAACCATGACTGAAAAGTGACCCCGCAGAAGGGCCGTTTCCGATCATCTTCAATGGAAAGTATGATGCGAAGCGTGGTTCGTGACACGTCAGTCGGTTGCTGTGTGACCCTTGCTAGGTGAGAGAAGCTTCCACTGTGCATACCTTTCCTGAATCCACAGCTGCCATCAATGGCACCGCCGTAGCTACTCACTGCTTTGACATTTGATTCCCACCCCCCCACCCCACCCCCCACCAGTACCACCAGGTTTTCCTTCAGAAAGAAAGTTTCCTCTTGTGATTTTTCCAGGCTAGTTTATAGGGAGATAATGTTTTTGTAATTTTAGTTGTTTTGAAATTGCTCTGTTTACTTTTTGGAAGGAGGAAAGTAACTGCTGTGCCTTTGGATTTACAGCGTTCAATAGTTAGACATAGAATATGTTAGCATAAGGTTGAAAATGTGAATGTTCTAGAGCACCAGTACAGAGAATTGATACGAAGAGGATGTCAGTTATTCTGAAGATAGATTCCAGGATTCTGTCACACGCTGATAAAGTGCCAAAGCATATGGCTCTCCATATGGTGTTTCTTTTGGGGTCCTTACCACCTGTAATCTAGCTGATTTTCATTCATTTAAATTTGTCCATGAGGTAACCAAACTAAATATGGAGATGGAAATAATATGTTTGTGTTAAGATGCTGAAGTTGGGGATGAGTTACTGTTATTATAGTAATTACCAAGGAAAAAAATAATTCATTAAGTGAGTGCATTAGTGCTATGGCAGTAATGTTTCTATTACCTCATTAACAGCGGGGAACAGTGTATCCATTTCTGACTTGTGGAGTGAAGAGGGGAATTAATTTTTTTGTTTTGTTGAGTCTGTATGAGAAGATAGAGTTAGATCATTGTGGACATCTTTGAGCATAATAATAAGGAATTTAAGCATGTTTTCACGGTTCAGGAATAATGGTATTTGAATGGCATTTGGCATTTTGATTGAATATAAGAAGTAGTAAAATTTGTTGCATTCTGACTTCGTGGTATTGCGTTTATTTTATTCTGACTTCGTGGTATTGCGTTTATTTTATATCATTAAGAATCTTTGATTTCAAAAATGGAAAAAAAATGGCTCCATTTTTTTTTTTCCATGAAAAAAAAAAACATTGAAAGGGTCATTGAAAGCTCAGGCTCCATGAACCTGGTTTTCAGACCTCATAAAAATACTATTCTAAGCACCAGACAGAGTTACTGGTTTGCATGTCAGCTAGCATTGTTTTACATTGCATCTGTTGTGTTTTAGCTTCTCTTCAAAGCAGGTGTTTTAATAGAACAGAAATCATGGAAGATGCCTGTGTGACTGTTGTCATGTAAAAACAAAAAGGTACTTCTTGTTTACCGTTTAGGACAGATCTGAGACTTTTATCTGGGGGTATTTCATTGATACCCACATGTTAGGGAAATTGAGGCCTAATTACTGGTATTTGAAGTTTTTTCAAAAGCCAGATACACTAGGAATTACCTCTTTTCCACCACAGCCACCTCCGGGAGCATATGGCAAATTGAATAGTTACTGCCGAGACTCAACAGTGACTTGGATCGGGCTTGGAGGGAGGGCTGTCTCCAGTTGGGGCTGGTGATGGAGCCGATCACATGCACGTAATCAACACAGTCAGCCCAGTCAGACCATGTGCCTGAATCTGCCATGGTATTCATAGCCCCTGGCACAGTATCTGCTGCAAAATACTAACCACCACATTCTCTTGATAATAAAGCCCATTTTTTTCAGGCTTAGGCATTTGTGAGATCAAGGCATATCTTATTATGTTGTGTTTCCCTTCAAAGATTAATAAGTCTTTGAACAAAATGTGTTTGAGATAATAAAGGGAGGAACAGAACTTACCCTTCCTCACGTATGATCTATTTGCTTTCTTTATATAGTTGAAGGATCCTTGGGTGTTGACCTGCACTGAGCTCTCATACTCCCCTGGCCATTTACTAGTGGACAGGTGGTGCTGGGCAGGTCTCAGGCACTGATTCTTCAGTGATAAGGTAGGGACAGTATTATATACCCTACTTACTTTACAGGATTATTATGAGAATCAAATATGATAATGGATATAAAGTGTTTTATAAAGTATGATATACATGTAAAAGATACTATTAAATCACAGTGTGTCTATAATTTACTTTTTCTCATTCCCACTGCCCCAATTAATTCAGGCTTTTTGCTACTTCACACTTGAACTATGTCTGTCTTCTCTAAAGAAACACCTTAACTCTGTCTTTCATGGAATGTATTGAGTCGTCCTCAAATAATATTCCAAATATGTTTCTTCCCTTTTCAAGACTTTGTTATGCCTTATGCTTCTTCCTCCTGGCCCACTCCCCGAACTTACTATTTGGGCTCTTAATCCTTTCGCCTCTGGTGTCTTTGCATGTGCTCTGAGTTCTCCCTAGAATCCTTTCTCCCTTCTAAACTTAATTTGTATCCAGTCAATAAAGTCTGTCTTTCAAAGTCCATCTCAAATATGATTTTCTGCCTCTAAATATCTTTCTCACTTTACCAGACCCAGATTTTCTCTTCTAGAAATGGAATCGATAATGGGAACTGGGAGTAGGGCATGACAGCCGGGGGAAGTCAGTAGGACCTAGTTTGATTTTCCATGTTCGCCCCATGGTGAGAGGTGATCACAAGGTTTGTTGGGCTATTGGGACATTGAAAGCTCAGGCAGCAGGTTACCACAAGGGCCTCTGCCCTCGTCCGTGTCTATTCCATGGTGCTTACACTTTGTTTTACTAATAAGTAGATCTTATGTGGATCTATAAATATTCCTACTTTATAAAATACTTATAATACAGATTTTAGATCTTACAATGTAAATTCCTTAGGAAACGTGCTTAGAGGTGAGTGATCTTGAAAGTGAATTCAGTTGTATATTGAAAAACTTTAGTATATCTGTTATATAAATTTAGGTATCTGAATGCCAGCTTTTCTTAAGTCATGCTTTATTCTGTGTTTGTGTCAAGATCTATAGGAATGCAGCCCAGGCCTTTCTCCTGAAAGCTGGAAAACCTCACAGTATTAGATTTTAAGCTCTAGCTTTCAGAGATTAAATACTGTTCTCTAGAAGTCTTTATTGGTAATAAGGTTTGAGTAAGAAGAATCTTGAAATATGTTAAATTCTAGATTCCTGAGCTTCCTGCACCAGAAATGGAATTATTATGGTTTTTCTCGATTTCAAAATTAATTGATCTCTGGTAGAGAAGTTCATTGCTTCTTTCCTTTAGCCTTCACCCAGGGCAAGGGTGGTGTCTTTGGTACTCTGCCTGATCTGTGCTTCAAATTACAACCAAATAGATTCAAATTTTGTCAAATTCTCTGACAAAATTACCCTGAGTCATAATCCTGATCACAGAGCACTTTTCATCAATAGAGCCCTACCTGACCTCTTGGAGTTTAATGTCTTCTCTTTTCTGTTTCAGCAGTTCCTTACGTATTAACAACCATCACATTGCCTTACAGGTTTTTATTTGTGCATCTGTCTCCCCAACTTGAGTGTGAGATCTTTATGGGCACGGATCCTATCTTAAGAATTTTTTTAATCGCCTGTGCCTTGCAACTTAAATACCGTCAATGTTTATGGAACCAAAAGATGGATTAACTGATAACAAACCGGTGGTTGCCAGAGGGGAGTTGGTGTGGGGATGGGTAAATAAAGGGGGATTAAGAATACACTTACCTTGATGAGTACTGAGAAATGTGTAGAATTATTGAATCATTGTATTATATACTTAAAAGTAATGTAACACTGTATGTTAATTATACTTCAATTTTAAAAAGGTAGATTAACAAGCATAACATTCTTCATCTTCTAGTTCCCCTCACGTATGGCAGTAAAATACATAAAATACATAGAAACCTCCAAGACATTGCTGTAGATGGAAAATGTTTGAGCAAGCAGTGGATTAGAAGTTATCGGAAAATTAATCTAGCCTGTAATACCCTTGGGGTATGGATTAATTCCTTTAACACAGAATGGCCTGGGCAAGTTATTTATCTAAATAACAATGAACAAATATTTATTGAGTCCCCCATCAGCCTAGGGAACTGTGGAGATTTGGCTATTCTGTGGAGAGAGTAGATCGAAAAAGTAGCAGTCATTAAAATATCTTTTTTTCTTTGCTGGTCGCTGAGTGTGTCATGGTTAAGAAGAAGGTAGTGCATTAGCTATGTGTTAACTGTTTTCTCAGGCAAGACGTTTCATGCCTCATCCTCAAAGATAACCTATAATTTGACATTTAAGGTACATTTATTTCTTCACAATAGTAGGTTTTTATTTTAGTGATACTTGTGTGCCTTTATTTTTATTTTATTTTTAAAATAAAATTTACAGACATGAACTTTGTTTTTCTATAAACCAGGTTTATATTCAGGAGCCCTACGGTCACTAGAAATACACATAGAAAGAACCCAGACTTTAAGATCAAAATTTTTTCTTTGCCCTTCAGCTGCATGAGTTCAGACAAGTTTACTTTAGCATCGTTTACCTATTGGGTCATCTACAAAATATAAGGACAACAGTGATAGGGACCTCATAGAGTAATTCTTGGCATAAATGAATGCATGTCACCAATGGCTGTTCGCTGTGATAACCAACGAGTGACACCAAATTCAACATTTTCGAAGGAAAAGTAACAGTGTGACACTTCTGACATAGCCGGCAAAGTGCAATTTTTTTTTAATTTTCAAAATTTTGACTTGTTTCGCCTTCCATATGTAAGCACATAGGGTAGTTAGGCTTTGATGGTGGAACTGGCCAGGCACATTAAGTTGTATTTTTTTTTTTTTTAAGATTTTATTTATTTATTTGAGACAGAGAGAGAGAGAGATCACAAGCAGGCAGAGAGGCTGACAGAGAGAGAGGAGGAAGCAGACCCCCTGCTGAGCAGAGAGCGGCTGCAGGGCTCAATCCCAGGACCCTGAGCCGAAGGCAGAGGCTTAACCCACCGAGCCACCCCAGCACCCGTTAAGTTGTATTCTGATAGAAACGGACTGTGTGCATCACTGAGAAATTGGGACCACTGGAGGGGACTTTTCACTGACTCCATTTCTCCTGTCAGTTGCTGACCACAGTGACATTGCCGCAGTATAGCTTGGAACCAGATATGTTCCTAATGGATGGCTGTAGCTTTAATGAAATCCAGTCTTGCTGAATCACTAAACCTGCTTTCTCCTAGAAGGCTCTTTATTGGGAGCTGACAGATCACCTCTCCAGAGCCTTTAGACGTCCTGGCTCTCTAATTCTTCTCCATAACGAGTTTTGTGCTGCATGATAAAATATTCATGTTCAAATAGGTTCTAAACTAATTATCTGCAGCCAGCAGTTGCCACCGCAGTCATTGCTGTTAGCTTGGCTCAAGTTAATGGCTTGTATTTCAGTACAAATAGTCCCTTCTGGCTGTTTCCTGTCGCTGATTCTTATCCTAAATGGAATTTCCATACATATCTAGAGTTAATTCTTCTTATTTTGAGAGGAGATTTCTTACCCTACTTTTCCTATCTCATTTTCTTAAGATGAGCTTGATTTCAGCGTCCGGTTCCTTATTGTTCCCCTCCATCTTCCGTTCCTACATCACTGCCAACTTCATGACTCCCGCACTGGCCAGAGAGAAAAAGTCGTCAGGTTTCATGGAATATACCATATCTGATTTTTAAAGAAACAAAACAAGTACCATGGTAAGGATGAATTTTGGTGTTTCAGCTGAGTATTTCTGCCTAGATGCCAGAGACCCAGAGAAGGAGTCTTAGGAGAATTAACTGCTTTGGGAGGAATTACGGGGCTGGATGTGAGGAAAAGAAGACCCTAACAGAGTGTTTTTGGTGAGTATTGGAAAGGATGACTGAAATGTTAAGACACTGGGTGGATTCAACAGCAGAGGACAAAGGACTTGGTCTCCAGGTAACCCACAGTGAAGAAGAATTGAAAAGGGATGAAGCCAGGCAAGCAAGGGAATCTTCCCCATATGCAAAAACTGGCTAGGTTTTCAACCTGGCCCTTTCGTTGACCCTTTCTGCTCCCATGTGTTTCAGCAGTGAGTGGGTGTGAATGGAGTTAAATCCGAGAGAGAAATTGTCAGGTAGAGGGCTTTCTTTGGGGTCTTGAGTACCTCTGACCACAGTATCATGTGGGCCATTGAGCTCTTCAGAAAACAGCAGCTAAGCTAACCTAGAGCAGTTAACTGGGATGTTGGACCAGGAGATGCCCATCCCTTCAACATAAATCGTACAGCTTTGATTCAGCCCCTTTTGTTTAGGATGTTGCAGGTATCACCCTTGTTTATATACCAGCTGGCTGCCTCTCCTCCCCAGGTGAAACAAACAAAAAATCGGAAGTTGCGTATCTGTTCTCTGCCACTTAATTGGTGCCTGCCATATGCATTCTCTGAGTGTCCTGTGGATTTCCTGAGCCCAGTGTTAGTGATTCAGTCTTAAAACCAGAGCCTTCCATTTTTCATGAGTTTAAAAAAAAAAATTAGAATTTTATTTCGCATAAATAGTTACTAGATTCATACCCTTAGAACCTGTCAGGATGTTGAGATACAGGGGTGTGGCGCATAAAACATGCATGATTCTTACGGAGCTCTGAATAGCAAAGAAAATTCTCCTGATACTAACTGCCCAAATCCAGCAGTCCATTTTTTCATTGTACTTAAAAGTGCACAAGCATGGGGAATTAGTATGATAAGTGTTTTCCCCTCACGCGTTGCTTCTGACCTATGTCATATGTTTGTTAATTCATCTGCTTTTTATTCCTTGATCAAAGCCTGTTAAAACACCCACAGTGAGATGCTTCCTGAAAGGAAACGTTAGCTGACATTTTGGTTCTCTTCTTTCTTTTTTTAGTAAAAACATTTTTGTCCTGGAATCTGTTATAAATGTGATTCCCAGGAAATGTGTGAAAGGGAAATCTAATAACACTGCTAGAATTGTGGCTTCTTAGAGTTCAGGTATAACTTGAAATTAAGAGTGATTGCGTATTTTCTTTTACATGTATTTTTTAGTTATAACTTCATAATAACCAATTTCTTCAGTTAAGTGTGTGAATAATAGTTTCTTTTAACTTCATGAAATACCTGAGGCATTTTGGGTGGGTCTGTAGACATTAACTATTTTAATGGGAAAAAATGTGTTTAAGCTAACACTTCCCTGCTTCTAATGTTAGAACAATAATTTCAGAAACTACAAACAAATGTTACACATATTCTTTAAATCTCTTTCCTATTCTTCCTTTTTCAGTTTTAAAGGAATTGATGTTTTATGTTTTTCTGATAGTCCCCATAGACATAGATGTATTCACAAAGAGAGAAAACATATAAATTGTATTTAATGGAATCCAGATCATTTAAGATGCCTGAGAGTTAATGCTGTTGATACTTCTTCAAATCATCTAATAAACTTTCAGTTGCTCAGAAGAATGATAGCTGGTGGCTTCCAAGAGAAGCATGAAGGGCAGAAGAAGGAAACTCCCGATCCAGCCAAGGGACTTCCAGGGATCCCATATGACTGACAGCATTAGTGCTCTTTACTATTTTAAGACTGAAGGGCCGGGCGCCTGGGTGGCTCAGTGGGTTAAGCCTCTGCCTTCAGCTCAGGTCATGATCTCAGGGTTCTGGGATCGAGCCCCGCATCGGGCTCTCTGCTCGGTAGGGAGCCTGCTTTCTCCTCTCTCTCTCTCTGCCTGCCTCTCTGCCTACTTGTGATCTCTGTCTGTCAAATAAATAAAACTTAAAAAATCTTGTTAAAGACTGAAGGGCCTGTGAGGAGAAATGTATGAGAATATATAGTAATTGTATAAAATGCTTATCTGATTTTAAGCACTTCAACCAATTACTTCCAAGTTTGGTTTGCACTTGATATGTATTACTAGTTCCTTCTTTCCAAATTGTCAAATTCTTGACCAGTTTTCTGTACTTCTTATGGATTTGTATATATTCTGGAAATCCATTGTTGTTAAATAAGGGCAAAATTATTTTCTCCCAGTTCATTGCTCATTTTTTTTTTCATTGCTCATTTTTTAAACCTTGTTCGTAATATCATTATGCAAAAGTCTAAGACTTTGTGCTGGTAATTTTGTCTTTTTCTTCCTCTAGAGCCTCTTGATCTTTAGAATTCTTTTAAATAAACCTTCCCTGGGAAAAGAGTTATGACCAGGGGCTCAAATGCCATCAAGTGTTCTTTCTTTTTCTCTTCTTCTTTGTCTCCATTTCTCATCATCTTGGCTTCATTCTTTTCACTATAGTCTGTCTTTTTATAAATGGTTCCTGGGCTTTTCATCTACCCAGAAAGAGACTGATTCTTTTTTGCTCTTCAGTGTGAAAATCTCAGTTTGGGTCAGCTCTCCTTCAATGTGTCTTTGAAATGAAGTCATATAAGAACATAGGCCCACCCAGAGTTGTCTGGATAAAAGTACAGTGACTAGTAAAAGGCTAATACTTCCTTAGACGCCCATTGTACTGAAGGTGCGTGGCTCTGGTTCTGGGCTCACTAGAAATTATAATTTAACTATTTACCCGTGTCTGTTCCCTTTCCGTGCTAGGTGCTGTCATCCTTAGAAGTCAGTAGGACAAGTACTTTCTAATGTTTTTTTCTTTTAAAATTACTGGCAGGTCTTTGTTTTAACAGGTAAAATTTTGAATTAGCATATCCAGTTCCATTATACGTCTGATTTTTTTTTTTGATGGGAATATATTCGATTTATAGATTTACAAGCCAAGAATGGGTTTCTTCTTTTGAGCTTACCTTCTAGAATCATGGTATAACTCTCCAGGTTTTTTGGGGGTTTTTTTGTTTCATTTTTTTAACCTATCTTTTATGTGAAACTATCTTACATGGCCATATTGGTGTCAAATGAATATTTGTTTGTAATTTCTCCTTAACCTAATAAAACTTCATGGAATAATAATAATTTAGAAAACACATTTGAGTAAAAGAAGAAAATAAAGATTTCCTATAATCCTGCCACTGGAGAGTTGAGGTACATTGAGGTGCGTGATAGGGCTGCATTCTTCTATAGGGGTTGAATTTTAGGATACAACAAAATGGCACTTGTATCCCTTAGGAATGCATTCAGTTGTAAAAGGAAACCCAGTGACAGTAGAGTTTATTATTATGCACATAAAACGTCTGAAATGGGCATTTGGTTCAATGACTCAATAAGATCAGAGCTAATTCTGTATAGTTCTTTTGGCTTTTCTCTGGCGGCCATAAGATGGCTGCCGCAGTGCAGTCGTTACATTTGTGTTTGAGGCAAAAGGGCAAAGGATGGCATGTGTCAGTTTGTCCCCTTGTTGTCAGAAAAAGGGAAGCTTTTTCAGATCACCTGGGCTCATGTCTGATCACTCGACTATTCCTCTGTGTAAATAAGGGTGACAAAAGCATTTGGCATTTTAGTCTCTGTCACAGTGAGGTTGGATTGGCCTCAGATGGCCAGTCAGCACTCTCTGTCTTTGCAAATAAAGTGGGAGTCACCACTGGAGATATTTTAAATGGTACAAACCCAGTTTTGTGCCAAAGGTGATTACGTTGCTCTATATCCTCTTAAACCAGTATTTCCCTATGCCCATTCATTAATTAAGTCTTCATTTCTTTTCCCCTCAGGGGTTTCTAAGGAGCCATTCCTCCCTACTTGGCTGCCATCTTTACAGTGCAGGACAGGGCTCTGGAAACTCTAGAAATAACATACACATGGTTGCCATTAGTTTTAAATGCCCTTAATTCCTTGACTGTTAAGACTGGATTGCCTTGGCCGTTCCTCATTAGCTGGAGTGGTGACCCTCGTTGTGTTTGTTCATTTGCTTCGTAGTATTAAAAAGTAGTTGAATTTCTGTGAAGGATGCTTTTGCTCTCAGTCAGTTCTGCTTGCCTGCTCCAGACTGCCCAGGCCTGGAGATTGGTTTCTGCTGCCATGATAGAGAAGGCAGCGAAACAGGCTTCCCTGGGCAACACCTGACCTCTGGATTAGATGCCCAGTGCTTCTCTGACTCTTGGGTTCTGCTTTACTGGGTTCCTCGGCCTCCTGAAATAGCAGCCGTGTGCTTCTGGTTCGCGTGGTTCTCTAAAATCCCATTCATCTGGCACTTCCAGACTTGTCACTTTTATAAGGTCTCATTGCTTCAGCAGTCATGGCATACCCCTGACAAATAGAGTTCTTTCTCACCTAGGAGAAATATTAGCTTTAGTTTAGCCATAGCTGTTTTCACAAGTGTGTGAAGAGGTGGAAAATTGCAATTAGTTTCAGATAAGCACAGCTGAAATATTCTTGTTTTGTGCTACGGCAACAAATTGAAAGAAGGATTGAGGGCACTGAGTCATTGTAGTTCTAATGATACAACTAATGCATTATGGGGCTCATGTATCATACTGGGACCTTGTTACTTCTGAAATCTAAAATAAAAGGATCTTAATGTGTCCTTAGTAATCCTTGTGCCTCTTAATAAGAGCTTTTAATTTTTAGTCCCCGAGTTAGTCATCACATTTTTGTATTGCTAGCCCCCCTGTGGCCAAACCAAGTACTCATTAATTTTAATAATAGAAAGATTCATCAGGAATGTACTGGTTGGTCTACGGGGACAGGCTAGTGACTCATGAAGTCATGAAAAGAAGATGAAATTATTTTGGTCATTTCAGTGCCACATAAAAAAGGAAAACAATAATTCAAATGGCTGTTTCAGGCCAAGGAGGACTTGTTGTGGTCAGCATTTGGGAGGTTGAGCGTTAAATTTCATTTGTTTGATTTATCCTGGTGGGTTGTCACACTCCGCCATTAGTGATCATTTTTAATGGCCATTTCCACTGGCATACGAAATTGAAAGAGACTGTGGTGGTAGAAGAAAGGGTAACTAGTTTTTTAATTATTACAATTTCCAGAATTAAACGGGCTTTTTTCCTGAAGCCTCAAGAAGTGTATGTTTTTAAAAAGTAATTCAAAATTGGGCCAATTAGCTCTCTCGTGAACATCTGTAAGCACTGAGTACCATTGCCCTGCAGCTGCTGTTGGCTCTGAGGTTTCCAGTTCTGTTTCTCCATTGCTTCCCTTGTTGTTATAGGTCACTTGATTTCCTCTTTTCTCCTGTTGCCTGGGTCAGATGGTTTTGTTTGTATAGAAGAATTAAGATGCTCTAGTTGTTTTTAAGAACCTAAAGACAAGTGCACTTATCTGCTAGAGCATTTCCTCCAAACACCTGTTACCAATTGAATTGAATGTGCACCAGCTGTAGCCTCATTATGTGTGGTGTGAGTGGGAGGTGTCTGATACATGGTCTGTCTTTCCTGTCTGTTTTCATGGAAATGGATTTGGTAAAACTAAGTGGCATGAGTCGGAAAATATGAGACAAACCCAATGCTTGTGAAGACCTTGCACAATACAGGCTTCAAAAATAGTGATTCAGGTATACTTGCTTTACACTTTCAACATGAATGCAGAATTGGGCGATGATGGAAATTTGTTGAGGCAAAATTGCCAGAAATTGAATTCATTGCACACTGAGACCACTCTCTTTGATATCAGCCACTTTGTCCATCTGAGTTTTCCTGCTGAATTACTCATTCGGGCATGATTCTGTAGAATGGAGTTACTCTAGAGGAAAAAAATGAAGGTGCTGAGAATTTATTTTTGTTGACATGGGTCTGAGTCAAATTGAGCTTTATGGAAACATGATTTGCTTCATAGGAATTCTTGTGTTTTGCCTACTCAGTTGCGGGTGAAATCAGGTTCTTACCTGTGTGCCCAATGAGATGGTTTTGTCACTTTATGTCATACTTTCAACTATACCTCACTAAATCAACTTCTGATGATCAATTTTAAAGGTTTGGATCAGTCAAAATGCTGAATTTTGGTGACTGACCAGTAGGAGGCAGGCTAAGATTTTCCCTATTTATTTAGGGATTTGTTTTGTTTTGTTTTGTTTTGTTTTTCCCAAGGTTTATAGTATGTATGGCCTTTGACATGTAATTGTGAGGACAAAGAGGAAAACAACATGAATTGATATGTCCTAACCTTGGGCATGGCTACAGGTTGCAATGGGACCTTCAAGTCAGGGCCTATGAACTCCGTTCGCTAAGACCATGTCCAGTAATTTGAATTTTTAGAGTTCAAGGTAAACTCACCAACTGTAGATAATCCAGGGTTCTAATCTGGTGAGTGGGGAATTCTAACTTGCTGAATTGTGGTTTTAGGTGCCCATTTTAGTTTGAATTAGAATCTCAGTTAGTGGCCTTGGGAAAGAGTTTTCCCATTGATAACCATAGCAAAATGGATTGGGAACCACAGCTAACTAGGAGCCAAAGGGAAGCTAATCCCAAGAATTGGACATGGATGGCAGAGTTGTTGGATGTTGGGTCCATCTGGATGTTGGATCCATGCTGGATCCTGGGCTTAATGTATTTTATTCTGAGTTTTCTTATCTGTGAAATGATAGTAGTTAACAATAGTAGTTACCTCAGTGGGGTTGTTTATGGGATTAAAAGAAAATCCATGGAGGGTCCTTAAAATAGTACCTGGCGCATAGACAGTATTCAGTACAAATGTTGGCTATTATAGATGCTACCCATTCAAAGGATTTAACTTAGACACAGACTAGGTTAGAAGGCTGAGAGGCTGAGGGAGGGAGCTGAGTCTAGGCCAGTGGTTCTCAGACTTTATAACCTTGAGGACCTGTTTTTGTTTTTGTTTTTGTTTTTAACTTTATTTTTTCAGTGTTCCAAGGTTCATTGTTCATGCACCACACCCAGTGCTCCATGTAATACGTGCCCTCCTTAGTACCCACCACCAGGCTCACCCAACCCCCCATTCCCCTCCCCTCCAAAACCCTCAGTTTGTTTCTCAGAGTCCACAGTCTCTCATGGTTTGTCTCCCCCTCTGATTTCCCCCAACTCACTTCTCCTCTCCTTCTCCCAGTGTCCTCCATATTATTCCTTATGGTCCACAAGTAAGTGAAACCATATGATAGTTGACTCTCTCTGCTTGACTTATCTCACTCAGCATAATCTCCAGTCCCATCCATGTTGATACAAAAGTTGGGTATTCATCCTTTCTGATGGAGGCAGAATACAGAATATTCCATTGTATATATGGACCATATCTTCTTTATCCATAACCTTGAGGACCTGTTAAAGCTGACTGCTAGCATTCACCTTTAGGATTTTAGACTGGGTTTTGATTTTCATGTAGAGTGACCTAGTTAAATTTGACTTCCAGCTAAATAGCAACTAATTTCTAAGGTATGTCTTTTGCAATATTTGGAATGTACAATTGCCCCCCCCACCTTATCTGCGGGGAATGCTTTCCAAGAACCCCAGTAGATGGCTGAGACCATGGATATTATGGAACTCTATATAGACTGTTCCTTCTCGTGCATACATAGCTAGGATAGTATGCCACTAATGGGCTGGCAGCATATTCAGCATGGATGTGCTGGACAAATGGATGAGTCTGGGGCTGAATGGAACAGGGTGGCATGAGATCTCACCAGGCTCCTCAGAATAGTATATAGTTTAAAAGTAGAATTATTTATTTCTGCAGTTTTCCATTTAATATTTTTGGGCCACAGTTGACTGTGGGTAACTCAGCCAGGCAGAGTGAAACGTTAGACAAGGGGGGCTATTGTACTTACCCTATAAAAGAAGTCCTTTGCTCCAAGTTTTCAGAAATTTCAGTTTAGTCAGGCATCTTGCTTTTTGTTTTGCTTTTGCTAAATCTGGCAAGTCTAGTTTGGGTGGGCCTAGGAGTTTGTCTGTCAGGTTATTCTGAAGAGCTGCGAGTACTGGCATTTCAGGACCACACTTTGAGAACCTCTGTGCTTGCAGCTGCGTGGAACTGAGGACTGTGATAACCCTTGCTTTCAAATAACTAGCACAAGATGTAGGTAAAGTTCTCTGCAAGTTCAGAGGACGTCAGAGATCCCAGGACGTTGATGTCTAATAGGGACAGTTCAGTGCAGGTTTTGGGTATGTAGTACACTTTTTTAAAAGAACTTGAGTTCAGTATCACTTAGGAAGGTATGTAAATGCATTGGCCTAAATGAAGTGAAGATAATAGATTCCATTTTTTTTAGCATGATTTTAATTTAGCCACATTTTCATGAATTTTAGATTTATACCCTAATGCCAGGAACGATATTTTGGTTTGGAGTGAGAGGGCCAAGGGCCAGACTTGAAACTCATGTGTACTTTATCTGTAATCTCTCCGAAGTCAGAAACCAGGAATTAGAGACACAAGGGGCAGTGTAAGAGAGTGGTTATTTCATGAGCTTTAGAGTTAGATAGTATTTAACCCATCCAAGTGTCCGTTTTCTCATCTGTATAGTGGAAATAACAATGGTACGTATCGTGTAAGGTGATTGTGAACATGATAGACACGAGAGTACACGTCCAGCATGGATTAGGGTGTACTAAGTGCTTCAGTAGGATTAGGAGTTAATAAAACTCAGATTGTCTCTCTGGTGAGTAAATTCTTAACCCATTGTTAAAAAAAAAATCCTCTGAATCACGTTGTTTTTATTTTTAATTATTTTTTAAAAGATTTTTTTTTAATTTTTAAATTTTTAAAAAAGATTTTATTTATTGATTTGACACAGAGAGATCACAAGTAGGCAGAGACAGGGGGTGGGGAAGCAGGCTCCCTGCTGAGCAGAGAGCCCAATGTGGGACTCTTTCCCAGGACCCTGAGATCCTGACCTGAGCTGGAGGCAGAGGCTTAACCCACTGAGCCACCCAGGTGCCCTTACATTGTTTTTTTTTTTAACCAAAAAACATCCATTTATTCATGATGCATGATCAAGATGTGTTGATTAAAGATGCATATTTAAACTAAGTGACTGGGTCTGCTCTCCACTGGAATATTAGCTCTGTCAGGACAGGGTGATGCTCATTGTCTTATCTGTTGTATTCTTTGTGCCTTCAACAATGTCTTTCACCGAAGAGGTGCTCAATAAGTATTTGCGGAAAGAATGAAGGATGCCTGCTCTTGCAAATGTTTCCAATAAACTACCTTTAAAAGATGTTATGGGGGGCGCCTGGGTGGCTCAGTGGGTTGAGCCGCTGCCTTCGGCTCGGGTCGTGATCTCGGGGTGCTGGGATCGAGTCCCGCATAGGGCTCTCTGCTCAGCAGGGGGCCTGCTTCCCTCTCTCTCTCTGCCTGCCTCTCCATCTACTTGTGATTTCTCTCTGTCAAATAAATACATAAAAAAATCGTTAAAAAAAAAAGATTTTATGGTTAGGCATCAGTCATCTTGTTATGCTGGAAGATGACGTTTGTGTGGATATAATAATATTAAAATAAAGATTTAGAATATCTTAAATAACAAACCTGGGCGCCTATACAGAATCACGTAGAGTATGAAGAAAAACAGAAAGGTTTTCACACGTGTGTGTTCTGTAAAAGCACTGATGTGAGAATGAAGTCATTTGGCTTTTTTTCTTTCTTTTAGAGCTTTGATAGACTGTGTTACCTTAAAAAAGCCTTTGATTTTACTGATTTTAAAAATGCAGTGTAATTAGGTAATGCATTCTTATAATTCGGTATTAAGAAGCTAAAAAATGTCTATGGTAAACTTCCTTCTGCAACCCCTGTATACCAGCCATCCTTTCCCCTTTCCCACAGACGTCTGATAACAGTAGCTGCTTATAATTCATTTCAGGGATGGTTTTTACATAAATAAGCAAATATATGTATTTTCTTTTACAATGATAGTACATTGTAAATACTGTTGTGAACATGGCTGTTTTCATTTGCTGTATCAGTCCTTTTTATGGTGAGAGTATTTCGTTGTATTGATACACCGTGGGTTAGAGAACTCCTCCTCTGTGACTGGGCGTTCGACTTGTGTTTCTGATTTTTTTTCTTACCACAAGCGGAGCTGCAGATGTAAATGTCCTTTCACATGTAGATGAACGTATCTGAAAGTTATGTTCCTGGAGGTGTAATCTACAGACATTTGTGATTTGGGTGGACCCTGACATTCTGCCCACCATAATGGTAGTGCCAGTTTATACGTTCGCCAAACTATGTTTGAAGTTGTTCCTTTGCGTTCTTATCAACACGTTATATTCCCAGGCTCTTGACTCATTGCCATTCTGATGGGTAACAAAAAACTTTGTTTTGTTTTAGTTTGAATTTGTATTTTCCTCCTGGGGCTCATCTTTTATTACAAACTGAACAACTTTATGTGTTTCCTTTTTTTGTGAGCTATTTATGAGCAATTTTTACTTGGCTTATTACCTCCCCACACCCATTTGTTTTTGTTTTGGGGGTTTTTTTTTTTGGTTGAGTTGTAGGAATTCTTTAACAGGTCATTGAACACTTTGAGATATGAATTTCCAGTTTTTTCTTATTGATCTTTTGACTTTCATTATAGTTTTTGCCATGAGAGGTGTTTGATTTTTATTTTTTCAGGTATCACAAGCTTTTCTTTTATGAATTTCTTGTGACACAGTTAAGACTTCTACTGGCTGAGTTATAATATGAGGAATTTTCTCATTTTTTTCCATTACTTACATTAGTTTAATTTTTTTGCATTAAAATTTTCAATCCATTTGGAAATTATCCAGATACAAAGATGGGGAAATCATTTGACTTCTGCTTTGATTTTGCTTTATTTTTGACCTCACTAATTCAACTAATTTTTTACTGAGTGCTGTTTATGTGCAAGGAGCTTTGATGGATGCCCTGTCAGAGGGCATCACCTTATAGCTTAGTAGGTGGGTAGGTTTTCCAAAACAAATATTACAAATAATAACACAAAGAGCTTAATAAGTACAATGTAAAGATGTTTGGGAATGCGAAGAAATGAGTAATTCTTTCTGCATCCAAGAAAGGACAGGACTCATAGTAAAGAATATGCAGACCATAATAATTTTTGAACCAATTAGTGTCTTAAAACAGTTTTGTTCTATGGGATACTCATTGAAAGATTGATTTAGAAGGATGTTGAGTATGTAGTATGAATAGATTAACCGATTATACGATTCACATTTATAAGCCTGGCATCCCTAGTGATGTATTTTGTAGCTAGGAGAGAAAAAGGACTGGGGAAACAAATTTGAGAGAGCCAGCTTTCAAGATGGAGGAGAACATGGTGGTCTAAGAATAGTAACATACCAACTTTATGATTTTGGAACTCCCTTGAGAAAGAACTAAGAATAATTAACCACTTTTTTTAAAGGCCAAAATGTTAATTAAGAACTCAGATAACTAGAAAGGTGGCGGAATAAATTGTGAGGTAATAAAGGAAAAGAAGCTTAATCATGTGGGAAACTATATGGTACTTGGGACAATTGAAAGTAAGCAGAGTGTTTTAGTCACTCTAAGGGGCTTGAATGAAGGGGACAGAGGAGATGCTAGATGCGTCTAAAGGACATAAACGATAAGAGAACGGCTTAAGTTTTGAACATAAGGTGGAATGTGTAACTTGACATAACGTCAGAGAAGTAAATGAAATTTGATATCAGGTACCAGCAGGTTGTTATTTTCAGCTGGAAAAGGAAGCAAATTGTTTTCAAAGCAGAGTAGAGGGACACCTGGGTGGCTCAGTTGTTTAAGCAACTGCCTTCAGCTCAGGTCATGATCCTGGAGTCATTGGATCCAGTCCCAGATCGGGCTCCCAGCTCCGTGGGAAGTCTGTTTCTCCTTCTCACCTCCCCTCTCAGGCTCTCTCACTCTGTCTCTCTCTCTGTCTTTCAAATAAATAAGTAAAATCTATTTTTTAAAAAGTCAGTTTAGCAGTGTCACTGTATAACTTGGAATAGCTGCTGCTGTGTGTATCTAGAGCCTCCGCAGACTTCTAATACACTGGGGATTAGGAATTATTTTTAATAATTTTGGAGAGTAAAACCTAAAGAAGTCCCCCTCCCCCTCAGTGTACAAGGCAGATTTGGTGGTACGGACGTGATTAACAAAAGGTCTTCTGACTTGCTTCATTGCCCTTTATAGCATGGGTCGCTACTTTGCCATCATGCCTCTCCTTTTTAGTGCCCCGGGTGATTCTTGGTAAAAATCCAGATTCCTGGTCTAGACTCAGTTTTGACTCAGCTCTGTTATCTGGGCCAAATAACCTACATTTTAAAGTATTCACTCAGACGAAGGCGGCATTTGTGCCCTACTTCGAGAAGCGTGGCCCACGTCATGTGTGCAGCTCGAGTACTTAGATGTTTTATATCCATGGTCACACATGTAGGAAGTGGCTAAAACCAGGGTTTTTTGCTCCTTCTCCATGTCCTTTTGACGTGTGGCTTTCCTGTTATGGAAAGTGAAGTCACTGACTCCATCTAGAGGCTGGGTATAAGATGTAGCAAGCCGCTAAAATCCACATAACCCACTGCTTCAGGTGACGTATGCTTGCTAATAACCAAAGTACAATTGCCCCGCATGAGCCACCTTTATATAGCCATTTAAGAGAAATAACACTATGATAACTGATGGTGTAGGAAGCCATTTATTTTGAAACTGATTAGAGATGCTAATTTAAGTATTGGTATCTCCTTGCTTTCTAGTCATTATCTCATTGTGCGTCCTTGGGGGTCTTTCCCTCCTAGACACTGGACTTTAGAATTATTTAAGAAATCGGCCTTTATGTAACTTACAGTTTTGTGTAAATCCATAAACAATTAAGGAATAATATCACAGTGATGAGCCAGTGATTGCTTGTGTGGCTCTCAGTCACGCAGTGGTTCACAGGAGAGCCAAGTGTGAGTCACAGGGGTGACCAGGTAAGTAAGTCCCTTTGGTAGTCCATACAGACGAATGTCATCAGACAGAAGGAAGCTAGGGAGAGTGGAAATTACTAATAAAAATGAATCGTTTAGAAGGAAGGTTGGTGAAAAATTAGAATTCACCGAGAAAGTAATGCCGAGATTTCCTGTCTTACTGAGTCAGCAGGTGGAAATCAACTAGAAGATGGTTGGAGAGAATCCAGCAGAAAAGGCAGTATTGTTTACAAGGGAAGAATTTAAATGTCAGCAGATGTTAGAGAAACCAGGCAGTTACCTGAACGGTCATACTTATTTGTGCTTCGAGGTACTTTAACACAACATTCCAGCCTATTTTATTTTGTTTTTCATCATTCCAGGCTAAATTCTTGTCTAGAATGCTGTCTAAATTTCTCCAAATTTGTAGCAGTGTAAATAGTACATCAGAATCAAAGCACTGAATGATTGAGCAGGCTAAACACGGCCCTGCCTGGAAAAGAAGACTGGAACTGAAAAATCAATAAGCGTAGGAAAAAACTTATAAAAGCTTACTCAATATAAAGTAGCAATAAATCAAGAATAATAAACAATCAAGTTGCTTGGATAATCATTTTACTTTGAACAACCTAAGCAAAAAATTGATAGGTTTTTGTGCATGTATATGAAAGATTTCTAGCATTTGAAAGGTTATAGAAGAATAAAGGAAGTACAAACAAAAATATATAAAAGGAATTCCTCCTGGCATAACAAAAAACACTTTAGTGAAATAAAATAATAAACTTTAGGGAAGATAGGTTACTGATTTGAAGAGCTGCTGGGATTCTGGGGAAGCTGTTGGGACATCTCTAAATGTCATCTTGCTGAAACAGTGTGACTTTGATGCTGATTAATAATCCAAGAATACTGGTATTTGAATATGATCTATAGTGACTTAAGGCTTATGACTCAGTCTCCTACTCATAACTACTAGAAATTCTACAATTTAATAAACTTACTTCCCTACTATAAAAATGGAGAATTTGTGGGTTTTTTTGGTTTGGTTTTGGTTTTTGGTTTTTGGGTGGGGCCTTTTTTGTTTGTTTGTTTGTTTTTTTCCAGCAGGAGAGGGCTGGAAACATGTCTCTGATGCCCTTGGGGTGAGCTTTGTAGGTAGCTGCTGGGAGCAGAAGCCTGTTTAGGAAGTGAATGGGTACTAGGGAGCTGGGTTTGGTGACTGTGGATGCTGACAACTTCCGAATTGTGATGTGAGGAGGAGAAAACAAAGAAGGACTTTTTTTTTTTTTTTAAAAGATGTGAGAGGGTTGACCAGCTTGAATTTCAGGGTGGGCCAGTAGTGATGGAGATGTTGAGGCAGAAATAGAGAGGGGTGCACTTTGGAGCAGTGCCCTTGGTTAGCCTGAACTGGAGGAGCAGCACGGCCTCAGGGCGCTGGAGGGAAGGAGGAAACCGGGGAAGAGTCTATTTTTGACTTTTTCAATTAGATATCTTCCACTTACCAGGAAGCCCTAGCCAGATTCTGAGATAACATTTAAGGACATGACCATGTGATAAAGCACTTACTATCTATGTAGATAATCTGAAACTATACCAATTCTGGAACAAAAGAGTGTGGTCATATATAGCTGTGATAACACGTGAACAGTTAGATCTATATTCAAGTTGACCTGTTGACTTCAGAGTTTCTGATTAATAAAAGAAAGCCAATACTGGTCTATGATATATGTGACACTCGTCACTCCACAAAGAATACGAGAGCTGAAAGGAACCCCATTTTTACAGAGTGACAGAGCTGGAGAGGCGAATTGACTAGTTATTGACATAGACAAGTAGGCACCCGGGTATTCTGGACACCAATCCAGAGAAGCCACAGCACAAGTTCTAAAAATGGAGGAAGGACCAGATTCAGTGACAGTACAATTAGTGGTTTAGTCTCCTCAGCCTCTGGCAAGTCTTCACCTCCGTCTTCTACTATGTGTCCCGCTAAGAAATCACAAGAGGCAACTCCAGCCCTGGGAATCAGGAACCCAGGAAGCTCGTGGTGACGCACCCCAGAGTACACAGTCATGTAGAACTCATGGACTTAGAACCTTTAATTGCCAATCTGGGGTTTTGACGCAGGCTGTAAGGATTCCATATTCCTTTGTTAAGCACAAAGTAAAGATGTTGGGGATGTTATTTCCTTTGTGAAGAGAGATTGTACAGCCTTGTAAAAATTTAAAGTACTTTCGGTTATGTTATAATTTTTTTCCAGTTATTATTTAGCATATATAAAACATCTTATGTTTCAAGATATTTGTTAGTATCATTGGTTATTAGGTAAGATTTCTAACAAGTTGTTGTTCTTACTAGTAGTTTAGGTAATTAAACATTATTATTTATAACCAATATCTGACAGGAATGAGTGAAAAGTATATAATATATAGAAGTAGCTCTGGCTTTTGAATGGAACCAGAGGTAGGCGTGTGTGTGTGTTTGTGTGTGTGTGTGTGTGTGTGTGTGTGTGTACACACATATGTAATTCTATATAGTCATACATATGATTATGCATACAATGTATACATATGTAAAATCTATATACATAAGTATCATTTAAATACGCACACACACACTCACACACACACACATGCTTCTTTAAGTATTTAGGGAGGCATTAGAATGAATCTAGATTATAAGCTTTTAAACCAGATTGTAAGCTTCTTGAGAGTAGACATATTTTGAAATTACCTCGTTCGACCTCTCACTTACTAGACACTGAATAAAAAGTATTACTCCGGTTGTGGTGACTTTCATAAAAGTATGGTGGGAATTTTTTCTAAAGAACAGTTAAGGTCTGGGCATTGTATGCATGCCTAGTGATTCAGTTTGTTTAAAGGGCTGCTGACCTGCCACCCTCGATTTCTGCCTCTAGCCTGTGTCTCTTCTTCACGTGTAGGAACAATGAAGCTCCCAGGCAGCACCGCCATTTGCTTCTCTGAAATGTAAATGGCCTCACTCTTGTTAATATTGTTGTACTTTGATCCCACGCTGGGCTGCTCTCCTTTTCTTCATCTTTTTTTCATTACAGCTTTGCCTCTGCCCTTTCCACCAAATTCATCTGAAAAGGTGACACCTGCAGAGATGCTGTTTAGTGCAGATTCGGAACCTCTTAAGAGTTAAAATATTGTCCTTTATCTCCAGGGGTGATGACAGATCTATTGGAACCAACTTTTTGGAAGGAATATTGTACTGAAGATGGTACCATTCATGAAATAACTAGTATTCATGAAAGTGTGCTCTTAGATTACTTTTATCAGTGAAGCACTCGCCAATAATCAAGTAATTGTATTTGATTATACACATTTGTTGAAAAGAAAGAGATGTGCTTAATTCTCAGCTAAAAACACTTTAAAGTGATATCCCTGTACCGCCCCACCCCACCCCGACCCCCAGGAAGTCAGTATGTATCCATCTCATGTACTCTTGAAGGTACCACGTTTCTTTCATCCCCTAGATCTTTCTAGAACTAGATCCCCTAGAATTTTCACATCTTGTCTTTTCCTCTTTCTTTTAGATTGGCCTCTAGTGGCTCCTACTCTTACAGCTAGCCCCCTTGTTCAAGTCTTTGTCACTTTACACCAGGTTACATACACCTAATGTTACCTCTCTCCATTCTGATCCGTTGTCCACACTGCCTTCTTCAGGGCGCATTAATTTCATCTAGGCTCTGGGTATGATCACAGAGTAGACGGGGAGCTGCTGGTTTATAGTAAAGCATTAACTTGGAAAGAGCTCTCCCCACCTTAAAAAAAAACTTTTTTCAGAGCCATAGCACGTACAGTACTGCTGTATCTGCTGAGAAGATTTAATACATTTTTGAAGAATTGAAATGGTGTCCTTTATCTAAAACTTATGTTTTGGTGGGAGCATCTGGGAATGGGGTGGCTGTAGAGTATGTTCCCTGTCCAGAGAGAACCATTTCTGGGAATGAGTAAACCATTTAACTTGAATTTAAAATTGTAATAAGTACAGTAGAGCAGAGTGGGTTTATATCCTAGTGGTGTCTCTCTCCTTTCATGCTTCTTTGATGCCCAGTATTCAGTTCAAATAAATCCTAGTGAGTGCTCCTAACAGTCCTCTAATTTTCCTGTTTCATTTCTTCACCTCCAGGTTCATCTCAAATGAACCCCTCCTTGGTCCCATAAGGCCAGTCTGTTTTTGCATTCCTCAGTTCTGATTTCTTTTGGCAGGAGAACTAGATGTGGTTGACAGATTCTATCTGAAAAGGGCTTTGGTAATTGCTCGTTCTGTTCGGTGACTGTGTTGCTGACAGATGGGCACAGTGAATATTGAAAATGTTCTGGACCTCCGCATACTTCTTCAGCTCACGAATGGTGAGCACTGCCAGCATTTTTGTTATTATCTATCAGCAGATTTAAAAAGAATTGCTTGGGTCTTTACATCTTTTTAGAACCTATAAGTAAATCACGTTTATGGCTAGGTTCTCTCCCACCTCTTCGACTCCCTCCTCATTATATACTTTTTGGAATAGACAAAATTCTCAAGATGTTAGTGCAGGCTGGTATGAATGGGTGCCAACAGCTCTTACAGACTTGTTAAAAGATTTATTTTTTGCCTGAGAATTACACATATGGCCTAGAATGATAATATTAGGATCTGTGTTGGTTGAGATAATTGGCAGATCGCACCTTAAGAAAAGTGATTGGTTGGCTTGTCTCTTTCATTTTAATCCGCTGTCTCCGTCACAGTCAAATTACCATTATGTAGTGCATTACTATGTCTGTTTAAAAAAACTTATTTAACCCATTTATAGGGGGCATCTGTCAGTTGAGCTTGAGTTATTTAAAACATTCTCTTCCATTGGCCAATATAGTAACAGCCAGCAGAGTTAAAATGAGCAAAGGAGGGGATCCCAATAATCCCAGATCTATGAAGATGGTTTCTTAAGGGGGTGCCAGTCACCATCCAGATAACGCTAGAGGTAATGTCATGCAGTCTCAGTAGAAAAGGAATCCAGAAGTGAGAAATGGGACCTCTAGGAAGCAACATGGAGACAGGGTATTGGGACTGCAGTGCACTGTTGGGGGTCTTGCACCCTTACAGCCTTGTATAATGCAGCAAGTCTTGATAGAAGACCTTGGGTATAGGGCAGATTAATTCACCTATTTAACTTCAGTGATGACAAATAATAGGATGACCTTTAAAATATCCATAGTTCTGATAATTACTAATTCAGTATCTGTGAAGGCATTGGAACTGCATACCAGTCTTGTAACACCTAATTCCTGTGATGGTGATTACGGTTATTTCTTTCTGCTTATAAAAAAGATGCTAAAATTAAATTAGTTTGTATGTTTTCTTTCTAATTCTGTTATTCACTGTATGCCTGTGAGTGCTTCATGAGGGAGAGAGAAAAACATATGCTCAGGTTTGAATATATATTTTCATTTCAAAGTAAATGGAAGAAGACATTCTTACCTGTAGGCACAGAAGCTGGACTTGGCAGTCTCTCTTATAACGTAGTTGAAAGGTAGACATAATCAAAAAGAATAAGTTATACAAATGATGAAGCTGGGATCTACCTCTGTAAAGTTGGGATAGTATTTTGGATTAGAAAAGCAAAATATGTTACCTCCACTTGCCTTCGAATATTTGCTTACTACATTTAGCAGACTTTAGGAAGCTAGCAAAAATATATGATGAACTTGTATTTATCTTCTTTCCCCTTCAATTTAAAGACTTTTTTTTTTTAATTTATTTGGGAGAGGGATACCTGGGTGGCTCAGTTGTTAAGCGTCTGCCTTCGGCTCAGGTCATGATCCCAGGGTCTTGGGATCAAGCCCTGCATCAGGCTCTCTGCTCAGCGGGGAGCCTGCTTCTCCCTCTGCCTGCTGCCTACCCTATTTGTGCTCTCTCCCTCTCTCTCTGACAAATAAATAAAATCTTAAAAAAAAAATATATATATATATATAAATATATATATATTTTTATATATATATATATATATATATATTTGAGAGAGAGTGAGCAAGAGAGAGCGGGCAAGAGAGAGAGAGTGTTCATGCACACAGAGGGAAAGGGAGAAGCAGATTCTCTCCTGAGCATAGAGCCTGATATGGAGCTTGATCCCAGGGACCTGAGATCATGACCTGAGCTAGAGGCAGATGCTTAACCAACTGAGTCACCCAAGCGCCCTCCCCTTCAATTTAACGCGTTTTTTTCCTCTGTGAAAAAAAATTTTTTTTTTCTGTTGTCCATGAAAAAATTTTGAACTATAAAAATGCCAACTTGTGAATTCCTGGACCACCATTGTAAACATTTTCATTCTCTTCCCGGTAATAATTCTTCCTAAAATAACTCTTCCCACATTTATTCCAATGATTATTATAAAGTTAGAAGATATCTTGGAAAACGTGGGGGATAACTGTGGCCCCCAAAATTCAGGGACTTGAGATTGCATAACATATTAAGTCACAAGAGTCTGAAAAAGGACTTAGGTCTCCTTGTTCCTGCTCAGAACTCTTGCTTCTTGTTATGGTACTTCCACTGTGTTCTCAGTCCCGATGAGGATAAGTTGCCTGTAAAAGAAGAGAGGATACAGTTCTTTGTCTACCGGTTATTATCAGTGTTCACCCATGTTTTAGTAATTGAATTATGAAGTTCAAATCTATTATTTTCCACAGGCCTTATATACTCAGTATATATTTGTTGACTGACTGTTTTGTTTTGCATATCCAGTTTTTCTGACCTACCTCCCCCATGCCAATCCCCAGAAAACCCTATTAAAATAAAAAAAAAGAATCCAAGCTAGATCTGCTTGCTTATTTGCAAGTATTTTGCCTTGTAAGATGCCAGCGCAACGATGTTGCAGAAGTTAAATGTTCATAACTGAAGACAAATTGTGGAGCACGGTAGAGATTCTAGATTTTGAAAATTGTATAGGTGTTCCTTTCATAAGCCCCCCAGTAGGTAGATGTCAATTTTTTCCAACTCAGTATACATTTGAAATTGTTATTCTTATACTATTGCCTTAATTTTTTGAAATTATAATACATAAGTCATGGGGTTATTACATGGGATTCAAAGAAAAGCAAGTCATGGTTCTGTATCCTGCATTTGGCCACATTTTTCCCTCCAAAACCAGTTTCACATCTCATCAGATATTTAGTGGGATTTTCGTGATTTTCCTGTCTGTCTTTGGTCCCTAGAAAAGAATCTTTTTACCTTACTTGATGCTACAGAACTGTGAGGGTGGTTCCCAGATTGCTGATTCTTTATTGGGCAATTAAAATTTCAGCATTTTATTTTCCGGTCACAAGGCTTTTGAACCTAGGATGTATCTTTGCGTCTCAAAATTAGTAAGAATTAGAATATCTCATAGAATTTTTAGGTGTTTTATTTCTTATCAACATAACTAACCTGCAACACTGTCGTGATTTAAAATATATATAACCTGATGCGGTGACATATTTTGCGTAGCTGCTTGATTGAATCAATGCTTGTGCCTTTGTGCCTTTGCATCAAAATGTGTCGCTTCACTTTGGGGGACTGTCAGTCAATTTGCATAAATTTTTTTATAATTGGAAATTGAAGGAATGCACAATTAGTTTTATAAAACAGTTGGCATAGCTGTCAAAGTTCTTAAAATTTTTTGCAACGTTAGAACTGGAGTGTCCCAGGGCATTGAAAGAAAAAGCGGAGAAACAAACCTTTAATAACATTGCATTTCCCTAGTTCTCTTGGTCTTGGAATGAAGAACAGGTGTTGGGGGTGGTGTTGAAATTAGTTTGGAATCATGAGAAAATAAAATACAACTCTTTCAGATTTGTTGGGGCAAAATGGCTTTGGAACACCACAGTTACTCTGCCCCCATCTGAGAAAGTGTTACTTAGGCTCAATAGCTCTTGTTAACCTGGAAAACTCTAGGATCACATAAATAATGAATGGGCCCAAAATGCATTGGTTTTTGTAATGTAGATGAAGGTAAGATGTCTTGTCAGGGCTGAGATTTGCATATTAGAATAATTCAGTTATCTTACTGTGTTCTTTAAAGAAATAAATGCCTATGAATATTCATGAAATCAATTAAAATATTAATGGTATACTGACACTTGAGTTTTAGGTCTCTAGTCATCCATAAAGAGTTTCATTTAAAGTTGATTACCAGTGAAGGGGTATTTAAACAAAGTATAAGCTATTGGCTTTTTGTCTTGGAAATGAAAACTTAGTATCTGACAAGAGTAAATGATTTGTTTATCCTTGCCGGTCATTTCTTTTGGTAAGAAATGGGCATGGACAGAGTCTAAATATCTTTCCGTGTCCCCATACTCTTGTTTGTTTAAGCAAGTCTGTTTACCTTTATTATGTACTTAGGGTTTTTTAGCTGCTTCATTGACTTTTAAATGTTTATTTATTTTTAATTGTGGTAATACACACATGAAATTTACCATCTTGTCAGTGTGCAGTAGTGTCACTGGATGCATTCACCACCATCCATCTGCAAACATTTTCATCCCTCCAACTGAAATGCTGTACTTATTCAGCAGTAACTGCCCCTTGCCCCGTCTCGCCCCTGGCAACCACCATTCTAGTTTCTGTCTCTGTGAGTTGGACCAGTCTAGTTACCTCATGTAAGTGGAATCACAATATTTGTCTTCTTGTGACTGGTGAATTTCACTTGACACAATGTCCTCAGGGTTTGTTCACTTTGTAGCAGTTGTCAGAACTTTCTTCCTTTTTGCAGGGGCGGGGGTGGGGTTGGGGGGTAAGGGGTTGGGGGGTATGCACTTCACTTCCTTTGGAAATAAACCCAGAAGTATAATTGTTTATAATTATATAAACAATATATATTAATTATATTAATATATTATATATTAATTAATTAATATATTGATTATATAAACAATATAATTGGAGAACTATAATTAGTGGATCACATGGTAATTCTCTTTTTAATTTTTTATGCAATTGCCATACTGTTTTCCATTTTCCATTCCCACTGGTAGTGCACATGGGTTCCAATTTCTCTACAGCCCCACCAACACTGGTTAGTTGTGGTTTTTAGATTTCAAGTTAGGTAGAGATTCAGGAAATGCAGAAAGGCATAAAGTAAAATTGAAACTCTTTCTTCAGTTCCTGTGATTATTGGGTGTGGGAAGGAAAAGGTATGAAGGATAGGAAGGAGTCCCGAGATGAGATGGGAACTTGGGTGGTAGAGGGTCCAGTTTTGGCAGAAGAAGCCCAGTTGTTTTTGCATTGTTGAAGTTGAAATGTCTGAGATAGTCAAGTAAAATCTGGAATTAGGGAGAGAGGTCTGGGCTCTACTGAAGAGTTTTATTAGCATTCAGGTGGGAGTTGATACCATGATGGTGCCTTTGATCATTCAGGGAGGGAGTAAGAAGAGCAAAGAATTGGAGAATAAAATCTTGGGGACGGATAGAAGTGTGGAGGAGAGCATATTGATTTAAAATCATAGTCATCATCTCCCCTCAAAACCCCTTGCTTCTTGAATATCCCTGTTCTCTCAAGGTAGCAGCATTCACAATGTATTTAGAATCCAAAACTGTGAGTCCTCTCTGGCCGTTATCTTTGCCTAATCTGTTACCAACTTCTTTTGTTTTTTTCTTTTACAAGACTTCAAACCTGTCATTTCTTATTTTTTCCTCTTGTGCCATTGTTTTTTAGGCCTTTATTTTTAGTCTGTTTTCATTTTCTTTTAACCTGCCTTCTTAAGAATTTTCTCTCCGACTTTTTATTGACTCAGTGTAAGCTTTCTAATGATGAAGAAAACTTCTACTGTTTAAGAAAAATAAGGTTTGGGACACCTGGGTGGCTCAGTTGGTTAAGCAGCTGCCTTCAGCTCAGGTCATGATCCCAGTGTGCTGGGATCCAGTCCCATATCAGGCTCCTTGCTCAGCAGGGAGCCAGCTTCTCCCTCTGCCTCTGCCTGCCATTCTGTCTGCCTGTGCTCTCTCTCCCTCTCTCTCTCTCTCTGACAAATAAATAAATAAAATATTAAAAAAAAAAAAAAAAAGAAAAAGAAAAATAAGGTTTGAAAGTGTTCCTTTGTAAGAGGACAGGCCCTGGCATTCAAGGTCCTCTGGAATCTACCTCTAATTTCTCCTTCTTTTTTTTTTTTTTTTTTTTTTAATTTTTAAATTTTTTCTAAACATATATTTTTATCCCCAGGGGTACAGGTCTGTGAATCACCAGGTTTACACACTTCACAGCACTCACCAAAGCACATACCCTCCCCAATGTCCATAACCCCCACCCCCCTTCTCCCAACCCCCCTCCCCCCAGCAACCCTCAGTTTGTTTTGTGAGATTAAGAGTCACTTATGGTTTGTCTCCCTCCCAATCCCATCTTGTTTCATTTATTCTTCTTAACATAAATCTCCATGTAAGTCTTGGGGGTTGGCCATGCTGCTGTATTTGATCCTCGTGTGTTTTCATGTCTGTGTTTTCTTAGGCTGTTTCTATTACCTTCAGTCCTTCTCACACAAAGATCCAACTCAAGGATTCAAGTCTCATTTCCTCTCTGAGGAGGAGACAGTGTGGTGCCGTGTGAGGAGTCCGGTGCGAATCCTCATTTCATGCAAAACCTGTGCGGCTTTGAACAAATTTACTCAATTTCAGATCCCTTACTTGTAAACGAGGCTATTGTAGAGGGAACTTAATTTTAGAAAAAGTGAAATGTGAACCATCGTAGTTAATATTTCTGATCTCTGTCCCTTTGGGTTGTCTCACTCACTCCTTTATTCATTCCTTTGTTCATTCATTCATTCATTTATTCAATGGATAGCTGCCTGAGCACTACTCCCAGCAGTGGGGATGTAGCATTGAACAAAATGGACAAAAATCCCAGCCATCATGGAACTTAGAAGAGATGGATGATAAGTAAGATAAGAAATCCCATATAATGTTGTAACAATGATAAGGGCTAAGGAGGGACACTAAAGCAGGAAGGAGGCATTGGAGGAGGCCTCTCTGAGATGTTTCCTCATTAGAAGTTCGGAAACATGCTTGACAGACTCCTAGTTCTTAGTCCTCAGCCTGTGACATGCTGTTGTCTGTGTAGAGGTGCTCATGTGGTCAGCTTTGACCTCCTCTCCATTATGGGCTCATTGCACTGAGGACACTTTGTATCAGCTCTTTGTACTCCTCAGCCCACTTATGCTGCAGGGAGAATAGTCACCCCGGCAAGGAATTGATAAGAATATCAAAATATAACCGGAAATGGTGGAGAAGGCCGGCCTTCCTATCAAAGAGGAGGTTGATGGAATTCCATGAGAGTTAAATATTGAATCTTTGTTCCATTTAATTTTTATCAGACCAGGCATTTAGGATTGCAAAATCAAAACTGGAAGAATAAAAACCAGTTGCCTCCGGGCGCCTGGGTGGCTCAGTGGGTTAAGCCGCTGCCTTCGGCTCAGGTCATGATCTCAGAGTCCTGGGATCGAGTCCCGCATCGGGCTCTCTGCTCAGCAGGGAGCCTGCTTCCCTGCCTCTCCGTCTACTTGAGATCTCTCTCTGCCAAATAAATAAATAAAATCTTAAAAAAACAAAACAAAACAAAACAAAACCAGTTGCTTCCATTAGGCGCTGTTAATTGTTGTTTGGAGACTGAATGAGGATGGCTGTGGGCACACAGAAACTGAACTTGACTGGCCTTGGAAGGGTGGGAGGCCACAGCCAGTTTTATTCAAATCCTTTGTTACAAGGTGTTTGTATCAGATCAAACAAAAATCACCAAGTAAAATGCCCAAGTTTTACCATCATTGCTTGAACCCATCAGCAAAATCAAATGATGGCTTGACTATGTAATTAACAGTTAAATTTCTCCTCCCGATTGCTATAGTTTCCAGTGTACCAGGCAGGAAATTGGAATCAGAAAGAGGAACTCAGAATGTGCAACTCTTATTTCTGGTTCAGTTTTTTCCAAAGAAAAGTTATCCTGAGAAGAGTTAAAATTTTCTGCCAACAATGACATGAAAGCTATGTTGTTGCTGTTGCTTCTGTTTTGAACTTTGAAAAAAGAAAACCCAGCAAACACTACACTTTGATTAGCTCGAGCATTTTGTTCCCTTAGGGGAGTCTGTAGACTATAATTTCATCACAAAAAAAGTGGTGCCTGAGCTCTAACCAAACTTTGAGTTTGTTTTTCCCTTGGGGATTTGACATTTTCTGTTTCCTGACATTTTTACCGTTGTTAGACACACTTCTTTGTATTCCTGCCCTATATTCATCCCCTCAGGGAATTTGTGTATTTTATCTACTGGAAGGCAGGAATGCCTTCTGTTTTGGACAAGTCATTTAATTGTTCAAATAAATCCAACTATAGTGTAATAGACCAATCATTAGGAACGGAGCCATGTGGCAGCATTTAGAGTCATGAGACCCAGATTCTCCGCTCGATCCAGAAAAGAAATTAAATACCGTGTACACAAAATGAATGATTTCCTTTTCTTTTTCCTTCCTCACCTGGCCCTCCCCACCCCACCTTTTAAAAATATTAAATAGCATCCTAAAAGCCAACAAAATGCCATTTGTTTTAGTCTTTTTGGCGTGCTTTTTAGTGTTGTCTGTCTGGGAGCATAGTAATTTATTAGCCATTAAGTAAAATAGTAACAAAGTTTGCCTTTTTGCCACTATCCTCTATTTTATATAAATGTCCAATAAAAAAAGCAATGAAGACCTGGTATTTTTTGCTCCCTTTTCAGCTGTTTTGATGTAATTCCCCTTTAATGGGTACATTAGTAATGGATACATTCCATATATGTAGATACAGAGAGAGAGACAGAGTCATCTAATTTCCTAGCAACATTCCCTGTTTTCCTTCATTGTTAATAACATATACACTTGGTTAAAAAATACACCTTCTGGAACTAAGTTGTTGATACGAATCTGTTAAGGGGCTTATTGTAACAGTTAGTTTGCAGAAGTGATTTCTTGTTGGTTTGGACCCTCCTGGACAGAATGCGCAGCTCATTTGGTTACAAGAGGTGACACTTGGTTTGGGAGATTGAATGAATGTAGGTTTGAGAATTGGTTCATTTTTTGCCCCATTCAGTGGCAACAAAGTGGATAGACATGGGGCAGTGCTGTCCACTGTGTTCCTAAGAGTATAATTTGATTCTGATGGGACCAACCAGTTTTTGTAATTTTTCCCGTTCAGACCTCTGAAATTCACCAACCTGTGATTATTCTTTCGCCAAACATAGGTATGGCAAGGTCCAGACTTGAGTTCCTCAAAGCCTTAGAAGCCTTTGGAAAGGATTCTTTTTAGGCCACTATATTGTACACAGGAATGTTCACACCTGGAATTATCTGAAGAGCCCTTGAAAGATCCATTCACCAACAAAATTGATAGCTATTTATCAAATGGCTTAAATTTTCAAAAAATCAGCAAAGTCTTCCATTTTGGTGTTCCTACTCAGGCTTCATTTGATGAGATACACAGCGGAGAGTACTGTGACAGAGTCCCCACTTCTGTGCATTAGGTAATATTGTGGTGCTGTTTTGTTTCTACGAGTGGAACAGAATGAATAACATCTGGGTAAGGAGAGATTTATCAAGGTAGGATTGGAGATGCTGCTTCATTGTTCTGGTTGTAGGCTCTGACATTTCATCATTAGTCTTGGTATTTCCAGCTCACTATCTGAAATTAACTCTTCTAATCCTTACCTACTGGGCATAACCGTCAGAGCCTGAGATAATCCAGCTAGAAATCTTTAAGCCAGAGGCCCTCTTGCTCCCTGAATTAGTAATGTGTATGTAATTATAAAATGGGCATCAGTTTGTCTTTGGAAATAGGGATTGAGAACAGTTGATGAAGTCCACTTGTCAGATCTCTACAGTAAATAATCCTAGGAGTTCTTTATGGATAGAAGCTCTTGAATTATGAAGCTCCCTCCTGGTTAGAGTTTTGACTTCTGTATTTTCCATACATCGAAGGCTTGGCTTTAAAAGGCAATCCTTTTTTTTTTTTTCCTTATTATATCCAGTAGTCGCAACTCCTGCTTCTCACTTTTCCAAAATGCTTGTAACAGTGTGTTTCTATAATAGATGAGCAAGCATATTTGAGCAAATGTAGTAAAATATACATCTTAAAAACAATGTACAAAAGAATTTATTAAGCAAACAGAAAGAAACCTGCTTCGATCATTAAATATTAAAATTAATTATTAAATATTAAAACAAGAATAATTTCCTATCCAAATCCACATTTTATGTGGTTACATAAAGACATAGTAAAATTTAATAATAATTTAAAATGCATTTATCAAAAAAAGATCCTGTGATGCCTCTCTGTATGTTGGATAAAAATAAGTCATATTCTCCCAACAAGGAGAATTGGGGCAGAGTGATGAAGAGAGACCACCCTCAAAGCAAACATACCTCCTGTTAACTAATCTGGGTATCTTGGAAGCAAAACCATGCTTGCCTAAACTGAGAGAGGAATTTTAGAACCTAACAGTTGACAGAAACCTTAAAGGGTAACCAATTTGATGAAGGTGAAATGGTGCATCTTAAACCAAGAGGTTTGTGTGAGGTTTTGTAGATGAGAGAGACAGACAGTAAAATCTAGAGGGGAAGACAATAAAAGCTGGTTATAAGAGATGGGGCAGGAAAAGAATGAGAAAAGGTTTCCATTGGGAGACTTTTCTCCCTTTCTTTGTTCTAGCAAATATGAACTGTAGTTTTTTGGGTTTTTAAAAGTATTTTATTTATTTATTTAAGAGAGACAGAATTAGTGAGAGAGAGCATGAGTGAGAAAAAGGAGAGGCAGACTCCCTGCCGAACAGAGAGCCCGATTGGGGCTTGATCCCAGGGCGCTGGGATCACGATCCAAGCCAAAGGCAGATGCTCAACTGACTGAGCCATCCAGGTGCCCTGAACTTTGTTTTTTGAGCTCTGGTCTTTTGAATTCTAAAGCATGCCCAACACCAACACTAAATTCCTTCCTATCTCTCCCACTTCCTGTACCTTCTCACCAAATTTCTCAAGTCTTCGATTTTTTTCTAAGGAATCGATGGAGAGTCCTGGATTTGGGGATTGCCCATGTTCCTCCCCATTCCCATCAGACCTCTCTCCTTTCTGGCTCCTAAGGAGTTGAAACCCAGATTCTGGCACTTCTTTCTGCCTGCCTTTGTCATAGCTGATGAGATGTATCTTCCAAGTGGCCTTGGTCACTTCCTCCCCTCCATCCTTTGCCTTGCTCCAGCTTTGCTCTCACCCCACAATTTTCTCCATGTGTCTTCCATCTCCCCCCTTGACCCCCAGGGCCATTTATTTTCTCTTATCCCGCTGTATAGCTACTCCATTTGTTGGGTATCCCAATTCTTGACCTAATCTGAATTTCTTTCTTGTCCTTTAACTGCAGTAGCAGAAATGCTCTTTGGTTCTTTTATTTTACATTGCAAAAAGAAATTGTACCATGGGTTTATGAGAAATTTTGTGAGACTTTTTTTTTTTTTTTTTTTTTTAATTTCCTAATGTGTGGTCTTGTTCTGGAGAAAAGACAAAAATAGACAATATTAACTTTGTTTTACTTTATTTTTTTATTTTTTCAATTTATTTTTTTTAACTTTGTTTTAAAGGTAGGGAAAACCTCCATTAAATTGTTCATATTTGTAAAATGGATAGAACTACTTAAGATCAGATTTTCCTGCTATTAAATTCCATCCTTCGTCATCAGTCCCTTTGTTCCCCTAACTCAGTGATTATTTTGTTGTTGTTGTTTATAATTTCATAGGTTTTGTTTGTTTTGGAGCTTGGAAAAAAAATAGGATGCTTCTGTGGGGAAATTCTTTTTTTTTTTTTAATTTTATTCTTTTTTATTTTTTTGGGATGCAAAGTATATGTCCCCACAAAAATCTTTTTTTTTTTTTTTTTTTTTTTTTAGTTAACATATAATTTATTATTAGCCCCAGGGGTACAGGTCTGTGAATTGCCAGGTTTACACACTTCACAGCACTCACCATAGCACATACCCTCCCCAATGTCCATAACCCAACCACCCTATCCCTCCCCTCCTCCCCCAGCAACCCTCAGTTTGTTTTGTGAGATTAAGAGTCTCTTATGGTTTGTCTCCCTCCCGATCCCATCTTGTTTCATTTATTCTTTTCCTACCCCCCAAACGCCTCTGTGGGGGAAATTCTTATATCATTTTATATACCTTTGGCTATTAGTGGTAGAATCACGCCTCTTCCCCATTAATAAATGGGCTTCCCAGTTAGTGCAACATTAAGCTCCTCCAGTAAAATAGTCTTCTGGTTTAGTACAGAGGGCTTCCGGCTTTGTTTCTCTGCTGTTCTCATGGGATTAGTCCAAGTGTGGATTTCATCTTCACCTGTCTCCAAGATGGCGCCAGTCACCCAAGGACCCAAGCTTTGATGGCTCTCACATCCACACAAGAACTCTAGAGGCAACAGAGGCCCACCTTCCTTTGGATTTCCTGTTTAAACAAGAGAGCCTTTCTCAGAAGATGCCATATATCACTGGCTAGAATTACAGACCCTTCCTTAAATCTGGCTCTGACCCTTAAGGGCACTGGGGTCAGCCTTCCATACAGTATGCTGTCCAGAAGAACAAAATCAGAGTTCTTTTGAAAAGAAGAAACTCGTGCACCTGGGTGGCTCAGTGGGTTAATAAAGCCTCTGCCTTCGGCTCGGGTCATGATCCCAGGGTCCTGGGATCAAGCCCCACATCAGGCTCTCTGCTCAGCAGGGAGCCTGCTTCCTCCTCTCTCTGCCTGCCTCTCTGCCTACTTGTGGTTTCTGTCTGTCAAATAAATAAACAAAATTTTATAAAAAAGAAAAGAAGAAACTGAGGGGGGTAGTTGGGATGTGAATTTGTAGCCAGCTTTTCAGTTTTGTTAACCTTCTTTAACATATGTAGACTATTCTTTCAGTCAGTTAGATTATACAGATCGAGTTTGGTGAATTGATGTCCACTAGAACACCCACTCTATCAATAGGGCTTATGTTCTGTGTAAGTAATGAAAACATGAAATAACAATGGCTTCTATAAGGTAATCATTTTTCTATAAAGTAGACATTCCCCCCCTTTACATAGGAGTCATGAATTACATAGTTCAGGTGTGTATGGTGGTCTTGCTCCACAAACTCTATGCATGGTTGGGTTCCTTCAACTCATGGTCCTGGCATAAGTTCCAACTCCTTCTGTGGCAGGACCATGGTGCAAGATGATGGCCATTGCAGCCACTGAATGAAAAAGAGACAAAATAGAAAGGGGGCAAAGGGCTTGTCCAGCTGTCTTTTAAGGGTATTGTAAGACGCTACAGCACAACACTTCTGCTTGTATCCTGTTGGCCAGAATTAGTGATAGAGCCACACTTTACTTTCAGAGAGAGGACCAGAAATACAGTCTGAATTTCAAGGTGCTCAACTAAAAATCAGAAGAGCTATTAGTATGGAAGATTGATTATTGGCTACAACTAAGTCTTTGCCACACTCTTCCAATCTAATCACTATTAGTGAACAGATGATTAGTTATTTAGTATCTGGACTTTGTTCATCTCCATTTGTCCTTTTGAAAGCTGTGCCTGTGTGGGCAAAATAACGCCTGACGTTCTGGAGGCTACAGAACATCTTGTATATAGCTATGCTTCACAGCATGGTTGCAAGAGTTACATAAGGCTCATGAGCTCTTAAAGTGTGGCTAATGCAACTGAAGGACAGAATTTTAAATTTTATTGAATTTTAATTAATTTAAAAACTGATACTGATTCAGTTACTGTAAACTTTTAATTATATCTAGAATAGTGTGGGTATATGAAATCTTCTATTTCAGTTGGAGATTTTATGAAGCCTAAGTACATTTCAGGGGTTTTTTTTTGGTGAAAATTTAATGTCTGGATTGAGTTGTGCTCTAAGTATAAAATGCAAACTTGGATTTCAGAAGCAGTATTAAAAAAGAATATAAAACCTGCAAAATTTTTAATATGTTTACATGTTTAAGTGGTATTTTGGATGTATTGGGTTAAGTTAAAATCTTAATAAAATTAATTTCACTGGTTTTCTTTTACTTTTTAAATGTGACTACTGGAAAATTCTCAATGACATGGGACTCACATGTTTCCATTGGTCAGCACTCAATTGAGGTCACATGTTTCCATTGGTCAGCACTCATCTCTCAATTGAGGACATGACCCCATGTGCAAATGAAGAGCCTTGCTAACATTTCCTGGTTTTGGAGGAAGCAGAAATTCCAAGATGAGTAGAGAGAACCGTGGTTTATCTTTTTGTCCTGTTGTTCTTGCTGGACGCTACTATATTCTATTCGCTTTACCTGTGTTTTGCCATATTCTTTCTCCTCTTGTTCCTCTCTTGTTCTTCCATGTTGTCCTGACCCTGTCTGATGCTTCCCTTTGGCCCTCCCTTACCTCAGATGAGATTTGCTGACTGATTGCTTTTCGACGGAAGATCACCCTGCTGTCTGAAAGGTTGTGGAATATGGTGGATCGTTGTGGCTTCGATGGCAGATAGCAAATCAGCCTTTCTCGCATTAACTTCCACATCTGCTACAACCTTGTCCTGAACTTCGGTTGTATCTGAGGTTGATGAGCACAGATTAAGCCTGTTCTTGAGATTCTTGGAATGTTTTGAGTCCAAAGGCTAGCTTTTATTATTTCGTTTATTTTGGTGTCTGTGGTGAGATAGTTGCGGGGAGGTGGTAGGATTCTTACTCCGCTGAGTACAGATTCATGTCCAGCTTGACATTATTTCCCCTAAATATCACACTACAAGTTAATTATAGAGCAGGTATTGGAAGCTAGACAGATCCTTTGACTTTTGAGGGTTTGAACGTTCCTTGCAATGCCTAACATTTTCCATTTGTTTTGAAGTACATACCATCTGTCAAGATCTTAGGCAAGGTACTTCCTCTTTTGATATCTTGATTTTTTTTTTCTCCTAAGTTGCTTTCGTAGCACTTGGTTTATTGACTTCGGTACTGATGAGAGTGTGATTGCAAAAGCAGTTTGGACATGAAGTAGCTCTGTTATTATAAGGTATTATTATTTATGTAGACCTGTTTTCCTCTTCAGAGAAGGGAGGGTTGCATAGTTTTCCCCTTGCCCGATCAGCTCGGTGTGGAGTACTCTCTATTATTTGCACTAATGGAGAGAATCAGTGTTGCCCATTTTCCAAAAAGGCAGAAAAATCATTTAGAAAATATTTCAGCATTTGCATTTATATATGGGTCTTTCTGATGTTCGAAGAATTCATAATTCCAGAATCAAAAACAACAACAAAATTGTCCTATCCAGAAGAAATGAAGAAACTTTACAGCTTTACTGTTTTATCCCTTTGTTCCCCTATGAACTATTGCGGGGTAGAAATGCATCTGTGTTTCTAACCAGTAAAGGGCTCTCGCTTCAAGTATTGTTGGCTTCTTTTCTTAATATTTCAAACCTCTGTCTAGTCAGAAACAGACATTTGAGAAATAGCCTTTTTCTTAGCTTCTAAAGAAGCATCAACTGTATACAAATTATACCAAGAAAGTACACAATTAAATATTGTTGATATACATTTTAAAGCAGGTTTGCTCTGAATCACCTATCCTGGGGATAATCTCTTAAAGATTGTCCTGGCAACAGTCCATGGAAATGAGACAGATACAGACTCCCTTGCCCACACTCTTTGTCTCGTTTATATGTTCCTTTAAAACAACAACTAAGAAATAGTTTATTTGCCACATTCCTTTCTGTTTTTTTCTTTTCATAGACCTCTCTGTGATTGGGTTAGTATTTTCCAAGGTAAAAAATCTCATCAGTTTTTTAGTTAATTGATGTTTTTTGGTATCATTGGCCTGGACCATTCAGTCATAGTCACATTATTTATATTCAGAGGCATTTCTTTTATAAGTGGAAAGACCGGATGGAAATATTTGGTGCTATCTGTGAAAATGTTTGGAGTTATGTATGTATGTGTATATCTGTGTATGTGTGTATATGTATGTATATGTGTACACACACACACATACACAGACATATGCATATGTATTTTTTTAAGAATTAAGAGTGAACCCATCCCCTTCAATTCTAATAGGCAGTAAATCATTCTGAGTTACTGTTTATCCCATTACATATTACATTTATTCCCTGATGGAAATAATCTTTATAAATCTATAAAACATTCTAAAACGGCCTGTCAGTCTCCGTGCCCTTCTCTCCCCTGCCACATTCCTCAGTTCTCCTAGTCCGGGAGAAGAGAGGAGCCCTGTGAGGGGGAGTACAGCAGAGAAGATGGCCTAGCAGTTGTCTGCTTTTCTTTTCTTCTGCTGGAGGACAGAAGGCAGCTCAACTGAGCATCTCAGCTGCACCAGCCGCTCTGGCAGCTGCTGTATCTCAAGGTATGACCATGGCCTTTGCCATTTCGCCAGGACACAGTCCAAAAATAGAGCTGATGGCAAAGTAAGTCAAGCTTCACGGCTTCCTGAACATCTGGGACTTGTGTCTATTGCTAGCTGAGGCTTGGCACCAAAAACACTTTATCCCAAATTTCTATTTTGAAGAAAGCCTCCAGATCATCTCTGGGACGTGGAGGCGGTCCAGTCCATATCCTGCACCTGCCCACCCAGCTGGTCCCCAGTTAGAGAGGTTCACATTTTCCAGTACTTTGGTTGACTGTCTAACCTTAATTGTGTGACTGCGTGTCTAAATGGCAGTGTCCATGTGGATGCGTGTGCGTGCCTGTGTGTTTGTGTAAACACATGATTCTAAGTACACAACTGCTATATGGTATCACATCTTAATCTATACAATGTGTACATATGTAAACTTTTTACAATTTTGCTAAGTTGGGTCCAGCGTGATGCTGACACGCTGACTTTTATGAAATTGGTTTTTATTAAAGTCTGCAGGTTCGTCTTGCACTGGCAGTGGCTTTGATTAAGCACTGTATCAGGGTCATATCCTAGAATAACAGCACTTCGAAATCCCTGGCTGTTTCTGAAAGAATTGTGATTAAAGTTCTGGCTGTTTTCCCGTGATTACTAATGTCTGCTGAGGGTTGAGTTTCCCCGGTTGTTATTGGCGATTGAGTTGTGTGGCAGCCCCCGTGCTTTCTCGCCAATATCAGTGGCATTCTCGAGGGAAGAGTGATTTTCCATTGAAATGTGAGAACTAAAAGCTGTAACAAAATTAACACGGGGTCTAGGGTTTCTGATACGACTACAGAAATAGAATGGGAATATTTCCTAAAGTCCAATTCATCTGTGATTGCATTTCAGACAAAACAACACTGCCGTAATGAGAAGAGAGAAGAGCCCATCCAAAAGAGCCTATGGATGAACAGGTTGAGGAATGGGTTATGGCAGAGTGAAGTCTAGGCAATCAGATATTGCAGCTTCGGCTGGGCCTTTCTTGTTGACAGGTGTGTTCTTGCCTTGGCCTGAGCACCCCAGACAGCAGCACACCTGGGACACCTGTGCTTTTGGGAGGGATTTCCTTACCTGCCCTCAGGGAATGGAAAATGCGCTGCCTTCCTATGGTGTTGAAAACAAAGTGTTTGTGGGTGTGTTTGTGTGTGTGTGAGAAGGGATGTGGTTCCTTAGGTTTTAAGATACACTGTGAAATTAGGGTCATCTAAATGAGGACAATTATTAAATCTCTACCACCACCCCAGTTAATTATAAGTTCTCTTCCACGTAGAAAGAAAAACTGCTGGATAAAAAATTTTAAGAATATTTAAGAATTTATTTAAGAATATTAGACATGTGATTTTTTTCAGTTGCTACCAAATTAAAATCACATAATTTTACTCTTTTCCTTGCTGGGTGTTTTGTTTTTAATGTAAACAGGTGGCTTAATACATACTTATTTTAAAATAGATGTAGATTTATAGAAAAATTGCAAAGATAGTGCAGGATGTCACATTAGCTCAGATCCAGTTTCCTGTCTTATTACAGTCTCATATCATTATGATTTATTCTTCAAATTAATGAACCAATATGATACACTATTATTAGCTACAGTTCTTTTTTTTTTTCCCCCCAGGTTTTCTTGGTTTTACCTTTTTCCTTCTATGATCACATTCAGGATACCTCCTTATTACATTTAACAGTGGTGTCACGTTAGGACGTTCTTGGTTAGAGTTTGTATGATGGCCCTGAAAATTTTCAAGAGTGCCTCACAGGAATTTTATAGAATGTTCTCCAGTTGGTCCTTACCTGATGTTTCTCTTATAATTAGCCTGGAGTTCTGTGTTTTTGAAGAGGAAGACACAGAGGGCAAATGTAGCTCACAACACTTCATATCAAAGGTATAGGTTCTCAGGATAACTTACTTCCGTTGACGCTACTATGTTGATCCTCTGGCTGAGGTCAGGTTTGTCCGGTTGTTCCTCTATAAAGTTTATAGATAATGTTAATAGATAATATATAGATAATATAAGTAAAGTTTGTAGATAATAAAGTTTATAATATCACTTTGTGCAGCCCGTGTTTGCTAGTCTTTTAACTTTGGAAATTTTAGGACTTGGGTATTTATTTTCTACCTGTGTAGATTATAAATTCCTTAAGGGTCGGGCACTGTATCTTAGACTTTTTATTCTCTGTCACTGTACCATATAGAAATGCTTTTATGATACCTGTCTGTGAGTTGATTTAGAATTTGCCCATTGTGCTCTACCAAAATTTAAATTACAAATTTAATTTTTAAGTTTAAATGCAGTGTTATGTAAATACCTAAATTTATCTTGAGAGAGTTCTGAACACACTTGGTACTTCTTATTCAGCTCTTTTTTTTTTTCATATTTATTTTAATTTTTAGGGCTGATTTCAAGATAGAACAGTGGACTTCTGGTCTTATCTCTGCTCTTCTTTCATACGTCATTAAATAATCATACATCATTAATGATGTATAAAGAAGGGGGAACCATAGAATATGTACACAGTAATAAGTGTGTATATATGTATGAACTTTAGAGACTAATTTATCAATTATTCAGCAAGTATTTTTTGAGTAGCCACTGTTGTCAGATGATGTTATAGGGGCTTGAGATTCAAGGGCAAACAAAACAAAGTTTCTACAGTCTTTTATTATTTTAATTTTAAATGTTATTAAGATAAAATTCACATACCACAATATTCACCATTTTGTAGTATACAATTTAAAGATTTTTAGTAAGTTCACAGAGTTGTGTGACCACCCCCTATATAATTCCAGAAGATTTTTATTACCCCAAAAGAAATCTGTCTCTAACAGTCACTCTCCATCTCTCCTTCCCCAGCCCTTGACTATTTTCTGTCTGTTGATTTGCTTGTTCTGGATATTTCATATGAATGGAACAATATGTGGCCTTTTATGTCTGGTTTCAGTCACTTAGCATAAGGTTTTTCAGGTTCATCTCCAGTGTAGCATGAATCAGTACGTTGTCCCTTTTTACTAATAAAAGGAAGAGTATAGGAGAAGCGGTAGGGAATGGGAGGTGGATCAGAGAATGTTGTTGAACAAATTAAATTGGAGTCATGCCTACTAGAAGTCCACTGGAGATCTTGAGTAGTCAGCTGGACCCCCAAGTCTGGAATTCAGGAGAGAGGGCTAGCCTAGAGCTGGGGATTGAGGCATCATTCCTATGTAGATGATATTTAACTAGAATCTTCTATGGCTTGTATCTAGAACAGAGAAAGGGTTCAAGGGTTCAGCACAGGGATACTTGAATGATAAAAGGTCAGGGAGATGAGGAGGAATCAGCAAGAAAATGGAGAAGGACTGGTAGGGAATAAGGTGGAGAACCAAGAGATTATAATATAGAGTCACAGAACCTAAGTGAAGAAATTGTTTTAAGAAAGGAACAGTCGAGGGACACCTGGGTGGCTCAGTTAGTTAAGTGTCTGCCTTCAGCTCAGGTCATGATCCTGGGGTCCTGGGATCGAATCCCACATTGGGCTCCCTGCTCAGTGGGGAGTGTGCTTCTCCCTCTGCCTGCTGCTACCCGAAGTGTGCTCACACTCTCTTTCTGATAAATAAATAAAATCTTCAAAATTAAAAAAAAGTAACAGTTGATTTTGTTAGTTGATACTGCTAGATCCAGTGAGAAGGATGAAGATTGAGAATTGTTCATTGACTAAGACCATTTCCAGAAGGTAGCTTCCAAACCACCCTCCAAAGAATAAACATGAGAGTTCTAGAACTATTTATATTCTTGGCAATTTCATGGCCTTCATTTCCCCACAACTCTTACCAGTTCGTATCTAAAGTCTGTTCCATGTCACCATGCCCTGTATCTCAGCCACATCAGTTACCATGAAGAGCCCATGGTCCCCCTCTTGCCCAACATTGTGAGGCCCCTTGTCCCCAATACTGCTTCCATCCCCACGCCCCGCTGCCCCAGTCCTCTGTCTGAATTTACCTGCCTCATCGTTGCAGATCTCTTATATCCCAGTCATCTTTATTGAATGTTCTTTTAACCTTCTTCCAAGAGCAGTTAGAACTAGAACCTATTAGCACCTTGAGAGCCTGCTTCCCTCGCTGTTGTTGTAAACAGTGGATCTTTCTGTGCCATGTAGACACGTGATTGCTATCTTTCTTGCCTTTTCCAGACCATTTTCTCTCTTTTCTCCCTAGAAAGTCCCATCCCCTCGGATAATTCCATCTGTTCTTATTCCTTGTTGTAGTTATTTTCAGACCCTAGGATTGTCCCACCTTTTTCCTAGCTGTAGATCATGCAATATGTATTGGCTGATGGTAGTTTTCCCAATTTGGGCAAGCCTGGGTTTCAGCCCAGCCTCGCTGTGCTTTACAATAGCAAGGACGGTTTTTGGAGCCCAGGTTTTTGAAACAGTAGTAAATATGGAAGATGACAAATGCATTAGTCAAGCGCGTGCTATACTGACCTGATCTTAAAAAAAAAAAAAGCATGAATTTTAAGTGGTTTATATATTTGAAAGGAGAACTTAACACATGTGTCAGATATGCTGATCAAATGATAACGTGAAGGGAAATCGAGCCTCAACCTTTTGTGCAGCCAGTGAAAGTAAAACATTGCGGTTTTCAGAGGCAGATGGAATGGGAACAACTAATAAATCAGGTTTTGAAACATTGAAGAACAACTTATTTCAATGCATATGCTGTTGGATCTTAGACAAGAGAGTATTGGGAGCAAAAATAGATAAAGCATCACTAGAAGGACATTGTACCTGAGCGTCATCTGTATGACAATATTTAAATCCATATCATGGCATCAGGCTCAGAAACTGAGTAAATAAATAATTATCGTGTGCCAAGAAGAGCCTTTGAGATCCCCGTGGAGTTGTACATGAAAGAGATCAGAGTGAAATTGTATTCCCACAAGCATTCTGTGATCATTCTAATGTTTCCTTCTCTATTGTGCTTTAAGAAGATCAGAAGACTATAATCACTTTGTAGGCTTCTCATCAGAAGCATTTAACAGGAGAAATGCAAATTATTATAATGGACAAATTTTGCATTGGTGCTTTCGAGCCTGCTTTCTGCTGGGAACGTATGATCATTTCTTGTTCACACAGTGATATAAAATGGACCATTGTGTAAAACTATATATATATATCTCATGTATAAGATAGATTTGGGGAAGGCAAACAAGCGTGGCTCTGAAGATATGTGGGAGAAAAAGCAAGCAAAAATTGATATCATTAAGTAATTTTAAGTCCTTTATTGACTTTTTTTTTAACCTATGAGTAGAATAAGAGAATTTTTTCTTTGATTTTTTTTTAATAAGACATTTTTAATAGAATATGCTTCAACTTGAGAATGTTCAAAGTTTTACAGCAGAATTTTCCTGGGATTTTGTTTTAAGCTACATTCTGGATCTTTAATATAGAACAGTTTAATCTGAATTTGGGACTCTTTTTTGGTTGGATAAGTGGAGAACAGAAATGGAAATTTATTTTCTCTTGTAAAAACCAGGAAGACAAATCTAGTGAACATCTTCTCTCATATTCCGCAAAGATACCTAGGTTAACAGTTTGATTACCTCATTAAATTTGCGGGCAGTTTCTTTCTGCCTTCTCAGGAAAGGTCTATATTTATTGTGTTCATCGGTTGAACGCTATGGTAGAGCTTTAAGCATTATCCCTAAGTAGGAGACAAAAAGGCCCTGCCTTTGAGATGGTTGCAGACCCTGGGGGTGGGGGGGGGGGGGAGAAGAAAAACACATTTAACTGTTTAAAAATGCAGTACAAATAAAGAGGAGATAAAATATTGCAGTATAAGATGCATGAGCATTGTTTGGCAGGACAGTCATTCGTCCTGGGCTTAGAATGGGAAACTTTGCTCCCGTTATAGGAAACGGTGACCAACTTGTACCCAGTTGTGATGCTTTGCTTCCAGCCTGCCTGTGATTTGCAGGAGTACCGTAAGCACATGTTAAGTCGGATTATTTCTTTAGTCAGATACCTTTGAGACTGTTGAATGCCACCCCCTAAGCGGTTTTTGTTAAACCCAGTGCTTCTGGAGGCGCCTGGGTGGCTCAGTGGGTAAAGCCTCTGCCTTCGTCTCAGGTCATGATCCCAGGGTCCGGGGATCTAGCCCCGCATCGGGCTCTCTGCTCAGCAGGGAGCCCGCTTCCTCCTCTCTCTCTGCCTGCCTCTCTGCCTACTTGTGATCTCTGTCTGTCAAATAAATAAGTAAAATCTTCAAAACAACAACAACAAACCAGTGCTTCTGATCTACATTGAGTGCCATGCTGTCAAGCCTTCCAGTTTTGCCAAAATCATGACTAACTGAGTATGTGCTATTGGCCAATTCAGTTCTCAGCAAAAGAAATCTAAAATGATGAACCATGGGGTGATTGTTTACCCTGAGGGAGTTTCCTTTAATAGGGGAACAATTAATATTATGAATGCCGTGAGAAATACCTCTGCACGGTCAAATGAACAAGCTTAGGAAGGCCTTACGGCTTTATATAACTTTGGAATTGAGAGTACTATCCACAGTTTTGTCCTGATTAGTCGTGTTATTATTCTTCAACTGTTAATAGCAATAAATATGTATGGAGTATTCAGACTTGCTGAAACAGGATTTAGGAGGATATTTACTAAGGTCTCTAGTAGATCCACAGAAAATTAATAAGTGTTTTCTGTGTTAAATATAACCAGTGTCTTTCTGGAAGCTTTGTTTATTTTGGGGGGCAGGGGAAGAATTGCAAACACACAAAAAAGTTGGGGAAATAGTATGTGTGTATATCTTGTGTGTACTTACCATCCACATCAGTAGTTATTACAGTTTTATTTGCTTCATCTCCTGTTTTCTTTTTCTTTTTCATTCTTCGCTAAAGTATTTTAAAGCAGCTTCCAGACATAATGTCATCTTATCCCTGTACACTGCATACCTGAAGATGCATCTTTAAATGCTAGGAATACTTTCCTAGATGTACACAGTTCTGACAATCGTGTACTATTGTCCTGAGCCCCATGGAAACATTGGAAACTCTAATCATATATTTTGCCTCTGTATAGGACTCATCCACTAAAAGAAAGTGGCAGAGAAAAGAAATCATCTTTGGTGTATGAAATCCAGCATAAAAATACACAGAACTCCTTCATATTATTTCCTGTGCTTAAACTGAACTTATAGTTGAACTTAAATTGAACTTGCTGTTGTTCAGGATTTTGATTTGGATATTTATACTAAATGATTTTTTGGCTTTTCAGGATTTTGATTTGGATATTTATACTAAATGATTTTTTGGCTTTTGTGAATTTAGCATATGCCAGTTACATGTATACTGTGCCTGCAATGAGTTGGAAACTAATAACTTTCTGATATTACTAATTCATGATAGGACTATAGCAATGGCTCTGTTCTCCTTCTGTGTGATAAGACAGGGAGTATGTGGAAGTCAGCTGAGGAAAATCTGAAATAGAGGAATATTTTCCTATAAACTGTGGCTCTCACATTAAGACATAAATAGAAATTTCTATGTGTAAACCATAGTTATAGCAAAAATGGGGAAATCCTGTCTGTAAAGAAGAGGTATCATTACTTTACATACTTTATTTTTGTGTGTTGGGGTGGGGGAAAGGAGTAGGGTCGCAGTAAAATGATATAATAAGAATCATGAGGCTCGTTTTATTTTTTTTTTTAAAGATTTTATTTATTTATTTGACAGAGAGAAGTCACAAGTAGATGGAGAGGCAGGCAGAGAGAGAGAGAGAGAGAGGGAAGCAGGCTCCCTGCTGAGCAGAGAGTCCGATGCGGGACTCGATCCCAGGACCCTGAGATCATGACCTGAGCCGAAGGCAGCGGCTTAACCCACTGAGCCACCCAGGCGCCCATGAGGCTCGTTTTAGACTCAGAGGTGGGCGAGAGCAGCCTCACAGTGGCTTGCTGGAGATCACCCTGAACTTGCTGGAGATCACCCTGAACTTTTCCACCTAATTGTGTGTTCAGGGATACCATGTTGGTAGCTTAAAATTGACCTTGTTGGGAATAGTTACCCCACGGAAATCAGCCAAGATATAGATCGGGGCTTCTGCCCGACACAGAGAGCTGGCTATTAAGCATTTACCAGCACAGCACTGGTTATACAGTCTTTTGAAAACTTTACCTGTACAATGAGAAGTCCAAAAGATGCTTGATTGTTTCATACTCTTAGCCTCTAAAAAACACACACACAAACCACCCCCCACACACAAACAGTGTTCACGTTGCATTTGCTATTTAATGTGTGCAGTATTTCCTTTTATTCTTGATATGACTGGACATAACTAGATATAAGTAGATGTTTTAAGTTTAATTCCTTTTTTATGATCCTACATAACTGTGACAGACTGTAATAGTGAATTCTTTAGGGAAGTTGACTATTGCAGAATCCTTGGTGCTGGTCTTTGACTTAATTATATTTATGGGCTTAATCCCAGGACGTTTTTGTGAAATGCCAGAATCTCACTGCTGGGACTGATTCTTACTTTCCAGTCATTCCTTTAAATCTCCTTTAAGATAACACGACAAATGGACAACCACCTTGTCTTAGGAAAAAACAAAGACCTTCAGTTTCAAGGAAGTCCCCTAAAATAGTCGTTGCTTTTTCATGCCCTTCCAATCCTTGGTAAATGTGACCTTTTAGAAACCCAAATCTGATTTTGATGAGAGAGTCAATTATCATATGGTTTCACTCATTTGTGGAGCATAACCAATAGCATGGAGGACAAGGGGCGTTAGAGAGGAGTAGGGAATTTGGGTAAATTGGAAGGGGAGGTGAACCATGAGAGACTATGGACTCTGAAAAACAGTCTGAGGGGTTTGAAGTGGCGGGGGGGTGGGAGGTTGGGGTACCAGGTGGTGGTGGGTATTATAGAGGGCACGGCTTGCATGGAGCACTGGGTGTGGTGAAAAAATAATGAATACTGTTTTTCTGAAAATAAATAATTGGAAAAAAAAAAAAAAAAGAAACCCAAATCTGCCTTTTTGAAAGTTCCAACCTCTTTGTCCTATTCCTGTCTCTAGGACCACAGAATACAACTTAACTCCTTTTTACAGTACAGCACTTTACATATCTAAAGGTGATCATCATATTCCTCCCCACTCTCCCATTCCTCCAACCCAAACATTTCTCATTGCTTCAACCCTCTTGTTTCTTCTGCCTGAGAATAAAACAATGACTTGAATCCGCTTTCCTCTGAAGATTTGACTCTTAGAGCTTCTTCCTAGTGGGGATTAGCAAAAGACATAGCTGTTTCCTATGTGTAATAACTATCATTTATCCTGTGCTTTACACAAATTTGACAAAAACCTTCACACATACTTTTATTTGTTTATAATTTTTTGAGGGCACAAAAGAGTATTATTCTTTTTATAGACAAGTAAACAGAGGTTGGAAAATTTAAATGCCTTAGTGAAGGAGAGACACAAAGAGCAAGTGGTAGAGCTGGAATTTGAATTTATTATTTAAATGATTTTATTTATACCGTATTTTACTCTCATTTTGCATGACAGGGAAGGGTTTACTGAGAAGGACACAGCTGAGTGGAGACTTGAAGCAGGTGAGGGAAGAGGCCACAGAGACCATGGGGAAGGGTGTTGACAAGTGGAGGGAACAGGAGGAACAGAGGCCCTGAATCAGGTGTGTGTATGGTGTGTTCACAGAAGAGCAGAGTGAGACAGGGAAGGAGAAGTAGAGGATGAATCCAGAAAATTATGGGGACAGATCACATGGATTCTTCTATTGAGGTCATTGCAAGGGGTTCCAGTTTTACTCCAAATGAGATAGGAAGCAGAGCATTCTAGAGAGCGGAGTAACCAGATTGTCCTTACTTGTATTTTAGCCAGATTGCTCTGTCTTATATGTTGAAAATCCCCTGAAGGAGGGCAGGGAGACCAGTTAGAAGGCAAGAGATCAGGAGAGAGATGGTGGTGACTTAGAACGCTGTTTGCAGTGAAGGTCCTGAGAAGTACCGGCTCTGTGTCTTCAAGGTTGAACTGCTAGGATTTGCTGGTGGCCAGGATGAGAGTCATGAACAAAACTGAAGAATAAAGAGGAGTTCAGGGTTGCAGACTTGAGCAATCCAAGGTTGGTGTTGCTCTTACTATTACCAGCACCTTGTGTGGAACCTGGACACATCTGCACTTCATCAATATTTGTTGAGTGGATTTGAATTTAACCGGCCTCCCGTCTTACTGTTCTCTATCCCTTCTTTTCTCCATCGTCGGGGTGCTGCTTGATTGTTTAGGGAAAAGAAATGCACTGAAGCTGTGCCTGCAGACCATTGCTTTATCCTAAGTTGCTTTGTCTAGTATCTTCAGAGCCTTTTTGTTAAGAACCTCTGCCTCTCTCTGGTCCCTCCTCCCCTACATTGACAAGTCATTCTTTTGTGCATTTTATCTTAATAAAAGCCTTGTCTATATTTTAGGCTTTTGAAAAACAACATTTAAAAAGCAAATTCACTGATCTTTGAAGAAATACAAAAGAAATGCACTTTTCCGGGAAGAAAGTTGTAGCAAGAATTTTATATGATGTATTTAGAAAATGTTGATAAGTAGCTCCTTTGTTATGTGACTGAATCACTGTTTTTTCACAGCCCAATGGAGAATTGACCTTATGATACCAGTAATACCAATTATGCCGACATTAGGAGTTCTGTATTACGTGTTACTTTTGTTAATCCGTTTTCTTGTATTATTAATACCGGGCTACTTTATAGAAGATCAATGTCATATTTTCTCTACCAAGCAACTAACTTATCTCTTCCGTGAATTTTTTTTATGCTTATGTAAGTTGGTTTTCAAACTAAAGAGTAGTACTTACATCTTGTGGAATGCTGTATTTTAATATTTTGCTGTATCTTATAATAACTTTGTCTCTACCTTTGGTGTGTTCCTTTTCATACCACAACGAAGGCATGAACTTCTTGACGTCATGGACTAGGTCTATTAGTTAGGTTTTATATCATCCTGAGTCTACTCCTAGGCACCATGATGCTTAGTTCCTAATTATTCTATTGAATTGAATTAAATTAAGTAGTGTTTTCCTATTAAGTACATTTCTGTCAGAATTGTTTTTTTTTTTAAAGATTTTATTTATTTATTTGACAGAGAGAGATCACAAGTAGGCAGAGAGGCAGGCAGAGAGAGAGAGGAGGAAGCAGGCTCCTTGCTGAGCAGAGAGCCTGATGTGGGACTCGATCCCAGGACCCTGAGATCATGACCTGAGACGAAGGCAGCGGCTTAACCCACTGAGCCACCCAGGCGCCCTGTCAGAATTGTTATTTTGAAAACCATCGATTATAGTGATTTGTGTAAAGTTCTGATACCTGGTTTGGGGAGAATTATTAAGAAACAGTTTAGGTTAAAATTGCACAGACACGGCATGAATTTTGCCCATTTTATTTGTCAGCATTAGGGAATTCTTGTGATAATCAAGGCAGGATCAAAGATGCTTCCCATAAAAGAAAGAGAGCATAGATGATCATAATTAGATGGTATAAAAATGTCAGCCCCAAATGATACTAATTATTTTTTCCTGAAGCATAACTAATATCCCAAAGCAAAAATATAGTTCATTCCCATTTAAAATCCCATTAGAATTATTGCATATGGTATCTCAATGATTATAATAATTGGCATAAATTTCTTCTTGATAAAGGTGCTACTATATTATGTTCTACAGTATCGGAAAATGTAAAGAAAACCTACCAGCAGAATATATTCCAATGGACATTTTATGATCTAGGAAATAAAAATTCGTAGATGGAAAGGTTTCTCAAGAGTGTACTATCTGGTTCATTCTCTATTTTTTTTTTTTTTTGTAAAAAATAGAATAGAAGCCTCAGAGAGGTTAAGCAACTTTCGTGTTGCCAGAAAATAACTTGATATCAAAGTTAGAACTTCCGTTCTTAATATCTGATTATGATCTATATCAAATTGCATTTTATTGTGTATCATTTATTTCACTATATCAAGTTAACTGGTAACATTTAAGGAAAAGCTATATTATTTTCATTGGGGTTTTTTTTTATTTGTAATTATTCTCTTTGGATAACTATGAGAATTGTTTAAAAACAAACAACAGACAGTGCTAGGGATATCTGAATACAACCCAGAGATACTTGCACTGGAATAATTTAATTCAGAGGGGACATTGTAGACTGTTCCGTAGAGTACTTTGTGTGGCAACTTCTCTTTCTAGCAGTATGACTGGTATCTTTGTTCATCTTCCCATGAATAAATTTAAAGTTTTCGGTGCAACCTTTAAAAATGTGTAAAATAGCTTTGATGGGCTGGCAAGAAAGTTCAGATTATTAGAAGCAAAAACAGGACTGCAGAGAGATACTGAGGAAAGTACTTCCAAGCCAGTCTTCACCTTGAAGATACTTGCCAAACCCAAGTAAGCTGACCCAGCCTGACCCAGCCTGGGGAGTCTAATAGAATGTTGCTCCTAAACTCCATATAGAGTACACGAACCATCTAGAAATACCAACCTTTTCCCCATAACCTTTGCACCTTCTATAAGGGACTGAAAGAAAACTAGTTACTTTGGCATACACTGAAAGCAGGAAAAATTGCTAGAAAAACCAGGTTCGTTGCCAAACTAAACATCCTCTTGTTCATGTGAGAACATTTTAAAGTGAGTCTTTAGTTTAAAATGGGTTCCAGGTTGATAATTTTCTTAGGTCCAATAGACGTCCAAGACGTGATTGCTAATGTATTCTGATGGTACCTACCTTTAAACCAATTCTCTAAGAATTGTTACAGATAAATTTCTAAGGAATATGAACTGAAATAACACATATGCACCCACAAATACATGAGCAAATAAATATGATACATGATACCTATAGAAAAAAGGATCCAGGAACAAGATTCAAGACAAAAGACAAAAGAATAAAATCTGCAAAGACATTTAGTATTACAGTTATGAGACACATAATATTGGCTTATCTAACAATATTATTTTCATTAATAACTTTGCCATAATGACTCCTGCTTGTTAAGTCTTTTTCTTGCCTTATTGCAATGTCTCTCTCTCTCTCTCTCTATATATATATATATATATTTAAGATTTTATTTATTTATTTGACAGAGAGAGACACAGTGAGAGAGGGAACACAAGCATATATATACATTTTAGTGGCTGTGTCATATTCCAGTTATCTATCCATCCATACATACATGTTTGTACAACTTATGTATATATTGAGATGTGTGTAGGTTTATAATCAATTCTCTTTTGCATTTTAAGTGACTTTTTAAAAGTTTTCGATACTGTTCTATGATAAACATTCTTGTTGCCAAATCTTAAGTTCACCCAGGATGTTCACTGTGTTTACCATGATAACATTGAAGGTCATGTGCTTTTTAACAATCATGACTGATAAAATGGAGAATAAAATTTTTGAGAAGTGTGAGGTATAAGCATGCCAGATAAATGTAGGGGAAATAAGATCAGAAAAATTCACTGCTTTTTGGTTTGGTTTGGATTTGTTTAAAAAATGTATTAGACATTGGAGAGCTGCATGGGATGGGCAGTCTGTCTGGATAGACTAAAACTCTTTTTTTAAATCAATTTTTTGCCGAACATAGGGCATGCACAGTCCTATGTTATGATCTATTTATGTAGACACAGGAAAAAAAAAAAAAGAACAAACCCTGCCGGATGTAACTTTGAGTGTCACCGTGTCATGGCTCCTGCTTAGGTGGCTTGGAAGACCGATTTTAATTCTATGAGAATATTCCAAGACGTGTTGCCTAGAGTGGCTGGAAAGTTGACTGTTGCTGATTAAACCTAAAGAGTGACTATGGGTTTGCTGGTAAAGTTATTTAAAGCCACCTGTGCCTTAGTCATCCAGATGCTTCCAATGAGCCATGAAGTAATGCTGTTTCTGTTTGGATGCCAGCACTCATTATCTTTGTCAGTAAGCTAAATGCTACCATGTTTTGCAACTTGTATTCTGACTCTAACTTTGTCTTTAAGGAGACCTTATCTGTCTTACTTCTTATAGTCATTTTAGGTTATTATACTTTCTACCTGCCACCTTGACCCTTCAAAATAATTTCTGTCTACCTTTGGGCATTCTTAGATTTAAGTACATGTCTGAGCATGGAGACAATGACAGCATTTAACAGTATCGTTTCTTCTACGTGAACTGGTATATCTGTGCATCCGTCATTTCCAGTGGCCTGGGCTCCCATTGTAGGCCATTTCACAGGCAAAACAAGATGGACGGGCGCGGTCTGTTTTCAGCTCGATGCTTATCTGCACCATAAATCCACCACTCAGCGGGCCAGCCATCATCGGAAGACTCCTGACTAGTCCAACATACGTGTTAGGTCAGCACTGAGATGGGCTCATCTCATTAGAGAACTTCACGGCACTCTGTCATCCTTCATAGCACTCTTGGCTGTATTTTAACAAGAACTACTGAGCAAACAGTAAAATCTTCGGCAATCTGAAACTTGAGCAAGGAGAGAATCTTCATTGTCGGTTTTAATCATGGTTGATGAACCAGCACAGACACTTAGTTGAAACACTACAGATAGCACAGAGCGTTTCTCAGTAGCACCAATTTCCAGAGGCTTCTGCCCTGCCATCACTTGTTACACTAGTAGTGCTTCCTCCACGATCCTTCCAAACAGACAGGGCCACCCTTACCAGAGGCAGCTGGTGGGAAAGGGTTTTTCTGGAGAACAAACTATTCATACTTCCTGCTTTCCTACTTTCCTGCTTTCCATACTTTCCTACTCTCTGCTGCTCATCACATACCACCTTCCCCCTCCCCCACCGCCCGCCTGCCACCCCCCCAAAAAGGGTTTTCTTCTAAATAATAAGTTTATTAAGGAAAATAACAATGAGCATTAGGGCATAGACTGTTTGGAAAACAGTCTGCCAGTTCCTCAAAATATTAAACATAGAGTTACCATATGACCAGCAATTCAAATTCTAGGTATATACTGAGGAGAATTGGAAACCCATGTCCACACAGAACTTATACATGGATGTTCGTAGCAGCGTTGTTCATAACAGCCAAAGTGAAAATACCGAAACGTCCATCATTTGGTAAATAGATAAACTAACTGTGGCATATTCATACATTGGGATACTAATGAGCCTTAAAAAGAAATAAAGGACTGATACATGCCATAACATGGATGAGCGTTGAAAACACGCTTAACATGAAACATGAACGTCGAAAACATGCTAAACGTTGGGAGCATGCTAAGTGAAAGTAATCAGACACAGGGAGAGGACTCCAGTAAGAGGACTTACACACATGAAAATCTTTGAGCTAGATAGACCTGGCTTGCCACTAAAACCTATTTAGTAGATTCAAGATAATTAAAACTAGGGAAGGAGAAGAAAGAATCAATGCAGTGTCCTTATGTAGCCTTCAAATAAAGTGAGTTGGAGGATAATGGCTCTAAGATAGGAATGCTTCTCAAAAATGGTCAGTTCAAGTTCCCTTGTGCCTTATTGATCAACCATTTAAAAATATGCATGCAGTGACTGTGGACCCTCTGGTAATTGGCTCATATCTTACATTTTGCTCTTTGTAGAGCATGCCATTTCAGACACCATTAGAGAAACAGTCAGTACTGTTACTAATGGAGCCGCCTTTGACTTATGCTCATGGAAGATCTCCAGGTGAGCGCATTTTACTGATGGCGTAGAGTGAGCTGTTATTAACCTTAAAATTTGTTGGTTTTTTTTTTTTTTTTTTTTGGTTCCTTGCCATTCCATCCTCCAAAAACATCATTGAATTTATTGTTAGGAAGGTAAAGATTTTTGTTTCTTATTTCATTTTGTAAGCCAGGATACCACCCCAGAATAAGAGATTATTATAAAATTTACTTGTTATTTGGGAATTAGATTGTAGTCAGTTTTTGAACTATAAAAGAATATGATTTTTATTTCTATTTCTATATAAAAATTATTTCATGGGGAAGCAACTCTGTTAAGTTACCAAAAAATAATTATTTCATGGTCTTTAGCCAAACATCTGGGAGAGAGGATCTTACCTGAAGCAAAACTCGGGTGATGTATTTGTTTGCTTGCAGGCTGCTCACACTGAAATTCCAACAGACGTAAGGTACCACGCGTTCATCTGCTGGACTCCTCCTTACACTGCACAACAAGGACTGTTTGTCTCGCAGTAACCTGTCATTAGGCAGCCTCTAATTTAGATCCTCCTTTCTGTACAATATGCTTTATTCGTATGAGTGATACCAGAAAGGGACCAAAAAGAGCTTCTCCTTTTCCCTCAGAGCTGAGGTCCTTGGACTTTATTTTTTTCCTTTCTCATTCTTACCCCACCTCCAAACTTTGCTGCTCCCTATTTTTTTACTACCAAACCTCTATCTAACTGTCCCATCCTATTTCTAACTCCGGGGAGGGCTTCCTGGGGTGACCCACAGGGAAGGCAAGGAAAGATACAGCTCTGAGCCTGTCCCCCCGTTCCTTTCCAGTCTTCTCTCACTCCCACTTCAGCCATTAATACTCTGATCCGAGAGAAACCTCTGCATGTCAGCTCGGATTGCTTACCCTCAGTCATGTCTTCACAAGTCTCATTTATTTCTTATGCAGCCTTGACCCATCTGTGGTCAATCATCTGACTCTCTTTCTTATCAGAACCTTTGGCTCTTTTTCCCCTGTTCTTCTGCTACAACCAGCTGGTAAATCCTTAACTCTAACTCTCAAAGTCTCTCTTCTCCACTCATATTTCTTCTCTAGAATATTCCATAATAATATGGTGCTGCTACAAATTGCAGTAATTTCATCTCCCCTGGGCCCTCAGCAGTGTGGAAGGATTATTAAGAAATCCATCAGATGTAACAGTAAAAGACAAAGCAAGGGAGAGTTATTGGAATTTTCTTAAAAAGGGGAAGCAGGAAAAAAATGGGCTTCTGTCAGTGTTTTGGGTATTGATACAGGCAGAGTCTCCAAATTTCCCTCCCTGAAGGGCTGGACCCTTTCTTGTCTTCCTACCTGCATGTTTCTGGGCCTCCAGAAAGTCCTAACCAGTAGTTGACCCTGCATTGGCTAGTCAGGACAGATGGGGAAAAGTTAAGTTAGTTCTAGTTCTTGCAGCTGGGACAATATTAGAGAGGAAAGTTTGCTTTCTGGCCTCAGTTGGACCATTAAATGTTTTCCCTCCAGAATCATTTTTTGTATGATGGTTTTATCTACAAAATGTTTTAAGGCTTCACTTATATTTTTGATCAGAGAGGCTTTTTGTGCATTGATTTGGATAATCAACTATTGTATTTAGTGTCAATTCCATGAAAATGGATGTCAGTTTCCATGGAAAATGCATATAAATGTCAAACCACCATTAAATTGGTTTACTGCCCCCCTGTTTTAGCATTTTCCTGTATCACCCATCACCTGAGTCATTTTTTTCAACCTTTCAGTTTCTTGGAACATAGAGTGATATTGAGCACATTGTAGTGTGTATATAGTTGGGAAAAACAATTTAAATACTGAACCTGCATGTGTGATTTTGATTTTGAGCAAGACTCTGTACTCCTTCGCCCAAGACCATGAGTCTCCATTTCTTTAATATGACAGCGCTATTACTAGGATTAAGTGAGATGTTTTATGTTACAGGTCCAACAGAGTACCAGGTTCCTGGTAGATGTTTTATTAATGTGAGTCCCCTTCCTGCCCCTTGACCTTCTCCCTGCGTACTCTGTGTCATACTTGACACTCGTCTTAATTATGTACACAGTACAATATTAGAGCTGCCCAGGAATAAAATATAATTGAGCAGAGAAACATAGACAAGACATTTACTCCCCTAATGGTGAGGATAACTAATTTGTTTCTACTTGGGAGATTGTTTTCTACAAATAATACCTTATAATTTTTCAGCATTTTACTGAAACATGCATTCCTGACTGAGCATACTTTATGCAAAACGCAACTGCTATTTGTTCCTAGGTGGTTTGTACTTAGAATTCACACGATCTAAAAGAGACATTATCGCTTTTTGTTTGTTCATTTGTTTATTCATATATTCATTCAGCAAATACTTACTTAATGCTTATCGTGTGCCAGAAACTATTCTAAGCCCAGGAGATACATCCATGAACAAAATTATATTGTTGTTAATAATCACAGATGTGGTGCAAGTTGAGTCCAAAAAGTGATCCTTGCCTAGAAGGAGTTTAATGCCAAGATTTCCTTCCCAGGTCCGACAGCAACTTACCATGAAAAGTAGAAAGTTACCACCAATCTTGATTTGCTTGACTTGACCATAATAGTAAGTAACTCGAGGGTTAGAATGGGTATCGTACTTCCCTTTTCTTCCTAATCTCGTACCAAACCCCAAGCCCATAGATAGTCCCTGGTCACAGGTTGGGTAATGGGGGTAGCAGCAGCAACAGTATTAAGTCCTAATGGTAATCTGTGTTTTTAAATGAGTACTCGCTAAAGAACTTAATCCAAAGAACAAGGTGACAGCTGTGAATTCAGGGAACTTTGAAGCCATTCAGCAGGCTCTTAGAGACAATTTAAAGACCCTATTTACTGATGCAATCAGAATACATTCTCATAATCCTTCGAAAGTGTTTATGAAGCAGAGTGTTTGCTATTAAAAAAAAAAAAATCATCACTGTGACTCTTTACAATGTGGAAGGGTCAAGTTGAAATCCAGGCCCTGCCAAACATATCTGATAAGGCTCTCTGTGTCTCAGCCCGTTGACCACCAGACTCTACACTGTCTTCATGTAAGCACTTGGCATAGACAGTTCATAATCATTATATCCATACATTTATTGTAACATATTGGTTATTTTTTTTTCTGTCATGCTTTAAGTGTTCTCAGCAATTTTCTGACCTTTCTCTGCAAAAATTCCCCCAAATAAGACAGACATATTCTGATTGCTGCTGAGAATGGTATTGACTTCATACAGTGCTGCCTAAAGTAGCAAGAGTAGCATTTTGTGGATTGGATCTTTCGTGTTTTAGTTTACATTCCAGGGATGTTTCCTGTGTGTGTATGTGATCAGGTAGATCCTTAACTGCTTGGTCATTCTAACGAGAAAAGTAGAGCATTTATTTGAGGTATACTAGGTGTCAGTGTGCTGAATCCGCAGGAGGAGGTTACCACCACAGGTGTTTGAAAGAGTGCATTTCAGTATGCATTTTAGAAATGGGAAAGCCAAGGCTCAGAAAATTTAAGTAATTCTATCACACTTCCAGTATTAAGTAGCCATCTGGGGTCTGACACCGGCCTTAGCGATTTTTCCCACTGTCCCCTAGACCCGGCAGTGAGGACATTTATTTCCATTTCTCGGGCTGTGGTTTTCCTTTTCCGTTTTATTAAAGTGACTGTATTCGTTGTAAAAGACATCAGATTGCACTTCTGAAGAATCAAGGAGGAAATAAGTTGAGGAGCTGATGACTTTCATGTAGTGAATTCTCCAAGAAGGGCCTCCGTTGTGAGCCCGGAGACGTTGTCATCCCAGCAGTCACTGATGGCCTTGGTGCCTCTTGCCAGGTGTCTGCAAGAGCCTGTCAGACCATTGTCCTCATTGTTTGAAACTGAAATATGACTGGGGCATTTCCTCTCCTTTCTGCACAAGATATATTCTACTTGTAATACCATTGTCAGTTTCCTTTTCTTTCCAACCATCCATCATTATTCAGCATTTTCTCTGGTGCCTATCACGCGGCCTCTGACAGCTGAGATTAGACTGTAAGCATAATGAATGAAGGCGAGGGAGATGCTCTGGCCCCTGCGTGCTCTTCCCGGGGTGGAACATGTTTCCTCGGAGCGCTTGTGACAGCCGGTCCCAGATTACCTGATTACGGGAAGGCGGATGAGGAGAGGCGAGTTTTCTCACTCAGAATGTTGAAATGCTGGACAAACTCTCAGAGGATTCGACACTCAGACCATATGGTCTTTGGCCACAGTCTTTACTTTTGGTTCCGACCTGTGTATTTTCAAGAACATTTTCACTGGGTTGGTGCTATTTTTGGTAATCGAGTAAGCTGGATTCGGACTCATAGTAAAGAGGAAATCACATCAAATGCAGGGGAGATGGGGTTTGCAGTGGCCCAGAAGCATAAAATGAGGCTCCTGTAGGAGGAATTTTGTTTGGGGGTTGAGGTATTTCTGCCCAAAGTTTAGTTTTTATTTAGTTTAACACCACTCTGTAAAGCGGTCATCATCATCTTTCTGGAGCTAAATGCAACTATTAACTTAGTTTTGAGCCGGATGCTAGTCCTCATCCTTCATTTTCACAGCCAAATCTTCCTCTTGCTGACATTTCTCGTGGCCCATGGGCCTTATTTCTGGTATCGTATCTTTTGTTATCTACGTTCCCTATATGATTGTCATCAACAAATGTTTATTAAGCACACCTGTTACCTGTAAGGCTCTAGGGGTACAGAGAGAATTGCTTATGTTTGTTAAGTCTTTGACAGTTCCCAAACAACTTGCATGTATATTTTCTCATCTAACTCCAATGACATTCTACGCAGGTAGGTCTCCATGTCTTCCTTCATTCAGCAAATGTATGCTTTCCAGAAAGTTCCATCCCAGGCAGGATAATGTTACCTAAGCAATTAGAAAGCAAGTGACAATACAAGTGACCCATGTTAAGGTTATTTTATATAAAGTCAATGCTAACAGAATTGTGGACGTTGGGAGAGGGCCACTCAACAGTTTAAGGCTAGACCTGCTGCCTAAAGAAATGGTAGGAAGGGACAGGGCCCTCCTGATGGAAGCCGGGTGTGGAGCAGGACATGGCGGTGTGCGCACCGTCAGTGCATTTGGTATGCACGAAGCTACCCAGTTTGACTGCAGCTGGGTTTATCAGGTCTGTATGTAACTATTAAGTATCAAAAATCATAGCACCTACAAATTTTTAGAAAGCGTTGGAGATCATGTAGTCTAACTCATATTTGTCCCTAAAAGAAATGCTCGTATTCCATAAATGAACGCACTATATTGTTGTATAGATTTATTTCATAGAAAGTATTTGTTTGTTTGTTTTAAAGATTTTGTTTGTTTGACAGACAGAGGTCACAAGTAGGCAGAGAGGCAGGCAGAGAAAGAGGAAGGGAAGTAGGCTCCCTGCTGAGCAGAGAGCCCAATGTGGGGCTCGATCCCAGGACCCTGGGATCATGACCTGAGCCAAAGGCAGAGAGGCTTTACCCCACTGAGCCACCCAGGTGCCCCTCATAGAAAGTTATTTATGTTGCGCCTGGAGTGCAGAATATAACCTGTTTATTTTCTACACATATACACATGTTTCCTTGGTAATTCAGTACTGACTTCATTTTATGATCTTAGAAGTGTTGATAAAGACGATCTATTTGTACTGTTCTGTTTGTTTGGAACCACACATGCGCCCTTTAGAAGAGGATTTTGTGGAAGGACTCGTGTTTGTGGTAGTCTTGATGCTCTCCTTTTGCAAAACCACTAACTTTGCAGAACACTGATATCTCTGGTGTAAAGATAGTAATACAAGATGGATTTTTTTTCGAATGGGAAAAAATAGCTCATGATTTTGAATCAAGAGCTGTACATGCCATTATACTTTCTGTTTTTCTTAAGAAAAGCCATGCTGTGATTAGTTGGTGGAAACTACTGATCCAAGTGGGATTTGTCTAGACTCAGATGCCTCAGGGAAGTCTTGATGATCCAGGGTATGGATTTCTGAGGCTTCACGTGTTTTTATCAGCCAGTCTCCAAGATACCTCGGAGACCATTAAGATAGATAATAAATCAAATGAGATTTAGTTTTGTTTGGTATCATGCAAAGAGCTGTAATTGGAAAGAGAATGTTGAATTTAGAAAAAAGAAATGGAATATTTTAAGCGTAGATTGTTAGGATTTTGAGGAGGCCCAGGAAATGGCATCTGTCTTTACTGTCAGATTTCTGATACTATTAAATAACACAAGTAAGGTAGATGGAAGGCGAGATATCAACTTTTATACTGACATAAGCTAGCCTGGGAGATGTGGTCTACTATGAGGGCCAACTGAGCTAACTAAACGTCAAAATTAGACAAATGTACTCACCCCCTTACAGAAGGGACTAGACCACTTCATCCTTCCCTGACAAAGCAAGAGCTTTATTGTTGACTTTGTGAGACAGCACTGGCCATCTGCGGGCATTCTGGTCTCTAAAGTGGAAGAAGGAGGTTGCTGCGACTGGCATGCTCAGCTCAGTCTTCTTGGTTTTACCAAGGGAATTACTTCACTTCATCTGGAGTGAGTAAAAGATAGAGGCCACGGATTACGTTAATTTTCATTCTCATAGTAGGTAACCTGAGTAGTGTGTGGGGAAGGGAAAGCATTTCTCCCAACATCCTAAGATACACATTTTTTCACATTTTAAAACCTCTGAAATTAGGATGTTGTCTTAAAAAGTCAATGGCATCTTCACGGCTGTGGCCCAAAAAAGAGTCAAAATGAGTTGTTTTTGCCTCAGTATGTGTGAGCTGAGTGGGTATTCCTCATACCATGAGCCTTCAATGTTTCAATTAATGAACCTGTTAAGGATAGTTTGAGGAAAGATTATGAGTCTTGGTCGGTATAGGAACACCTTCTCTTTAAGCCTTCCGGTAGCATCAAGTATGTATCAGCATTAAACCCTGCGGAATCAGTATTAGAGGCTGGACTAAAATACTGGATGCACTCCTTCAAGAAACCCACTAGTGACACCTTTTAGCAAACAAGGATATTGACAACTCTGGGTCATTAAGAAAAGCTGGATTCTAAAAATTATATAGGTTTAAGAACACCTTAGTTTTTCTAATTTTTGTGTATTAAATGTGTGTGAGAGATTTATGGTAAACATCAATTTATTTTAAAAGTCTTAAAGCCTTAAAAAATCTTAAATAAATATTTATATATAAATTATATCACCTACTTGTATATATTTAAACTATAAGAAGCTTTTCAATGAAGGGGAAAAAAACCCTAGGTAATAAGAAAGCACTGTATCATTTCATTAGCAGGATTTTTAAAAAATTTAGTGTTACTTAGTGTATCTTGAAATTCCTGGGGCTTAGACTGATGAAGTTTGGTCAGGTAGGTTTATGTGGTCTTTGCTCCAGCCTTTAACAGCCCTCGACACCCTTGAATGCTGCTTCCTCTTTGGGAAAGTTTCACGGGCTGCACCGTCTAAGACAGACACTGACGAATGCAGATCTAGAAGCTTAACTGGGTTTACCCTACACTGCTTCTTTAAAAACACTATTTATCTTTACTGACCTTTCGCTCCAGAGTGAAAATGCTGCCCTGCAGTTTATGTAATGAGGACGACTAACTGAATCCAGTCATTCAAAGTAATTGTATAGATTTGAAGGCAACTGTTTTCAATGGCAGCCCTTCTTGTGATAGCCTCACGTTCATCTCCATAGCCTTGGTTTATTTTTTGGTAAAAGTTCTAATAAACTAAATTTATCTCCTTTTTCCTGAAAGGGGGTCCTGATGACAACTTAATTGAAGGTGGAGGAACCAAATTTGTCTGCAAACCTGGAGCCAGAAATATTACTGTCATATTCCACCCATTACTAAGGTAAGTCAAATCCTAGGTACTTACTGAAAGTCATTATTTTCATTATTTTTGCTGACATAGGTCAGCTGCCAGTAGGTCAGTCAGCATTGAAACAAGTCCTCAATAAACACACAAAACAAAAATTTGTTCCATTTTCCAGGGCTTCACTATCAAAATTTGTCAGTAAAACAAATAATGTCAACTTTGCTAAATACCTATTTGTTCTCTGGAGTAATACGCCATAAATACTTTTTTAAATAGTTTTCTTTGTTTCCTACTCCCTGTCCTTGCCCCTCTTCCTCTCTCTGTCATTGTCCCTCCATTGCCTTCTTTATTTCAGGGACTGGCAACTTATGGCCTGTAGGAGGAATCTAGTCTGTCACCTGTTTTTCTGTTCTTTTTTTTTTTTTTCACTAAATTTTTTTTTTACACAGTCGTACTCCTCTATTTATGCATTGTCCCTAGATGCTCTGTGCTGCAATGTTGCAGAGTTGAATATTTGCCAGAGAAACCATACAGCCTACAAAGCCCAAGATGTTTACACTTAGGCTCTTTATGGGAAAAAATGGCAGACCCATGGCCTTTCTCCTTAATTTACATTAATGGCTCCAATATCCTCTGAGGATTGGCAAGCCTTGAAACAAATATAATTTATAAATACTGGAAGACATTATAGATGTCATGTATATGGTTTTATATATTAAAGACAACTTGATGCGGACTAGAGTGAAATCTATATTGCTCAGTTTATTGTGGAACTATGACTATAAAAAATAAAAATCTGTGATAATTGCATTTTAAAAACCATTAAGCCCTAAATACCTTTAAGAAGGAACTTTTTGGGAAGAGAGGAAGGGAGTTATTTTTCATCTAAAGTTTTGGTTTGCAAGATGAAAAATTTCTAGTTACACCACAGTGTGCATATATTAGCATTACTGTACCATATACCTAAAAATGATTAAGATGGTGAATTATATGTTAAGCATTACTGACTGCAATAAAAAAAAAAGGGTACTCTTTGAATGTAGAAATCCCATATAATATTAGTTGTGTATGTTTTCTCTGCAATGAGCCAGTATATATTTTTCCTTTTTTCATGTAATATGGACCAGAAACTCTTGGGTTCATTATAAGTCAGGTGCTTCTGATCATCACATTAACTTTCTCAGGTAACTTCCATAATATTTGAGGCATTTGAAATAACAGTTAAGGAAGTACTGCTGAGTTGGCCAGATAAATATTGCATATATTTTTCTAAAACACAAGCAGTTTATTACTGGGACTATCATTATCCTACCTGCTCATTAATCAAGACTTTCTGAATTGAAATCATTAGAACTAGTTCAATTTAGATCTCTTGCTTAGGTAAGAGATCTAAACCTAAGCAACCAGGTTTAGAAATTCTTCTGGAATACTTCACCCAATTAGTTTTAAATGCAGAAACACAAATAGGCAAATTAAAGAACAACAACAAACATCCTTTCATGTAATAACAAGAGATTTTTAAAGAAGCATTATTAATCTTCTGAAAAATTCGTTTTAGCAAACGTTTGCAAACGTAAATCATGTAATTTAGGAAATCATGGAATTAAGAGAATTAAGACTGTTCCTCTGTAAATTTAGTTGATTTTCTATATAAATACATAAATTGCAACATCTAGAATTTCTGGATTAAGTAACAGCGCTCATATTTATTACACCTGACTTTGGTAATTGGTTTACTATTCACTCTCATCTTTAATTAAATTGATTTCTACTTAGTTAGAGTTGCTAATTGTTAGGAAAATGGGAAAATACCTTAATCATTATAGGCATCTTCTAACCTAGATTTAATGTCATAATTTACTGCTAAATCACACCATGGCATGGATTAATGTAATCCTTATGCTTACGTTCATTCCAAAGCACGGAAGGAGACCTTCGGTAGTTTCTTAGCTGTGATGTCAGTCCCCACTTTTCAGGAGATTTTTTTCTCTGTAAACTTTTTTTTCCCCCTTTGTAAATGTGAAGTTAGGAGATTGAGGAAGAGAAGTTACCCTTATTTCACAGTTAAGAAAATGCATTTTTGCTCAAGTGTGGGTAGAGTTTAATGTATTGCAGTTCTTAATAATCATTTTTTTAGCATTTATTCTTCTTTGTAAGAGAGATGTTTTAAGACTTGATACTACTCCCACTAGTTTTACTCACTTGATTGGTCTCTACTTTAATTCCGAATGTTATTATTGATTAGAACGGGTTAAAGTTTTGTTGCATGATACAGTATACATTCATTCTCAGTGTAACTCTTAATGGAAGTCACCAGAATATTATGTGGTCTGCAAGGTAAGTTAATCCCTTTCTAAGCAAGTGATCATTATAGACTTTAAATTAGCCTTTGATGTAAATTGTAACCTTGCTTCTCATTATAAAAAACCCATTATAAAGTCTTAGCTGAAATCTCACTATTGGCTTATAAAATGTCAAATGATTAAGATCTTACAGTTGTTGTTGTTGTTTAGTTTTAGTTTTTATACTTCAGCATTTGTTGGTGATTAGATTTATTATTTCTTCTAAAGTTTGGAAGTCTAGTTGAGTCAATATGCATTGTCGTACTGGTGCATTTCAGTTTTACTCTTCTTGAAAATTTTCTCAATTTCTCCTGTAGCCGTTCATTTATTCATGATCGACAAATGTATACTGAACACTTAACAGTGCATGTTTTCCCTTCTCTAAGTTCAATGTGGACTTTTGTTTAGAAATAATCACTCTTTTTTTTTTTTTCTGATGGTGGAGTTTTTTTTTTTTTACAAATTCAATAATTTTATTTATTTTTTTTTTCAGAAAAACAGTATTCATTATTTTTTCACCACACCCAGTGCTCCATGCAAGCCGTGCCCTCTATAATACCCACCACCTGGTACCCCAACCTCCCACCCCCCCGCCACTTCAAACCCCTCAGACTGTTTTTCAGAGTCCATAGTCTCTCATGGTTCACCTACCCTTCCAATTTACCCAAATTCCCTTCTCCTCTCTAACGCCCCTTGTCCTCCATGCTATTTGTTATGCTCCACAAATAAGTGAAACCATATGATAATGGACTCTCTCTGCTTGACTTATTTCACTCAGCATAATCTCTTCCAGTCCCGTCCATGTTGCTACAAAAGTTGGGTATTCATCTTTTCTGATGGAGGCATAATACTCCATAGTGTATATGGACCACATCTTCCTTATCCATTCATCCGTTGAAGGGCATCTTGGTTCTTTCCATAGTTTGGCGACCATGGCCATTGCTGCTATAAACATTGGGGTACAGATGGCCCTTCTTTTCACGACATCTGTGTCTTTGGGGTAAATACCCTGGAGTGCAATTGCAGGGTCATAGGGAAGCTCTTATTTTTAATTTCTTGAGGAATCTCCACACTGTTCTCCAAAGAGGCTGCACCAACTTGCATTCCCACCAACAGTGTAAGAGGGTTCCCCTTTCTCCACATCCTCTCCAACACATGTTGTTTCCTGTTTTGTTAATTTTGGCCATTCTAACTGGTGTAAGGTGATATCTCAATGTGGTTTTAATTTGAATCTCCCTGAGGGCTAATTATGGTGAACATTTTTTCATGTGTCTGATAGCCATTTGTATGTCTTGATTGGAGAAGTGTCTGTTTATATCTTCTGCCCATTTTTTGATGTGTTTGCCTGTTTCGTGTGTTTTGAGTTTGAGGAGTTCATTATAGATCCTGGATATCAACCTTTTGTCTGTACTGTCATTTGCAAATATCTTTTCCCATTCCGTGGGTTGCGTCTTTGTTTTCTTGACTGTTTCCTTGGCTGTGCAGAAGCTTTTGATTTTGATGAAGTCCCAAAAGTTTATTTTCGCTTTTGTTTCCTTTGCCTTTGGAGACGTATCTTGAAAGAAGTTGCTGTGGCTGATATCAAAGAGATTACTGTCTATGTTCTCCTCTAGGATTCTGATGGATTCCTGTCTCACGTTGAGGTCTTTTATCCATTTTGAGTTTATCTTTGTGTACAGTGTAAGAGAATGGTCGAGTTTCATTCTTCTACATATAGCTGTCCAGTTTTCCCAGCACCATTTATTGAAGAGACTGTCTTTTTTCCACTGTATATTTTTTCCTGTTTTGTCGAAGATTAATTGACCATAGAGTTGAGGGTCCATATATGGGCTCTCTACTCTGCTCCACTGGTCTATGTGTCTGTTTTTATGCCAGTACCATGCTGTCTTGGTGATCACAGCTTTGTAATAAAGCTTGAAATCAGGTAAGGTGATGCCGCCAGCTTTATTTTTGTTTTTCAACATTAGAAATAATCACTCTTATTTTTATGGGATTATTTAAATAAAACATGTAGACATGTATTTTCCATCCTTTGGAATGCCCCTCATTTTACTCCCATGCTAGCTCAAAGTGGATATGATTTAGCATATTATTACTTACAAGACCATGTAGCCTAGTGGGAGAGTTAGTGTAGGAGAATGGAATTAAAGCACTGGATTTAACATTTAAAGTGAAAACCACAACAAATTAGGTTCAGATACAGGTTCCTCTGTTCCGTTTTAATCACCGATTATTTACTGGAGTCTGATTTTGTGCGAGGTCCTGGGGAAACAAAAAAGTAACATCAAATCCTTGCTTGAAGCCACTCCCTTGGTAGCTGCACGGGCTGCAAAATCCGAGAAGCCCCAAAACAGCAATGACTAGCGAGGATGGAGAGGAGTGGGATCTCTTGCATGTAGGACATAGATGACTGCAGCCTTTCCCGCACCCAGCAGGGAGCCATCACATAACCTTTGACCCAGCTTCTTCTCTGCCTGTGCTTCTGCTCAGATGCAATGACTCCTCAACTTCCGCTCCTAAGTCCCCAAACTCTAGTTCAGAAGAAACTTAGCATAAGTTGGCTTTTGTCATCCATTTAAGTGCTGCCCTTGTTTTCTTGCACCGTCCCAGGGAACTGAGATCTTTTCCGTGGGAAAGGAGTTTTCTTTTCCTTTTGCTACTTTCCCCCTGTGTCTGGCAATACTTGTATTCTGTCTTCCTGAAATCCTGCAGATGGCTTGTGTATACGTCATTTATTAAAAATTGTCCTTCTCATCATTTTTATTTAGTGGACAGTGCATTTGTTGCTGTGTAAAAGTTTTCTGTACCAAAAACTCAGAACCATCCTGTTCAAGAAACCACACAGCACATTCCTGTTACGCTGTTTTATATATTCTAAGCCGTCATTTTTACTGTCCTCCCATAAAATCATTGTACAGGGTCCCAGATCTGGCAGCCTTGCAAGTTTATTTTTGTACTTTTCTCCTAAGTCCTGCAGTTTCTTCACTAAGAAATCTCACAGGGGGTCAGAGGTGAGTATAGGGACGGACCTCCAGTTTGTTCTCTACCCCTTAACTCTGCTGTCCCCTTGACTTCTTTGTTTAATGCTTTTCCTTATCATTTTCTCTTTCTGGGTAAGAAATCAGAAAAGTGTCCCAGAGAATGACGTTTTAGAAAAATGAGGTCTGTGGTATTATCTTGCCTGCTTTATTCTTAGCCTAACGAGACATTGTATGAAACTTACCCCGTAACGTAAGCTTTTGATGCTGAGTTTATCTAATCAGTTTTGTTACTTCTGGTTCTAAGTGAACAAAACATACTGAAATGAAGAGGTTTTTCCTTTTACCTAAGTAGATTCTGAAATACTTTCACCAAAATAGAGACCCTGAAAATGACAGGCCTAGTAACTTTTCCCCCACTCACTGACGTAGTTGCTGCTTTTTACCTTTTTCTGGAAACCGTCAAGAGGAATGGATGGTTTCACTCTAATAAATTATTTTATAGACTTTCAATTTTGGAAGCACACAGGAAATATGTTAATGGTGAGATTCAAGTGATAATATTTCCTTTCTTTGGTCTAGATCAGATACGCATTTGGATTTTTTTTTTTTACACAAATTATTTCTGAATAGTTACATCATGATAAACTTTACCAACAAAATACATTTTGTTGAGGTATCAATCACAGTTTGACAGAGTAGCACTTTTTAGTTATAGTTAATATATAATGTAGCAATTTCTGGAAATTTGAAATTACCTTGTGGTTGCTATTTGTGGGATTTTGTGGAGAGGGTCGGAGAATTTATCTCTGTCTTTGTTTTTTCATTTATCGCTATTCCTTATACTCTGAAAACCCCCCAACAGAGAATGTCTGTTCCTTAGATTGTTAGTACCATTCCTTCATGTAGCAAAAACTTGAGAGACAACAAAATTTATTCCTTTACAAATCTAAATGCTTGTAGCATCTAACTAAAGTATTTAAAAACACTCTCAAGCTTTATTAATCTCTTATTTATTCACTTACAGCATGCATTCGTGATTGCATACATTCTGGGTCAGGAAGGCAAATTGGTGGGGGAATGTTGCTCTTGGAAACAAAGTTATTCCTTTGACTCTGTTGCATTCAAACGTGTTAGAGCTGGAGGCTTTGGTTTCAAAGATGGAATCATCAGAGAAAAGTGGTGGGATTTCATGTGACCCATCACTGTTACAGAAACAAAAATTTCTAGTCATGAGAGCTAGGACAGGTTGGAGTAAGGACCCCAAGTCCAGGGAAGCCTTCTCACTGTGTCTTGACATGGCCTCTTCCTCTTCTTATAGGGACACCAGCCTTTCTGGATTACGGTCCCACTCTTATGACCTCATTTAACCTTAATTATCTATTGCAGAAAATGTACATGAAATTTTGTAATTAGAACAAACTCGGAAAATTAATTTATTAAGTGCTCTATTTAATCGTTCTTTTAGCACTTGGAGCCAGTGTTTAAATGGCAAGTTTTGTGTATTTCATGATAGACAGATAGAACACCGAATGTGGGCTGGCGGGGGTCAGATAGATACGAGTGGTCACATTTTACTTTTTAGTGTTGGCCAAATCCCTGTGTGTCTTAGTTTTCCATGTCTATAAAATCAAGGATTTGGCCTGGATTTTGCTTTCTACCTCTCAAGTTTGTGATTTTGTGACTGGGAAATCTCCTTTCTAATATTTAAGGACTCCAAAGGGCTGACATTTTAAAATTTAAAAGTCCAAATGACAATACGTTTCTTTTGCTTATTTGCTTCAACTAGATTCTCAAAGACATTCAGCTCTAGGGTAATAATCACTTTGCATATATGAAGTATGTTTCTTCTGAGACAATTGAAGAGCAGATGTTTGCAGTTGGGGTGACTTGGCAGAGGTAAGAGGCTGGAGACATAGTGGATGATGATGGCATTTAAAGTTGCAAAAGTGTCACTGATGCTTCCTCTGTTGGACACAGCTCGAATATTGAATATCCGTGCTGTGAGCGTTTTTCACAATTTATTATGAGCCATACTTCAGGATCAGACAGCAATTAAAGGCTTTCTGGGTGGAACAAAAAATGAAATATTCATTGGTCAGTAAAGAGTAGGTTGGCATTTAGATTAGTTAGGGAGATAGAACTTCTTGGCATCTTGAGCTATGGTGATGGTCAGAATTTCTGTGGTTGGCTCTGTGCCTTTTTTTTTTTTTTTAAAGATTTTATTAATTCATTTGGCAGAGAGAGAGAGAGAGAGATATCACAAGTAGGCAGAGAGGCAGGCAGAGAGGGGGAAGCAGGCTCACTGCTGAGCAGAGAGCCCAACTCGGGGCTCGATCCCAGGACCCCGAGATCATGACCCGAGCCGAAAGCAGAGGCTTAACCCACTGAGCCACCCAGGCACCTCGGCTCTGTGCCTTTTTAAAGGCAAACGACAGTAGAATGAGAAATCGTAATCATCGCATGTAATTGTCTTTGTCTCTGATTACAGAGGAGAGTGACTTCTCAAAGTTCATCTCAGATGGAGCAACTGCCCGCCAGCAGCATTGTGGGGAGTTGGTTAAGGGTTTGCTGGGGCCTCGCTGTGAAATTGCTGTCATTGTTAAGCAGGGCTCGAAGGTAGGAGGTCAGAAGTGGTTGAAACCAAACCGCAAACAATGAAAGGCACCAAAATTGATTATGCCATTAGTGGAGTAGGTTATGTTTCTAAAAACGATATTCCAAAGTAAATGACAATTGTGATGAACACTTGCATTTTGTATTTTTTTGTTTTATTAATGAGAGTACTTACCACGCTGACAATACTGGTAGATCAAAGGCATATAAAATTCATTGTTATAATTAAGCATAATAAAAATCCATTTGCTCATCCATTTAATACAATTTATTGAGCATGCTCTTTGTGCCAACTCCTCTCCATCTCAGTCTCTACCCTTGCAGCCTTTAGTCTGGTGGAAAAATCAGTAAACTAATACATGCAGAAAACAGCATTAGGGGTAGCATTTAGGAAGAACGAGGAATGGGGAAGAGGAACTTGAGTAGTGACTAGTGGTCGCGGGGGCACCGTTTTAGTTAGCGCACAGCCGGAAGAGCTTTCTGAGAAAATGACATTTGGCTAGACTAGAAAATGAAGTGTGGGAGGCGGGTGGGTGACTTTCTGGGGCCGAATGACCTGGGCGGGGAAAACGGTAGGTGGAAAGGAAGAAGGGGAGATGTGGAAGGAACAGCGAACCGACTGCCGTGAAGACAGGTGCGTGTTGCTGGCGCACAGCGCCTGTTGGGGCAGATAAGCGAGGAGCTTCGTACACAGGTAGTCGAGGTAGAAGCTTCTCTTTTTTGTCAAAAGAGCAAGGAGGGCATTCTATTTAGACTTATAAGAAGCTTTGGGGACTCGATCTGAAACTTCCAAAGGTTCTAAAGGCTTAGAGAAAGCCTGATATAATGACTACCAGCAAAAACTATTTTCTGAGATTTATCTTCCCAGATGTGGGGCACTCAGGAAGCCCTGTTTTTAAGGGTGAAGTCATTAGCACAGCTCTCTTTGCTACAGTGAAAAATCTCTGTCCCTCCTGACAGTTGTGTCTCCAGAAATGGAAAATAAATCTGAAAATATGTAGTCCACTTTGATAATATTATCCAGGGATAGTGAGCAAATGTTATTAGGCCATTAGCATATCAACATGTTATTAGGGATTTATTCCATGTGACCATCTAGATATTTGAGAACTTGTCACAAAGCAGTTGTGGCTGAGCTATACGTTGTTTTCCAAAAGAAGTAGTAGGGTTTGGTGGGCTGCTTTGCAGAAGGCCCTCTGGGGTCTTTGTAATAAGCTTTGCCAACAAATCTAATCTTTTTCTTACAGAAAATAAGTCTGGGCAATCACTAAACTCCTTATATTAGTCTAAACCTGACCTGACACAAATGATCTTTCCAACTTTTTGGCACCAGCTGTTACTCCAAAGTGAATGAATTTGGTAAGACCCTTCTAGGTGTTCAGAACTCCAGATCTGTGTTCCTGTAACAGCCTAGATTTTTGGCCTTCATGGTCTTTTTTTTTTTTAATTTTATTTTAATTTCTCACCTCCTTTCCTAACGTTACTTCCACAATGAAGGGAACAGAGCAGTTCAGATGTATCTTCTACATGAATGGGGCAAGAACAAATACTTGTTTAAAGAATTAATGGGTCACTTGGAAGGGTGTTTAGCACATGTCTGTAGAAGTGAATGTTGTTTTTTTTTCCTTCGGGTACCAACAAAAGTATAAAGGAAAATTCTTGATTTTCTTTAGTAATGATATTGAAATAGGTCAGTCTTTCTTTCATACCTAGAAGTGGTATATGATAGTGGATGGTTTTTGTTTTGTTCTTTTTGTATTTTGGTTTCTTTTTACTTCTGTTGTGACTAGAACATGTTTGTTAGAGGATGAAATACAGAAATAAAAAGGTGAACTTTACATTTCCTTTCTTTTTACAATATCAATCCTAAAGTACTACTGTTGTAGCTCAGCTTCGTAATTTGTTTTTAGTAGTTATTTATTGGAACCCCAGATACTTTTTCCTTTCACCTTTTCTGTCTCTTATTATTACATCAAAAGCTTATTGTTGTATGGAGTACCTTTGCTTTATCATTCTTTCATGAATCAAAGAAGCCCATTCCAAGATTATAAAACCGTTTCTAATAGAAGAAGCCTTGCTTTAAAAGCTTTTTTATTTAGCCTCTTTTGTTTCTGCCAGTTTTTTTTTTTTTCACTTTTATTTAGAAAATGTGCAATAGTTCCTGGATCATTCCTTGGGGAAAAAAAAAAATATATATATATATGTTAAATATAGTGTGTGAGTGTGTGAATGCTTTGAAGGAGGGATTTAAACTTGATTTTGAGTAAGCATGAATGTCCCAAGCTGAAATAATTCTTCTGTATTTCATTTCCCAACATTTTTATTTTTTAGAAATGCACAAAAGTAGGATACCTGTGTCAGTTTAATGTGTATATTGGTATTTGGCAGAATATTATTTGGAGTGTTCTCAGGTATGTGATATTTTTATACAGATACATGTTTGTTCTTAATGAGCTAAAGCTTATATAGACATTTTGAAAGATGCTGGTGATTAGACTGTCTAGCAAATAACATTGTAGATCATACATTATTCATGCATGGGAGGAAATGTGGCTACCCTATTGCATTTTTATGAAACATACCTTTTTTTCCCCCTTGTCCTCAGAATTATGAAAAATAGTGCTGTGTTTTCAGACTGTCTGACCCGTGAAGGTCTGTGAAGCAGTGAGTAGTGGCATTGAAATTTCAAGCCCCACATCTGAGCAACTGCTTTTAAATGTATGTGAGAAATGTTAAAGGCTTTTAATCCTCAAATTAATTTTCAGAGATTAAAATTCATTTTTCAGAACTATCCTTTTACTTTTGTATTTTCTTTTCTTTTCTTCCTTTTTTTTTTTTAAGATTTTATTTATTTATTTGACAGAGAGAGATCACAAGTAGGCAGAGAGGCAGGCAGAGGGGGGTGGGTAGCAGGCTCCCTGCTGAGCAGAGAGCCTGATGTGGGGCTGGATCCCAGGACCCTGAGATCATGACCTGAGCCAAAGCCAGAGGCTTAACCCACTGAGTCAGTGAGGTGCCCCTACTTTTGTATTTTCAAACTGTGTTCTGTGGTGTATGGCTGGACACGGATTGCGACTGACCAACCATGTTATATTACCAACTAAAATGGAAGGATGATCAAGGCTCCAATCCAAGTATCAATGCACGTTTCAATGACAATGTTAAGAGAAGTCAGGATTGGCAGTCCAGTTAGAAGGAAAGTACAGGCCATTCCTTATGAGGAAAAAAAGTGGAAAACAATATTTGACACCTATTTTCACGTATCAAATGTCTGTCACATAAAAGAGTTAAAGTAGCTTGTTTTTTGTTGTTTCACAAATCTAGATTAAAACTAGTTGGTTAACATTCCTTTTTTTTAAATTAATTAATTAATTTTTTATTATGGCTAGCTGGTTGGTTGGATGTTAAGAGAGTCTACATAACGAGAATTTTGTAATGAATTTGGCTAAAACTAGGAAAACTAAAACTAGGAAAGCTTTCCCTGGAAGGCAGCATCCTTCCTGGAGATGCAGTTAACTAGGTGCTCACCTATCAGGTCTGCACTCTTGAGGTCACAGATTTCATACAGTGTGATTTCTGGTCTACCGCACAGCCTCAGAGCTCTGTGTTTCTTCCGGTCTTGCTCATCTGGTTTACTTTTTCATATTTCAGTGTATTGCTGTTGATTGTCATTGAGCAAGCCAAGGACTTAGAGTAGACTTGACTTGCCTCTCCCTGACACAGAGGAAGAGAGAAGTTCATGTTATGGTTGTATGTAGCTCACTTCTTAGAAGAACTTCACCCTTCCCTGCGAGGGAGTTCCTTCTCTCCTCCTTCCTTTCTATTTCTCTTCTCCTGTTTATATTTTTCTAATTTTTTTCCTGGGCCAATAATTGTTCATTTGAGTGCAAGTTAACTCTTAGTAATGTTTAAGGTTTTCTTCTGCTAAAAGCTAATATGAGACTGAAACTGTATTTTCAAATAAACCTAAAATCATCATGACTGCTGTTGATTTTGACCTAAATATGCAATATTTTTGGTGCATTTTTTTCTGCTAATTAAATTTTACAATTATTAGTTAACATTAGCTTACACATAAAAGACAGCAGAGAAGATTTTTTTCAGTGCAACATGTTTACATAATTTGTGTGCTGCTTTTTGTGTATTCTGAACATGTTTTTGTCTTGGACTACAGTAGCCACAGTGTACCTTTTCAGCATTCATTGAAATATGGTTATGTCTAGCCACAGGCCCATTTACATCTGATTTTGCAAGCTAAATTGATAATGTAACTTGGTATTAAAAATAGTATAGGAATACCTACAGGAAAAACACAGTCTCTCATATATAACTTCTGTTCCTTTGGGTGTTGGCTATACATTGTTGTATACTCTGTATGATTTGGAAAATTATTTTGCTCTTCCCTCTTGCGTGCCCCTCAGAAAACTCTCTCTCTCTCTCTCTCCCTCCGTCACACTTAAACACCCACTCCTGTTCACTTTGTTCTCTTACTTCTACTTTGTTTACTTTGTTTGAAGGGCTTCTGTCTAACACGAAGGGCTCTTCTTGGTCATTTTTAACTTTATTACTTTTAACAATTATCATTTGAACATTTAATCATTAATATGGCCTACTGTTTTTTTTAAATATGTAATATTTCAAGGGAAATATCTTCCATTTCATGGTCAAAGACCCTTTTTATTTTCTTTTGGTATTTAAAAAAACAACAAGAAACCTCAAACTAAAAACAGTATTTTCTTGAAACTTTGCTATTTCATAAGAGAGAAAGAAAAGGTCTTTATTCTTGTACCTGATACAGGGATACAGGTAAAAGTATCACAAGAGAAGTTTTTGTTTTTAATGACCTTAATTTCATTTTGTGGCAAGAGCAGTGATTTTGACCTTGAAAGTGCTGGATCTGTCTTTTTGTTTTGCATTTGGAATAGATAACTGGAAATAGAAAACAAGTAGTTTTCTGTACTTGTGAGAGAAGAGTAATTATTTGGTGGTTACTATTTTTAAACTCAAGGAGCACCCTCTAAATCCTCTTCCTGTAAGCTACCACCTCATGAATAGGTGAGAAAGTATTTGATACATAGCAAGAAGAAAACAGGGTAATGTCAGGAAGTTCCCAGACTATCCCTCTTTAATGAAAGAGTATGGAAGGATCTTAATTGGATTCTGTGAATCTATAGATTCCAGAATCTATAAATAACTTAAAAGCTAATCTGTTTTGTGTTTTTACAATATGATCTGTTTCATGTTTATTTTTTTAAGATTTTATTTATTTATTTGACAGAGATCACAAATAGGCAGAGAGGCAGGCAGAGAGAGAGGGGGAAGCAAGGTCCCTGCTGAGCAGAGAGCCCTATGCGGGGCTCGATCCCAGGACCCTGAGATCATGACCTGAGCCGAAGGCAGAGGCTTTTAACCCACTGAGCCACCCAGGCACCCTGTTTCATGTTTATTATAATATGATATACACACATTAAGATGAACAGCTCTTGGGGCACCTGGTTGGCTCAGTGGGTTAAGCCTCTGCCTTCGGCTCAGGTCATGATCCCAGGTTCCTGGGATCGAGCCCCGCATCGGGCTCTCTGCTCAGCAGGGACCTTGCTTCCCCCTCTCTCTCTGCCTGCCTCTCTGCCTACTTGTGATCTTTCTCTCTCTCAAATAAATAAATAAAATCTTAAAAAAAAAAAGATGAACAGCTCTTTACTTACATATTTGTATATATATTCATATATTTGTATTAATTTTTGTGTGTGTATACACAAGTATAGTCATGATCCAGATTAAAATAGAGAACATTCATGTAGCTCATTTTCAATGCCCAAGAAGACTTTCTCATATTGACAGTCAATACCTTTCCATAAGAGGTAACCATCAGTAGGATTTCTGTCATTGTACGTAGATTGGTCTTCATATAAGTGAAATCATACAGTATGTCCTCTTCGGTGTCTGGTGGCTTTTGTGCAGCATTATGTCTGTGTTAGTCACCCACATTGGTAGTAACAGCAGTTATTGGTTCTTTTATGTTAGCCCCTGTATCCATATACCACTGAAATCAACAGTTATAAGAACATAATATTCAATCATTATTTTGGAATAAATGAGAACTCATTAGGATCTTATGGCCTTAAATACTGCTTACCATTTAAACTTCTTCAGAACAACTTTTGATGAAACCTTTTGATTTCCTGTCTTGTGGGGGCCAACGAGCTTCTCAGGCAAGTAAGAAATCCTAGAGGCTCTTCTCTGTTCTACCCAGGCAGTGAGCGAGGGTGCCCAGAGTCAGATTAACGAGATGAAGAATATAGACGGTGCCCTACAGCCTTGGAAGTAATCGCCAGGGAAGCTAAAATTAATTGACTCTATTTCCTAGACTTTGAGATTTTTGAATCAATGAAAAAATAATTGGCAACTCACATAGGTTGCCAGTTTTGTTAAAGAGAATGAATGAGAACACCAAGGAAAGTAAAAATGATACTAACCTGGGATGGCTGGGTGACTCAGTTGGTTTAGCAGCTGACTCTTGATCTCAGCTCAGGTCTTGATCTTAGGGTCGTGAGTTCAAACCCCATGCTGTGCTCCATACTGGGCGTGGAGGGTACTAAAAAAAACATATATATAACCTTGAAATTAAGAACCACCCATTTCAAAGAAAGATAATTGGCAATTTAAATCAGCATTCTTAGACAAATATCAGTAGGTAGGCTAGTGTTGGAAGGTAACAAATTCAGCCAGGAGGGAGGGGAAAAGTGTTACATGAAGGATTACCCAAGAACCATTGGGATGTGGGAATATCACAGGAAGCAGTGAGTAGGCTCGGGCTAGGTTGGAGGCACTACCATAATTTTAGTGAGCAGGTATGTAAATCAGGTGGTTCTGTCCCGAGAGAGGATGCCGCCAGCTCTCCCATAATCCACACCACAAGAATCCAGGAGGCCACCTAGAAAACTCGGATTCCCCCTGCTCCCACACATCCAGAGTCACCTTATTTTTAAGGAAAGTTGGATTCTTTTTTTTTTTTTAAGGTTTTATTTATTTATTTGACAGACAGAGATCACGAGTAGGCAGAGAGAGAGGAGGAAGCAGGCTCCCTGCTGAGCAGAGAGCCCGATGTGGGGCTTGATCCCAGGACCCTAGGATCATGACTTGAGCCAAAGGCAGAGGCTTTAACCCACTGAGCCACCCAGGTGCCCCCAGAGTCACTCTTTTTATAATTATGTCTCACATGAAACAGGGATTCCTGGGTGGCTCAGTCAGTTGAGGGTGAGACTCGATTTCAGCTCAGGTCTTGATATCTGGGTCCTGGGATAGAGCCCAGCATTGGCTCCATGCTCTGCTCGGAGTCTGCTTGTTCCTCTCCCTCTCCTCCTCCCCCTGCTTGTGTGCACACTCTCGCTCACTCTCTCTCAAATAAATAACATTTAAAAAATATATACCCACACTCAGTAATAATCTTAGAATAGGAAAATAATGTCCCTATTAGGAGAAAACATCCACAGTTAGTAGTGATGTTTTCGGAGAAGGTAGAAGATAAGATTAAGGATGAGAAACAAATTGGGTTCTCTTCAAACATAAGATGTTTGCTTGGAAGTTGGAGATGGGCGTGAGGAGAGAGTATTTGTGAAGGAAAAGAAGGCGATTCCTGGATGAAAGGTGTGAGTCACGTGTGCTAACAGCCTTTGTAGTGGAGATAGAGTTTATAGGTTAAGTCACTGAATAATTGTACAATAAAGTGAAGCTTAATATAATACTGAATCAGATGAGGCAGAATTGAGGACTTTCAGAAAATCCTCAAGATCAAATACAAATGTTCTGGCAAAGAAACAAAGCAAAAGGATAACAGAGGTATGTGGTGGTGGGGGGGTGGGGTCAAGGGAAGGATGAAAAGACTGAAATGGACAGATCACATGGAGTGTTTATAGGATCTATATTCATATGTAGGGCTGCCTGTCTAGAGGATATTGGTTGCGTACATTATGTTCTATGCATGCCACATTGTCCAGCCCCTGAAAATTGTATAGTAGATGTATTTTTATTAACATGGAAAGATACGTTAAATATACTGAGTAAAGTGCTGGTTGCAAATTAGAAATATAGCATGACCACATTTTGATCAAAGTATATACATACATACCTTTATTTATGGGTACATATATACCTAGAAATAAATTTGGGGTTATCTTCTTTATTATACTTTCCTATATTTTCTGAATTTATTGGAACAAGACTATATTTATTTTATAATTATAAAGGTCTAAAGGGAGAGGTCAGCATATAAAGCCACGATCTACTCAGACATAAATAATAACTTTATTACTATGATTATATGTTTACTTGAGTTATATGAATTATGTAATAGCATTAAATAGCTAACAGTAAAACAGCAGCTTGCAAGTACATTGTCTTACTCCGTCAGCATAACAACCCTGAAAAATAGTTTGAAGGCTCGAACGTTCAGTTCCTTCTTCAGGGCCACACAGCTTTGGGAGCAGGACGTCAGCCTGCAGCTTCTGACTAAATCCTGTGCTTTCTGCACCATGTTGGACAGGAGCGCAGCATGAAGAGAGCCTGTCCAAGGTTCTTCATGGGATGATTAAGGTGATTAAGAGGTCTAGGTCACCTCCATTTTGTGGTTCCTCTTACATCTTGGCTCTCACATAATCTATACAGTTAGTAGGTAGATGAGAAAAACAGGATTGTAGAACTGTCTTTTAAACCTCATTTCCTTCATTTTCTTACACACTTCCTGTAGTCTGTTCTGCCATCCTAAACCATTTCTACTCATCCCTCAGCAACATCTTTTCCGGGATACCGTCTGACACCTCCTCCCCTTCCCTCTGTGTTCTTGCTAACACATAATTATTCTCTATTTATTCTCAAGCTTCTTCCTCAGAAAGATGTTAGTGATCATTTCTGTGTTTGGCTTTACATAACCGGAACTTTGCTGACATCTAGCACACACTAGGTTCTCAACAAATGTTGGCTGAGTAAATTAGTGATGTCAGCTTTTCATGGAGGCCATGTCTTACAGTTCTCACTGTCAGAACCACGATCATGAGGATAGACAGCGGTTGTTAGGTGACTGTACGCAGTTCATGGTTCCGGTTTTGTGCTCCTGTGTACCTTAGGGTCGTTGCCACCTAAATAGATTTGTACCTTCTTGGAGTTGCTTTTGATACCCAAAGAAACAAATTCCAAAGATAAATTTCCAAATGCATTTTGCGGTACAGTTACTTTTTTTTTTAAGATTTTATTTTTTGTGTCAGAGAGAGAGAGAGAGAGTAAGCACAAGCAGGGGGAGCGGCAGGCAGAGGGAGGAGCAACTCCCCGCTGAGTAAGGAGCCTGATGCGGGCCGCGATCCCGGAACCCCGGGATCATGACTCAAGCCAAAGGCAGCTGCCCAACCGACAGAGCCGCCCAGGCGCCTCTGTGGTACAGTTACGTCAGGAGAACTGATTGTTACTGGAAAGTGGCTTATTTTGTTCTCTTGAATGCTTATGTTAGTGGATGGGCTGCCTGTGTCTGATAAAAAATGATAGTCTGTAAACCACCTTAAGGTAGACCGTTAATTTCCCTTGACAGCACGGGAAACTCCTCCTCTCCTTCCTCAAGCCCAAGCGCACACACCGGAGGAACCTCCTATGCGAGACATTTGTTTAATGTTGCCTGTCAGAAAAGGTGCTAGAATAAGTCACTCAGGTTTGAAGTTTGCAAACATACTCCTGCCTTTCTAAACATCACAAAGCCTGTCAAAAATCTCATTTCCCCATATTTTCTCTTCTCTCCAGAGGAAAAACCATTACAGATGTAAATGTTAGGGAATTTTGTCATTGGCTTTGGCTCTCCTACAGAAAGTTTTATTCGTAGTTTGGATCGGGGAAAGGAAGGAACTCTCTGGATTGGGAAAAGGAAGCCTCTGCTGACAGTTTGAAATCTTTTTAGCAATTTATATGAACTGTACTACTGGGGAGTAGATTTTTTTCTTCCAACCCTGTTATTTCTGAAACGACTGCTTATTTTTCCCATTAGTTTCTTCTCAGTCTTCAAGACTCTCTACCAAACCTACTCTTGGCGTGCATCCACATATGTATTTTCCTGGGAGTTGGATGAAATATATTTATGTGTGGCACACACATTTCAGATATTATTTTATTTGGTGGATGATGCATAACTACTGAGACAGAAACAAGTTGCTCTTCAAAATATAATTAGCAGTCCCAACCTAGGAGGAGTTTGCATTTGGTTGTGACAAAGCCTGTGGCATGCCCTCTATGAAGACAAGAAGGAGAAGATGGATGCATTTCTAATGCAATCAGGAAGCCCCTCTATAATTTAAATATATTAGCATATCTCAAGAAACCTGGTATTTGAATGTCCCTAAGATAACTCAGAGTCTCTCCCAAATAAACATGATTGAACGAACTACTTGAGGGAATGCATTAAGACAGCAGGCCTGGTCCTTAATGGATCAAGGCTGTCTAGACTCATTATCCCAGCAAACTCCAGGAAAACTATCACTGAAGCCTTAAGGAGTCAGGTTACTGATGCAGTCCCAGAGATTATGCTTGCCTTGCTTACATCCAGTTTGCTACCAAAAGTTTGATGCCATGAGAACATTGAATTTCTACAACATTAATATGAATTCCTACTTGTATGGAGAAATAGGAATGAGCATACATCTTGAATCCTTGTGTTTTAGATTATAGACACGAGCCTAAGTAATCGTTTTACAACATTCTGAATTCCAGGAATGTTGGGGTAATGCAGAATAGAATTGTCTTAAGTGCACATTCTAGGTCTCACTTTTATAGTAGGCTTATATATTGTAAAGGTCTCCATCAATTTAAGTAAATAGTAATGAAACTAAAATTATTGAGCCCTAGTGATACACCCAGCTATGTTTTTTGGTGCTTATCATCTACTGTATAATTCAGTCTTCACTGCAACTCTCTGTGGTAGGTACCATTATTATCCCCACTTTATAGCTAAGGAATCTCATGTGAGGCATAGAGAGTTGAAGTGGTCTAACCAAGATCAAACTGTTGTAAATGGCAGGGCCAGGATTCAAGCCCAGGCAGATGGACTCTGGAACCCTAGCTCTTAGCTTCTACTCTTCATTCAAAACCCTGAAAATACGAAGTTCCTCAGGCTCCAGACCTTTTGGATGGTGACTAACTGGGCTGGTTGAGTCAGGAATATCACTTCAGTAAGACACTCTGGAAGTGGTTCATGAACACAGTTTTCCTGATGGATTAGAATAAATCATTTTTCTCTTAAAAACAAAAAAACAGGAAAAAAAAAAAAAACTCAGATGAAAGACACAATCTGACCAGGTCTGGGTCCCAGAGACATTGCAAGCCAGGTCAAGATGAGAGCCTCAGAGTACTTTCTTAATGGTGGTCTACTGTAATCATTATGCTTTTCTCTTAGTCTTAGTTCTAAAAGATAATTATCTAAAAATATTGGGCTGATTCAGAAGAAAACTTTATGAATTTAACTTGTTGATTTGGGCATACTTATTTGCATAACAGTAAGGCCTTTTATTGTATAAGTTTACCTAGGGTAAATTTACCTAAGGTAAATTTTCAAAATAGATTGAAAATATAATTTTTTTAAAGGTAAATTTCTCTACACAGATGAGGGAGGTCTCCATTGGAAGAACGAAGTTAGCACTTGAGTATTTATTTCTAGAATAGAACACTATTATCTCCATATTAACTTTGGGTCTTGGTATGATGTGAAATGAAAACTTTTGAGAGCTATGCTACCTGCAGGGATGTCTTCTTTATAAACATCCTCTCTTGGCATTATCATCTAAAAAGAATGCATTTCCCTATATTTTGTGGTTTTACATTATTTCTCAAATGACTTCTGCGATTGTGGGCCCTTCTTTTTTTCAATGAGCTATGATAAATGTAACGTTTTCATGTATTTAGTCTTCATGACACTTGTGAATTGGCCTTAAACTCATATCTCCTTATATATGATATATTCCTTGTTTTTTTATTTAGAGCAAGATGATATAGTAGGGGCCCTAAAAGGAGAGGGAAAACAGTTTCGACTCACCCAGGCCAATTGTTAGTGCCATCTTGCTAAACTTTAATCTTTTGTGAAGAAGAAGAGACACATCTATATATTTATTTGTGTAGTCTGAGTAAATGATTAGCACTTTGATTCAGAAATTTCATTTTTAAAATTCACTTATTCGTTCAGTTAGTGTTTATGCTTTTCTAAAAACAATATGAGAGAGCTGATTAAATATTTTCTTTGAGGAGCAGTTAAAAACTGAAGTTCTTAGGGAAACCATGCTGGAATTAATTTATAAAGGGAAAACAACGGCCATGTTTATAGGTTGTTCTTTTTTTTTTTCCTCATTTCTCTTAACAGACCTGTGCTTTTCCATCAAGTGCCTTAAATATTAAGAAGAAAAAGAAATAATTCCTTCTCTACAGTGGATTTTTGCCCCGAATCTTCTGTAGACTTTTTTGTAGCATGCACTCAGCATACGAGTCGTAAAAGAAAAATCATTTTAAACTTTAGAAGTTAGTTTAGCATTTTCTTGAGCTTATTCTTATAAAATAATGCCCCCTCCCTTCTTTTTAAAGTACTAGCATTGGATACCCTCTGCATAATTTCTTCCTAATGCTTGCAAAATCCCTCTGGGATCTCTTCTGGTTCCATGGAATTCCTCTTCTCCCGATATTGACAATCATTAAGCCTGAAGCTTCATGATTATTTTTCCAGCAGCACTTTCATTGCTCTTTATCATTACATTCAGTTATGTTTCATCTAGTTTTCAATATATGTGACAGGGTTCATATCCCAGCCAACTGGAATTAATTTGATAGCTAAGCATTTCATGAGCTGCCTCCGTAACATACTCTGCCAGATCCTGCCATGTGTGAAGCATTACTACTATTTTACCACTAAAGATTATATATAACTTTGACTTCCTCCATGCTCATTTGTGTTTCTGGAGAAGGGAGGGCATGGTGTGCCCGTCCAGAGTGTTTCTCTTGGCTTTCCTCTGTGTAAACCCCACTAATGCTTTCAGTCACCACCGTCTGTGTCTTTCCTTTCGAACAAGAGGGGGAAAATGGAATTGGTTCTTGGTTCGAATGCCACGCATTGCTTCTCGGCAGGAGAATGCACTCGGAAGCTCTGGTATTGTTGGGAGTTCTCTCTTGCTGCCCATCAATGGCTTGTGAAGGGACCAAGGGGGAGAGTGTGGTTGGTGCTAACACTATTGGCATGAAACTCAATAAATAATTCTTGAAGAGCTTAGTCGTAGGAAGTTATGACGATAAGTGACAGGTTGGGAACCTCTTGAATATTATTATATCACTACTTGGGGAAACAATTTCTCAGCTACGTATTTCAGGAATAACAGAAAGAAAGTGTTTCTATTTCTAAGATTAGGTTATTTCCAGATTTCTACTCTTTTCGTAAATATCCAAAGTTATCTGAAACAGAATTTATTAATACTTTGAACGAGCTTAGAATGCACTCTTTTACTTGACCATTTCTCCTGTGTTCATCAATTTGATAATTTAATTTTATGGCCATATATGTTTCCTTGTTTAGAGGTTTCTCTCACATGGCATGATTAGCAATCGTGTGTGAAATGATTATGTGGAAACATTACTAGCGAATTACTGCTTGTCTAAATACTGTATGTTTTCACTTGAGAACATTGGCTCTGGAATGTATTTTTGGCACTGTGGAGGGGGGAAAAAAAAAAGTCTTGGTGTTAAAAAATGCAGCCAGAATTTAATTTGTGAAATGGAGCTTTAAACTCAGTTGTTCCTCCCACTGGCAGCAACTTGAGATTGCTTATTTCCTTTCTAGAATGAAAATTGTGCCTTTTAAGATTACTTAATCTTATTTTTAATCTTCAAATTGGTATTTTCTTATAGTAAGAGCCAAAACTTCACACACTCTGTATTTGTTTCTGTGTATTACATAGAATCTAAATTATAAATCCTAATTAGTGCCACTTAAAACTAATGGAGTGGCCATTTCAAGGTCCTTTACCACAGTCATTACACCCTGGAACAGGGAAATGTATCATATGTTAAGACTTTATGCTAAGAATTCTGGCTGACTTCTCATCAAGTGCTGAAGCCCAAATTGGGAGTTAGTATTCTTATTCTAAGATACAATCAATAACTACCTTGCTAGATAGTCACTTTTGGGGGGATTAACTAGGTACCATTGGGTTTATAAATAAGGGTTTCTTCTGTGATTGGTCAGTTTCATTTCTGGAGTAGACATTTCTTGTATAAAGAAAGAAAAAAAGAGGGAATAGAGTTTCTTTACTGATTTAATTATCATGACCATAAAAGGTTCTTTGAATATATACAAAGTACATATTCTCCCCACGTGAGAAGAAAAGCCAAAAGAAATGTTACACCACATTTCCTCCTTTTTCTCCCCAAAGAGAGGCCTCACAGTTCTGTAATAAAAAGTTGCTTTCTTTTCCCTCCCAGCATTCGATGTAGAAGATTGACAATGAGCATAGAGGTTTAATCTCTCATTAGAGTCGAGGCCGAGGAAGACATCATAGCCAAGAAGATCAAAACTCTAAACTGAAGCAGGAACTTTTCATTCAAACTTGAATAAATCTAGAGGAAAAGGATGATACATTTTCCAAAAATTAAAAATCAAAACAAAATGAAAAAAAAAAAGAAACCACCCATAAATCTTTCAGCACTACAGAGCCTGTATTTATTTTGAATTGAACATTTTCAGGAAAACATCATGATTCATTAGTCTGAAAAATTATTGCATTATCATAAGAAAAGGGTTGTTGACTATAGTAGAAATAGGCTTTGGATCACTTATAGTATGAATTAGCCTCATAGCATTAAACCGTAATATGAAGATACAGATTGCTTGTTCATTGAATAGGGTGATTTTAAATATTACTCTGAGGACTTCTTTCTGATATCAGAATTGCACACAAGGACCTCACTGTGTAACTCCAAACTTCTAGGAGGCAGGTAGTGCTTGGTAGATTGATCCTCATTATTAGCTTAGAGATAAGCTGGTTGATTTCCTTTTCCAAGTAATTTGGCTATGATGTTGATGGCTTATAACTGCCATTTTTCCTGTGATATTCTCACTGCAGATGAAAAGCTACCAGCATATAAGTGCTTATGATATAAGCATGTATTTTTAAAAATTGATCTATGAAAAAATGTGAGTTGTGATTACTGTCATAAACCACTTTAGAGGCACAGTACCTTTTCAATGAAAATAAGTAGGAGGATGGGGAAGAGCGCTTTCCCTCTTGATTATCCAAAAATAAGGTAAAGGCCACACACTGGTAAAACGTTTTCCTTTCTCTTTTCTTTTAATGTTTTTAGAGAAATAGAAGATATTTAATTTCTTAACAGAGAGATTTCATTGCTTTATTTATTAAGCACAAAAATGGTTAAAACATCCTGGTTCCACACTAAGCCACCTAACAGAGAGACTCAAGCAAAAAGAAGAGGCAAATGGCGGAAGGAAGCCAAGTAAAGAAAAAAGGGAAGAGGGACATGGATCCAGAGAGAAGGAGGAACAGTGGGGGAAAGAATGAGTCTCGGTTCAAGGAAGAGACCTACCTAGTGAGTAAGAGAACCGGATACAGCCGGGCGGCTGAGGACTAGCAGCAGCCCCAGGACCAGGGGCCTTGCGTGGCTACCTGGGTTAGCCTCAGAGCAAATGACTGTTTTCACTCTTCTAGGAATTTTGACTTTTTCCATTCTCCAAACTCTCATTCCTAACGCTCGTTTTTTACTTAGAGACTTAAAAATGAAGATAGCTTTAATGCTTTTGTAACAGTATCCTAAAAATTCATAGGCCAGACACTGTATTAAAGTAGACCCCTTTTGGACTTAAATGTTAACACTACCTTTTCCTGGTAGAAAAGAAGAAAAACAGAGTAAAAATCTCCAGAACAAAGAAATTATAGGAATTCAAAACTATAAATAACAATGGCAATACTTCCTGTTTTCTAATTAGGGAAAATTCTAGGAAGAGAGCAACATTAGTGAGTCAGTGAAATTGTGTCCTTTAAGGGTTTTGAGACCTGAACTTCTATATTTACTTCCATATGTAGCATTTTCCTGTAGATTTTGATGGGCCTGAGGGTGTGTTCTAATGAAACTTCAGAAGGGAAGGAGAACATTATTAGTGTTCATAATTTTTGTGTTTGTAGGTAGATATTATATTTTCTGTTACATTGAATTGGCTTGGAATCCAAAACCATAACTCAAGTTTCAGAATTTTGTTTTGTTTTGTTTTCCCTAAAGACCAAGGCAAACCTCGGCACTTTACTATCATGAAATAGTTCTCAATGTATTTGCCTGTTACAGCTAAAAATACCCACTGTATCAAGACATCTTTTTATTTAAAAAAGAATATCTCAAAGTAATATTTGAAGGGTGTGCAAAGCTTTATTGTACTATTTTTGCACTACTTTGCATTTGCTCTCACACACAGTGTTGGGGAAGAAAAAATTTCCCTCTATCCTTCCAGGCTGTTTAGCTGGCCTAATAAATTAAGACAAGACAGATTACTGGAGAAATATTTAGTTACATACATGCGGGACCCCACATGAATATAAGACCTAAGGGAAAGCTGGGCAGTTGAGGCTTATATGCCATCTTGAGCTAAGGCAGGGGTTCGGGGTTTCAGAGGGGAAGGATGGTGAGTCGCAGATAAGAGCAGTTGTTTGGTAGTTAGATGTTTATTATGCTCTACACATAGGCCAGGTAAAAGGTTAGCTCTTGGTAACAGTTCTGTTTCTGGTCAAGGCCCTCCACCTAAATTCTTTTAAATAGTTTAAGGGAGAGATAAAAGTTTTTCTTGAATCTGCTGTGTCTTGATTACGTTTGGCTCAAAATAGTCCACATTGTGAAAGTGGCATATTTTAGGGAGACATGTTCTGAACCCCTTCAGTAGCAACGTGTTTACATCTTAGAACTTTCACCTCTTTCTGGCAGGTTAACAGGGTAAGTACCTTCTCTAGGCTTTTTTTTTCTCTGGGTCTTCAGCTCTGCAAACATCCTTTTATTCCTTGTAAACATTCTAAAGCTTAGCAAATATTTTTCCCTGTATAGCGTGCATTTTCTTCCCCGTGTAACTCTGTTTTCCTCTCTTTGGACCGATAAGAATGAGGAAGCCTGATTTTTATGAACCTTCTTGTTGTCATTTACCAAACAACTTCTGTTTCTGAGCTGCACAGCAGAAAGTGAAGTGAAAACAAGAGAAATATGTGAGAATGGTATGCTCTCTGTCCATAGCTCTTCGTCTTTATATGTGTGTGGTACGAGAGTGCCCAGGACAGCAGAGAATTCAGGGTTGGAGGAATAGGAGGTGAGGAAGTCTAATTATAATAAAGAAATGTTGTTGGGAAAGGTACAGGCAGTCATGGGAAGAAATAAGTTTCTTCCTAGATATCATGTGTTTTCCCCGTTTGGGACTTATAGGGTTTCTAATACATGGAGCTTTTCCGTAATAAGAAATTGGCTAGTGTACTGGCCCTCCCTGTCATTCCAGGACTGGTTCTATGCATGCGTGAATAAGGGTTTATAACAATTAATTCTGCATGAAAGAATATGCCTTGGGAATTTAAAGGAGTGCCTTAAATTCATTAGGTTTCTGAGAGCTCTGAGGAAGGTGGCTTAGCCCTGAAGAAATGCTGTCAACATTCAGGTGTCAGAGTCTAACCAATGTGGACTCCATTCCCATTTTAACCACTGAACTAACAGCGGTCTCCGTTTCTTCATCTGTAGAATGAGACTAATTAATACCAGGGACTTTGTTGGGATTGTTAGAAGACGAGCCAATGTACATAGATCACTTAAGCCTGTACTTGAAACAGGAAGGTCCTGATAAATGATATTTCATAGAGATTGTTGTCATAGAAACTAAAAATGGATCGTTGAATGGATCGCCATTTTTAGGCAGTCCCAGAGGACTTAACATTTGGAGGCTGCTGGTCAGAGGTAGAGCAAACTGAAGGGAAGGGCTGTGTGTGGAATGTCTGTCCCTGTCCCCTTACCTCAGGCCTGGCCTGAGCACCTCTCTTTTTTTCCCTTTCTTGTTGCTCAGGGCTCATTCACAATAAAATAATGGGATATATTGCTCCAAGCATTGTATTTTTAGTATAGAAGGACTCAGGGAAAGATTGCTTAGACTTAATAAATAATGAAGGGCTGAATTTTAAGCTTTAAAAGCAAAACTGTCATTTGGGGGGACTTTCATATTAATAAATAGAGGATGCTGTGTTCTTTTCTGCCTATGCAAAGACATTAGCAAAATTGGCGATGGGGAGAAATGGAAAATGAATTTAGTCTTGTCACATGTCCGAAGTATGTGACCGGAGTAGTGAGAATTATTTTCCAATTCTGAAACTGCTATGAAGGTAACTGTAGCCCCTCAAATATAAAACAGCTCTAGTAAAATGATGAATGACCCATTAATTAGAGTAATGTTACAAATGAAGTGGCAGCAGAATACAGATAAAATTACCCATCACAGACACATTTACATTAAACAAATTAACGCTAAGTGAGCACTGTGGTGAACCCTAACAGAAAAAAGAGGTAGGCAGTTACTTGGATGAAAACGTTCCATCTTTAACAGAAACAGCCCCCCCTGGAAACAAGAGTTGCCGTGACTCAAACGGATTGCGTCTGTACAGGACCTGGCACAGGAAGGTCACACCAGCTACAATACCGTGACATGATGTAGTCCAGCTCTGTAGTGACTTCTTTCAACGTTTTGTATGATATTTGCATATATTTTATTTTTGACGTTTAGAATTAAGAGTGAACTCCCGAGAGCAGGGAGAAATATCTGATCTGGGGGCCTGAGAAGAATTCAAAAGAGCGTTTCAAAGAATAAATAACACTTAGGAAAAAAATGTGTTCATCTAATCGAACATATCCTGTGAAGATAAGACAGCCAGAGAGATCATGGAGAGTGGCAGATGTTTGGTTTGTTGTTGTTGTTGTGAGTGTAGTAAGATAAAATGGTATCTCTTGTGGGAACTGAGGCAGGGTTTAAAAAAGAAAAACAGAAAGAAAAAAGTCATGCCACCTACAGGATGATCATTTCCTTTTAACCTAATGAAGTCCGGCAAAAGAGAATCAAAGACCTCAGTTTCTCTTTGCTCGTAGTTAACATTCACTGCCAACGAGACACTGCCACTCATAGCTGTTAAGTTCTTAGGGTTTTGTTACTGAGAATCGAGTTTGTTCAGTGAGAGCATTTTTTTTTTTTAGCATGGATCTCAAACGTCTTTGGAAGTTCTGTTAACCTATCCCAACTGCCTCGACAGAATTGAATTTCAGTGATGCTCCACATTTAAAAATACACTTTAACTAAAGAGGGGGTTGATAGACTTTTAGTATAAACATGGACTTTTAGTTTATACTAAAAAAGGTTAAGTAGAGTAAAAGTAAACAAAACAAAACAACAAAACAAAACAAAAACACCAAAAAAAAAAAAACTACTTAAAAAAGGTTTAAGTAAAAATAACCTTCAATTTTCTGAGCATATGATTTTGGAAAAGTGTGTTTTTGAGTTTCTCATCTAACAAGAGTGGTAATACTGTTTTACAAATCAGTGTGGATCCTGTCTTGGTTGAATGTGGAATCCGTGTTGAAAGATCATAGAACTGGTCACTGAGGCTACATGGAAAAATTTAGAACCAAAAGCTGTGGGTTCCCTTTACTCATCTTTCAATGGTCTGCCTTGATCTATGCTTTCAGGAGAAATCAAGTTATGGTCTTTGCTTTTAGCCACCTTGTATTGCTACAGGGAGACCAATACATGTGTTTGGTCCTTTGCAAGCCAGTAGAGAGTAACACTCCCAGCCCTTGTGTTTATAGGCTAGCGGGGAGGATAAGCATTCCCAAAGAAAGCAGTTAAGTACCACAAAGAATAGAAGAATGCAGTAGAGACAGCCTTTATTATATTATATATATATAAATATTATTATACTATACTATAATTATTTTATACTATATTATAATAATGTAACAAATGCCTATGCTAAGACCTGCAGGGTGTGAATTATACTTAGAAGTGGGGGAGGAATTTTCCTATCAGAGAATTTGTCCTATGCAAAGGCAGTAAGGCATAGGGGTGGAAGGAAGAGAGAGAGAGAGAAAGAGAGAGAGAGAGAGCGCCACATATAACTGTGAGTACTTAGGAGAGTCTAAGACCTTGACTGTCAAATTCAGTGATTCCCTATTACCAGCGCCAGATTATGCTGGTATGAACTTGTGTGGTCACTAAGCCCTTGCTCTTCCTTGACTTTGGCTTGAAAGCCCAGCCAGGTGTTTATGGGCCACCTCCTCCCCATATATTTCTAGGGTCTCACCGAATTCTAGCAGGTTAAAAATTCCTGTCCTGTGTTCAGGTAAGGAGTTCCAGAATTGAGGGAAGCTGTTTTTGTGGTAAAGGCAAGAAAATACCATTATTTGGGGCTTATTTCTCCAGGACAGAAGCCGCTGTGGTGTCCTCTCTTAGGAAAAATACCTTCAGACCATTTGCAGTGGACGATCCCAAGTGGACAGGAGCAGGTAGACTGTTGGGTAGCGTGGACAAAGCTGCACGATATTTTGCTTGTGTTACACTCGGCAAGTTGTTTCCTCTTGGTTTCTTTATCTTGCTCATGAGGATACCGTCGTAGTTCGTAGTAGCAGTTTCCTAGAGCTGTTGAAGATCGCATAGGTCCTCAGTAAACAAGGACACTCCCTCTCGTATTCCCAAAGTGGATGTCTACTGAGGATGCGCAAAGGGCCTTGTCATCAAGCCTGGTTGCCAGGAGGAAAGACTGGTTTTGCCACTTGAATCTCTCTCTCCTTTCCCCCCGCCACAAATCAAAATTATTGCTTATTTTGGTTCTGTCTTATCCTTTTACAGTGTTTGTGAAAGTGTGTTCCAAGAACCACCTGTATTTAATTATCAGCAAAAGAATTTATTAAAAAGGTGGCTTCGCGGTCCTTACTTTGGATCTGGTGGGTCAGAACTCTGGCCACAGCATATGGGATCAGCATTTTATTTTATTTATTTATTTGACAGAGATCACAAGTAGGCAGAGAGGCAGGCAGAAAGAAAGAGGAGGAAGCAGGCTCCCCTCGGGGCAGGGAGCCCAATATAGGGCTCAATCCCAGGACCCCAGGATCATGACCTGAGCCAAAGGCAAAGGCTTTAACCCACTGAGCCACCCAGGTGCCCCAGGGGATCAGCATTTTAAACAGGTTCTCTAGGAGGCTCCTCAACACACGGAGGTTGGCACCTGTAGGATCACGTGGTCTCAGTGACTTCTCTTGTGCCGTGCATCAGAAAGGCCACCAGTCACCTGCCTACTCTTGCTGTCACATAAGCTTTGTGGGTCACTTGGGATTCTGAAAAACCCTCCTTGCTTTAGTTCAGACAGAGGAAGAGGCAATTTACTTTTTTAGCAGCTTTCGAGGACATAGATTTTCCCAGAGATAAGTAAGACCTGACTGAACTGTCTTCCACTCTGGACATCTTCTTTTACTAGCATCCATTTCTCTACAACTCAGGAAGCCGAAGCTCGCACCCGCCTGCCACCAGCCTTCGGTGTATGGAGTTAATAATGTGCTTTCCCTTCCCCGGTTGTAGGGTTTGTTAGGGCCCTTGAGCCATACGCTCAGGACTTACCGCCTGAATGTTAATAACAAGGTAAAAAGGATTAAAACTTCTGAGTGTGTTTCCATTAATTTTTTTTTTTTTTTGCAGCCTTGGATTGATTGCTTCCCTTCCCCCAAAGCGCACCCAGTGTGACCCTGATTTAATGGGGCTTAATCAATAGACTGCAGAATGACTAATTTGTTTCCACTCATTTCTTTATTGAGTATTTTCCAGGCAGAGGTGAGGATGGGAAAACTGCTGTCTGGGAGCTCGGGTGAAGGGAAATGTGGAGGCGCAGAGAGACAGCTGCCTGTGTTGACTGCAGTAGTTTTTAAAAAGCACAAATGGAAGGGGAGAGAGAATGCTGATAAAGATGCCCGTCCCTCTGAGGTCCCGTTTCTGCAGCATCATGTGAAAGGCCCCTTGCTAGCCGGCAGGCAGCTCTCGAATGGCTGGTGGGTTTGTTTTATGCTGATTTCTGTAAGCCACAGGAAGGTACATACTCTCCACTGAATGGGCCTAGTGGAACCCTACAAATTTTAAAAGCATCCAGTCTGCAGAGTGTTAAACCTTTGAGTGCGATTTAGAGTTTTCCTTTCTGCTCCCCCGACCATTCTTCTCTTAACTTTTTTTTTTCTGATTACTTGATGGGGAGACCCAATGCCACTTAGATTCTGCGGGGCTACACACCAAACATGTCATTAAAATGGAGTGCAGGTTTAGTGGAAAGGGAAGCTGTACCAGGCTGTGCCTGGGAATGGCTATTTATTAAGTGCTTGTTGTATACCGCTGACTTTTCACATCTTGACTTCTCTTCATTTTCAGAACAGTCATTTAATTTCGAAAATCAGGAATCTGCGAAAGAGATAAAATTATTTGCTCAAGGTCACTGAACACAGTACCATACAGTGAATTTAAAATTTGAACTCCTCTGTTGGTCGGACTTTCAGCGTGCTCACCAGCACACCACTCAAGCCAGCGGGGGCTTTTTCACGGGTGGCGGGGGTGGAGGGGAAGAGCGGTAGAGATAGCTGCAAGGGAGGGGAGCGAGGGCATGAGCGCACCCTGCTCACGTGCTTGTCTGGGTCTCTGTTGCTCCCCGAGCAGCTGTGTATTCCAAGAGTAAGGCTCTGGGAAGACCCACTTTGAGAGGTGCACGCTTCCAGTTATAAAGTAAGTCATGGGGATGAAAAGTAGAGCATAGAGAATATAGTCAATAGTACTACCTTTATGTGGTGACCGATGGGGACCTCACGTACTGTGGGGAGCACTGTGTAATGTACAAAATTGTCACAGCACTCGGTTGAACACCTGAAACTAACAGGATATTGTATGTCAACTCTTCCTGAATTTTAAAAAAAAAAACAAAACTGCCATTGGAGGGAAAGAAGCACAAAATTACCATGAACCATATACACATCTTATTACGTGTGGTCACGGAGCAATTCAGGAGGAAATCTGTGCATTTTAGTGACTACCTCTAAACCATGGTAATCCATCTCCTTCTTCAAAGTGAAAAGTTTATAGCTATGGAGAATATAGGAAGTGCACACAGATATGGTAAAAGACACATTTGATGGGCCCCATGGTTATATTTTATCAAGTGTTTATGGTGAAGGGCTATATATTTGTGAAATAAAAGAAGTGTGATGGCAGTGAGAATCTATATTTCAGAAAAGATTATTGGCCAATTTCGGTTTTGACAGCAAATCGAGTATCCCGTTAAAAAGAAGCAGTGAGCGACGTATCCAGCGGGAGTGTGGTGTGAGAACGTGCTTCTGAGTGCGTTCATAAGTGAGGCAGGACCACTGTGAGTGGGTGCTCCGTGTTCTTAGTACTACCTCCCTAACAATCTTAGGATAATAGAATAATATACATTTTTTAAAGATTTTATTTATCTGTTTGAGAGAGAGCATGCACAAGTGGAGGTGGGTGCGGAGGGAAAGGGAGAGAGAGAGGATCTCAAGCAGACGCCCTGCTGAGCGCAGAGCCTGACGAGGGACTCGCTCCCACAACCCTGAGGTTATGCCTTGAGCCATAATCAAGAGTTGACTGCTTAACTGATTGAGCCATCCAGGCACCCCAGGATACAATATTTGAAATGGAAGCAATTTGTTACTGGAAATACATTAATAATAAAAGGGGTTTTTTGTTTTGTTTTGTTGGGTTTTGTTTTTATTTATTTTTTTTGTTTTTTTTTTTAAAGATTTTATTTATTTATTTGACAGCGAGAGATCACAAGTAGGCAGAGGCAGGCAGAGAGAGAGAGAGAGAGAGGAGGAAGCAGGCTCCCTGCTGAGCAGAGAGCCTGATGTGGGACTCGATCCCGGGACCCCGAGATCATGACCTGAGCCGAAGGCAGCGGCTTAACCCACTGAGCCACCCAGGTGCCCTGGGTTTTGTTTTTAAAGAGAAAAATGCCTTAGAATCATGGGGTTCTAAAGTTCCTAAGACATTTCCTAGACCAGTAACTTTTGTCTAGGGTGGGCAAAGATGATTGATGGAATAAACATACTGTGTTTGGTTTTTTTTTTTAAACATACTGTCTTTATTAGTAAAAATTGTAAGAATGAAACTGGACCAGATGCAGCCCGGTAAGGCAAAAAAAGTGGGACAAGACAGCATTGCAGGAGGCATAGGCTAAATACTTTCTAGACACTGTCTTTATTTCAAGTTATTTTTCCAATACTGAAATGCCATTTTATTCATTGCTCTCTTAGGCTAACATTTATTGAATAATTTGCTGTAATTGACTTACTAATGATTCAACAGTAGATTTTCTTTAATCCACATATACTAAGTTATTTTGTTTTGAGTTCACAGAGAGTTTGAGGGATTCAAATGACTAATTCTAGTAGGCAGGAGAAAGTGCCCTTGGAATAAAGAGAGGCCAGAGCTAGGAATTTATTTTCGGGAATCACACTAATAGTCCATATTTTTTGCATGCTTAATACATGCCAGTCTTGATGTTGAGCCTTACGTGGATTAGTTCATTAAACCTTCACAGAACTCCATAAAGCAGATAGTATTAATATCTATGAGGATATGGGGAAATGGTACAGATGAGGAAACTGGTGCAGAAAAGATTTTTCTAGTTTGCCGTAGGTCACACAACTAGTAATTGTTACAGTGAGATTTCAGTGGAAATCTTGATGATGTTTAAATCCGAGCTCTTAATCCCTGTATTTTATGCATAGAGGGGATTTTTAAGCCTTGAATAGAATTGAAAGCTGAGGTCAATTTAATCTTGGAACACGCCATGTAAAGAGGACGAGGGAAGTGATGAGACAGCAAAGGACACAGAAGTAAAGCTGGTTATGGAAACGATGCAAGAGGGTTTAAAGGAGGAGAGAGTTATTAAAAGCTGCAGAGAAATCAAGAGGAGAAATTATTAGATAGAGCGATTATGTGTCTCCGAGAGCTTGGAGTGGAGCAATTTTGAGTGCGGTATTTAATCATACCTCAATATGTCGTTCCTTTTTGCAGCTTCGGACTTGTTTACTCAATCATTATCCTTGGATGTCACATTGAAGAGCATTTCTTTGTTGAGGATAATAGTTCTGCACAGTTTTTAGCAAATGAAAGCCTATTTGACACTCCCTTTCTTTGTCCCATTCCTTTTCACCTTCAAAATACATAAGTAAGTCCATATATAAGAAAAAGTTTGGGGGGGGGGTAGTAGCTGAGTGTCTGCTCTGCTGAGAACAGCAGAATTGTCTGGCCTGAAAAGATGCAGTCAGAGCAGCAGCAGACAGATGGCAACAGGTGGCGGAATAAATGTTAGTCGTGGGCTCTGCTGGGAGTAAGTATTCCTGTGCTTTTTTCCCAAGACCTCAAAACATGGGACAGGCTTGGTCAGTTTTCATAACGATAACACGTGTAGGGAATAAGGCTCATTTCCTCTTGTTTTTCCCTCACTGGAGAAATTGAAACAGAGAAAGGGATGGCAGAGAACAGGTATAACCCCCAGCTTCCCTTTCTCTGCATTCTCTCCCGGTCTTCCCTTTTCCTGCTGGTCAGCACAGAGTGTCCCCATTCTTGTGACCGACCCCTTCTATGCGTCAGTAGGGGGGACGGTTTCTGTCCTCTCCTACTCAGAGCGTCTCGTCACTTGACCCCCAGGATAACGCACTCTGCTCACTTCCCTCCTCGTGAGTGTCCCCCTCACCGCCCTGACCTCTCGGGCTGGAGTGCCCAGGATTTGGTTCTCAGCCACCTTCACCTTCCTGGTGGGCTCAGCCTGTCTTAGGACTTTAAAACCCACCTCAAGCAGATGACTGCCAGATTTCTGTCTCCCGCCCGGACTGCCACCGCGGTCTCCAGCCGGAAAGCCTAGGTCTTTTGGTTTTACCTGACACTTCTGCTTCTTTGTCACATGGGACTCTCACATTCAAAATGTCCAAAACCGAGATCCCAGTGCTCCGCACCATCTATCACCAACTGCCGCCTTTTACAGAGTTCCCCACCTCAACAGAAAGCAGCACCATTGGCCCAGTTGCTCGGACCAAAAGCTTAGGAATCTGCCCTTCTTCTCACACCCCCGATACAGTCCGTCAGCACATCCTTTGGACTTTTCTGTAAGTAAACCCCGGAATCGAAGCATTGTTCATCACCTTCATAATTAGTTTCCTGGTCTCTGCCGCCATCATTCCTCCCTGGATAATTGAATTATGCTCCTAACTAGTCTCACGCTTGATCTATTGCTCTCCTCTTTTTCAGCCATAGCGATCCTGTGTCAGTGTCAAGTTATGTCATATAAACTTCGGGGCTCAAAATTCTCTGGTAACAATTCATGCAGAGGAAAAACCAGAGTTTTTCCCAGTGACTTAGAAGGCCCTATGTGATCTGCCCCTACCAGTTGCTGCTCAGGGCATTTCCTGCAGCCCTCTCTGTGGATCACTTTGTTCCAACCATACTGTTCTCCTTGAACTTCTTGAACCTTTGAATAACACTAGTGTTCTTCCACCAGCCACCCCTGTGAGTCACTACCTTAACGTTTTCAAGGTGCTTCTCACACATTACTGTCCTAATAAAGCTTTTGGTGGCTGTCCTGTTTAGACTTGTAATATGCCTGTCCCTGTCGCCCCGTTTCCCTGTCACCATTTGCATACTTTATCTTGTATCGGTCTTATCTGACTGTCCCCACTTACCCACTAAGAGTATAAGGTGCATAAGGGTGGGGACTTTTGTCTGTTTGGTTCACTGTTGTTTCCCTATTACTTAGAATGGTACCAGACAAGGAGACCTTCAATGTATGTTTGTTGAGTGAGTGAGTGAAGTTCCAGAGTCTCAGATAGGGTTGTGAAGTTCAGGATATGCACGTATATGTGTGTCTGTGCAAAAAAACCTTCTCTAGATTTCTGAACTGCAGAGCCAAGATAAGAGCTCTCCACCAAGGAACAAAGGTGCCTCTGAGTGTGCCCAGATTGTTCTCCCTGAGAGTGAACATTGCCTGTTAGAGCCAGTATGAAGGGAGAAGCACATATTACCTTTTCCAACTCTGTAGGGTCCTTTGGCCCAGAATGATTTAAAAATGCTTCCCATAAAGGCAAACAAACCCAGAGACCTTCGTAGTTTCCCTTAGCCTCTGCAGCATTAGCTGAAGATAAATCTATGCAGAGTTCACTAAAGGGAACAGACAACTGCATTAAGCTATGTAATGATGAACACTAATGGCCTGTGACAAAATGGGTCTCTGTGGGCTCGGCTGCCATGCAAGGTGGGGATTTTTCCTTCTTTAGATAATGGTAATGAAAAAAGACAAAACAGAACCACATACAAAAACCGCAAAGAAACAGCCCGCAGGCCAAGTTCAAGGTGATTTTCATGGTATCTCTGTTTTTCCTTTCCTTTCTGTAAGCACATGCATTCTGACTGTAAAAGATACTTACGCCATTGACATTGTATGGTGATGGGGGACTCTGCTGTATTAAATAGCAGTGCTGTCCTCTTTATCTTCAGTAGCAACCTGGAATGTTCATTTGTTTCCGTTTCTGTGGCAAGTGTATTGTCATGCAGGTTGTAAAAGTGGTTCTTTTAGTTGCCTGTTATTTTTACTTATAGGCACTTACACCTTTATTATAGTGATTGTTTTCCGTGGATTCCTTTCTCATTCTTAATTTAGTGAAGAGTGTGTTTACCTAGACGTGCTTTTCCCCTTGGACAGCTGGGGAGTCTTGGATCAATCAGTTAACTTCCTGTATTGCCCGTGATGGTTATGAGGATCAAATACAAATGTATAAATATGCCTTATAAATACCATAAACATTTTTTTAAAGATTTTATTTATTTATTTGACAGAGAGATCACAAGTAGACAGAGAGGCAGGCGGGGGTGGGGGGGAGCAGGCTTCCCACTGAGCAGAGAGCCCGATGTGGGGCTCAATCCCAGGACCCTGAGATCATGACCTGAGCCAAAAGCAGAGGCTTAACCCACTGAGCCACCCAGGCGCCCCTACTAACCAAGATGATCTCTAAGACTCCTTTCAGTTATAAAACTGAAGTTCTCTAAGACTTGCAAAGCGATCTTCCTAGTATATTCTATAAATTTAGATAATTGGGTTATGTATGGATTTATGGTCAGCTCTTGGAGACACCAGATTTTATAGTAAATGTATCTTTTATATATATATTTCATATACATATAAATATACTTATTTATTATTTCTAATCTATTCAGAATGTCAGTATGACCTACACAGACTGTATTTTCACTGTTTGCTTCTCAGATATTCAGAACACATTTTACTCTCCAGCAGAATTATTTGACAACATATTTCCCTGCCCTCTGAATCTCCATGGATGAGCCAAAAGAAAAAAAAAAAAAAAAAAAAGAAGAAGAAGAAATAGCATCTCCATTTGTCACTAAATAAAATGCTGGTATGGTTCTTTTCTATAAATCCAGTTTTATTACCTTCCTCCAAAGTAATTTCTGATAATTCAGCCAGAACTCTCACTTTTGTCTATCATTTTCATGCTAGATTTTTGAATAAGAGAGCTATCTCTAATTTTAACCTAGGAAGAAAGGATTATAAGGCAAATTTCAAGACCCTGGCTTTGCTGTCTGATCTGTGAAATTTGGAAATTTGAAGAGTCCCTTTACTTTTTTTTCCCTTTACTTTTTAAAAACATTTTTGTTCTTATTTTCAGTGTCCATTTGTTCCCTTCAGCTTTCTCACATGCATGACTCTTACAGCCCCTTGTAGAGAGCTCGGCCATATTGATTTAATGGTAAGTTTCAGTAAATTTCCCCTGTTACAGGGCTTGCTGCATACCAGGCAGCCAGGGGGAAGCAGACAGATGTGCTGGTTAACTAATTTTAAAAGAGAAAAAAAATTCCATTTTCTCCATTCTTTAATGTCATGGCTGTCCTGCCAATGACCTGATACTGAGATGTTTTAGGTTCCCCCTGGCATATGTTACAGGAAGGAGTGACCTGACCTTTTAAAAATTTTATTAACATTTATAAATTTGTTTTAGTGTATTATGTTGGAAGCAGTGATTTTTCTCCGGAATGAATTGGGGTGACTGCTGTATAGTTTGGTAGCCATGTCCTACATGAAGCTGGTGGACGTTACAGAGAGTATGCAGATGCTGGGGGGCTTTCCCCCTTCTTCTGCTGCTTTTAAAGCTTCTGCTAACGAGGGTGGAAACATTTTAAATTTTCCTTGAAAGCATTTTACAAACAACTGAATCATTAGTGTCAGCCCTTACGTAGCTGGTTATGTTTTCATTATTGCTGGATGAAACACTGAGGCATGGGTATTCATGCATTCTCCTTTCTTCAGCCTCTTCTCCATGCCTAATGTATTCCAGACACTGTGCCAGTCACTAGGGCTGTAAGAGTGATGGCCACGGTCCCTGTTCTCAAGTAATTTACAAACTGATGGATTAGGAACCTGTGGTATACAGTCAAGATTCTAATCAAACCTTTTTTTTTTCCTCCTCTCCTAACTCTGTTCGAAGCCCCAACCCATACCTTGTTTTGCTTTGTTTTTAACTATTCTATTCTGTCTTGCTAGTAAATAATTTACTAGTAAATGATTTAATTTCTAAATACTTTGTGGGCAGAAATATTTGTCATAGATCAAAAAAGGAAATCTTTATTAATGCAAATAACAGGAACCCAGCTACATTCACTTTTATTGCCATAGCAATCAATTCTCATCTCTTCCACTGTGCCCTAAGAAACTGAGCAGTGCGTGGGTGTGTGGAAGGGACACATCTCCCACGACAGCGAACCCCGGAGCCGGGAGAGGGGGCCTGCTGCCTCTCTTGCCCGTTCACCACAATCACAGTTGTGATGCTGACGGTGATGGACACGCCATCCATCATCGGCCTCTTTCCAGATGCTCCTGTACCATGAAGTGAGCCTCCCAGCTCCTCAGAGAGTATGGATTGCTGTTTTATCTTGCAGTAAATATTTGTTTGTTTTATAGACAGGGAAATTGAGGCATTGAGAACATGAGTGGGTAGATAAATAAGTCATGGACACTGCTAGGAAGCATCAGCTAATGTTGATTGAGCGCCTGTGGAACATAATACTTTCCTAAGCCCCACGCGGTATATTTTGTTTCTAGTTTTCCTCCTTTACTGCTCGAGGAGAGTATTCCAATGGAACGTACTGGCTTGAGTTTACTCCCTCGTCCTCCGAGAAAGCTGTTGTTTTGTTGTTGTACATTTTACTTTTGCATTTGCACTTTCCTGATTACATTTTACTGGTGACTTTAGGTATAGATAAGACCTCAGAAGAACATCAGCCGTGCTTCCAGATTCTAGGCTCTTCCAGGTTTCATCACTCAGTTTTTCAAAAATCGTGAGCGTTGTTATATATCAGATGCTGTGCTCGGGGCCGAGGCCAAAAGATGAATTAAGACTCAGTTCCTTATTCCCAAGAAACCCCATTTTAGTAAATTCTTTTTAGTACCATGAAAATTGTAATACACTTTTTTGTTTGCCTGTTACTAAGATAAGCAACTCTTTATTGCAGAACTTTTCAGAGCCTTTTATACACATGGCTCACTGTGACTTTCCAGAGGCAAAGAGTGTATATAACATTTTTTTAAGGTTATCTGAACAATAAACACGTTAGTCAAGGATTTGGGGGCTTCTGTTCTTTAGAACACACTGGAAACATCTGATGACATGGCCATTTCTGCCCATCCACTTGCCAGTCAGCGCTGAAAATGATTGTGGGCAGACAACCCAACTTTGCCAGAATAGCCGTTAAAGATTCCGTCTCATCATTCTGTGAAGCTGGTTTTCACCCCAGCTACGTAGCAGCCAATGGAAGAGAAATAGACTGCTTCCCAGCCGTGCACACTTAAGCTCAACCTATAGATTTGTATTCATGAAAAGATTACTAGTCACCTAATCTAGCCCCTATATTCAACTTGAGAGGAATTTGGAGCTAGTATAGTAAAGCTTTGTGACTTACCTAGGATTTAGAAGTAGCAGAGCCTAAAACAATCCAAGTCTCCCAACTCTTCCATGATACCAGATCCCATCTCAGATGATACCTGATCACAAGTTTTCTACCTCAAAGACATGGAACTTCTGGGGCGCCTGGGTGGCTCAGTGGGTTAATGCCTCTGCCTTCGGCTCAGGTCATGATCCCAGGGTCCTGGGATCGAGCCCCGCATCAGGCTCTCTGCTCAGCCAGGAGCCTGCTTCCTCCTCTCTCTGCCTGCCTCTCTGCCTACTTGTGATCTCTCTCTGTCAAATAAATAAATAAAATCTTAAAAAAAAAAAAAAGACTTGGAACTTCTAAGAACCAGCAGGTATGGTACAAACAACTACATAAATAGTCTTTATATTTATTTATTTGACAGAGAAAGATCACAAGTAGGCAGAGAGAGAGAGAGGAGGAAGCAGGCTCCCTGCCGAGTAGAGAGCCCGATGCGGGACTCAATCCCAGGACCCTGAGATCATGACCTGAGCCGAAGGCAGCGGCTCAACCCACTGAGCCACCCAGGCGCCCCCATAAATAGTCTTTATAATCAAATAAATGAAAGATAGCCTTTACAATAAATGCTTTTTGCCCTTTTCCAACAGAATGTCTTTGCGGTTTGCTCACCTGCTGTGTATTCCCTCATCATGTTTAGAGTGTTTTAGCTAAACAACCATGTTGTGTCTTGGGCGCTGGGGAGCGTCCCTCCTCTGTTCCCCACAAATGAGTGTAGTGATTCACTGTCAAAATCTGTGCACTACAGAAGCCCTTTGTAGGTTATGTTCTGAATGTTTATTTGTTTGTTTTTTAATGTCAAAAGAAGTGCAATAAATCTAGGCAGGGTTAATAAAAGCCATTAAATGTATGAATGGAAGATAAGTTATAAGACAGCCTTGCTTTTCTCATAAACGTGTCCCAGAAATGCATGAAAGACAAGTAAAAATGTACACGTACATTGTATAATAGTCCATGGGCATCTTTAGGTCATGTTCACGGTCGTTTGCCAAACAGGCAGTTTTCTGAAGCTTTTCTGTAACAGGGCACCCAATAGCATCATAACAGTATAGTTTCATACTTGTGAACAGATTATAGTTCATATGTCTGGTTCATTTATTAGTTAGTTGTTTGGAACTCAGAATGCATTTTCTCATAGAAATAATCTTATTTGGTACAAACCTCTGCAAAACAGTGTTACCCACCATCTATCTCTAGTGTCTTACTGTAGCTTTCTCAACTTAACTAAAATTTGTGTCTGGTAATGGATTTAGAGTCGGCTTGAGATTCTGGGAGCCCACCTCTTCCTACTGAAACCTGGCAGCAGGGTTAGAAGTTCATAGGCCCTGCTGGGACTTGGTAAATAAAAGGGACCTTAGAGATCATCCAGTCCAACCTTCTTGTTTTAGAGAATAAGGACATTACCCTCAACATGCCCTACTTGTGGTCACCAAAGAGCAGGGCCGAGATTTCGTACTTGAGAAAGGTAGGTGGTGAGGGGCAGTTTCCAGGGGTCACTGATGTGAGGAGCATAACATGACCTGGGTGCAACGGCAGTTCTGGGAAAGGCAAGTCTGCGCATGGCGAGGAGGATGCAGGGTCCTTCTTGGTAGGCCCATCAGGATTGTTCTCCCCTTTTAGCCTCTCTCTTTGTGGCCTACAATGGCGTCTTCCCCTTCCTAGTTGCCAAGGCATATTGGGTGAACTCCCTCTCTTTGGACAAGATGGCGCTCACCTTTCCCTTCTGCATTGGCCCTACCAGTGCCTCAGCACAGATGCTCCCTTCTTCAATGAGGCCATGTCTTGAGGGGAGAGTTGAGGGGCAGAGCAAGCTGTCTTTGGTGCTTGCGGAGCCTGCAGTGGTGCCCGGAGATGGACAAGGAAGGATGTTTCCAGCAGTGGGTAAGGAAGAGGAGTTGTCAGGCGTCCCAGGTCAGGGGTGTGGGTGATGAGGCTGCCTGAGTGTAGAGCTGGCCTCGGCGTCAGCGCCAGGGGAGCCGTTGTGAAGTGGGGGCAGGGGGAGAGAAAACAAGGGCAGAATCATGGCTAAGCTGGGGGATCTGTGTGCGTGTTCGTTAGGACCCAAGTCTCTACACTTGTGGATATTGTTTGCCCAATGGAGATAGTCCCAGTTGGTTGAATGATCTGGAGAACATTCGTATACATTCCTGTGTGAGGGCATTCACCACAATGATAGTGTTTTGTTTGTATTTAACAAATATTTATTTAGCTTCTATTATGCATCAAGCAACGAAACAAATGAAGTCCCTGCTCTTAAGGAGTTTATATTCTAATGGGAGATTCAGATGATAAACAAATTAAAATACCTCAGGGTGGTAAATACTTGAAGAAAAATAAAGCAGGGTGGAAAGGAGGCAGATAAGTTGCTGTTTTATATAAGGTGTTCAGAGAAAGTGTTCAGGCAAAGACTTGAATGAAATTAGGAAGCAGCAAACCATGAGATACCTAGGAAAGAAACCTTCTAGGCAGAGGAAAGAGTTTTTTATGTTTTTATTTAGTTTCCACTTAACATACAGAGTAATATTAGTTTCGGGTGTATAAATACAGTGATTCAACACTTCCGTACAAACCCCAGTGCTCATCCCAACAAGTGCCCTTCTTAATCCCCATTCTCTCACCCTAAGGCCTTTTAGATGGTGCTAAGCCCATTCCCACCTGGGCGAGGTGGGAAACTATTGGAGACTTTTGAAAAGAGGAATGTCGTAATCCGATTTAACTTTGTAAAGGATTGCTTTGGCTGCCATGTGATAAATGTACCATAAGGGGACAAAAGTAGTAGCAAAGAATAAAAAGCCACTGCAATAATTTGGGTTAGAAATGATGACATGAACTAGGTTGGCAGCAGTGTAGGTGAGAGGGGGTCCCACTCTGGATGTCCTGGGAAGACTGGGAAGACTGGCCAGTGGGTTGAATAGGAGTGTGAGAAAAAGAGGAGTTAAGCAGATCGCAAAGGTTTTTGACCCAAGCAGCAAGAAGAATGAAGGTGGGATTTCCAAAGAGGGTGAAGATTGCAGGAAGAGCTGAGTTCAGTCTTGAAGATGGAAATTTGAGATGCCTGTTAGATTAGCCAAGTCTGTATGTTGAGTGGTTAGTTGGATACAAGACTCTACAGTTTGGAAGTGAGAACTAAACCAGCGTTGTCCAGTAGAATTTTTTTTTATAACTTCACTGTCCGATATGATAGCCATTAGCCACGTGGCTATTAAGCACTACAGTTGTGGCTAGTGCAACTGAGGGGCTAATTTCTTATTATTCTTTATTTAATGAATTTAAATTAAAAATGGGAGAGTCACATGTGGTTAGAGCTACGGTACGGGTCCGCATGAAAGACCATAGATATACTTTTTTTTTAAGATTTTATTTACTTATTTGACAGAGAGAGACACAGCGAGAGAGAAGGAACACAAGCGGGGGAGGATTCTGAGAGGGAGACGCTGAGCGGGGCGCTTGATGTGGGGCTCCATCCCAGGATCCTGGGATCATGACCTGAGCCAAAGGCAGACGCCCAACAACTGAGCCACCCAGACACCCCACAGATATAAATTTGAAAGTCACCAACATTCCAAGGCTGTGAAAAGCCCTGAGACAGGATACAATCCACTTGGGTGGAAGCACAGGTAAAGAAAAGACTTCCAAGACCTGGAACCTCCATCGTGTAGGTTGGGAAGAGGCAGAGCTCCTGACAGAGTTTTTTTTCAAAAAGGAACAGACAGTGAGGAAGCAAAAGACCAAGAGAAGTTAGTTTTTAGGCAACCAAGGGAAGGAGGTGTCTTAAGGAAAGGGGACAGCTCTGTCAGATGCTGCAAGGCTCTCCATCACCCTCATTACACAGCGAATCACTTAAGGGCTTGCCTCTTGAAGGACGGCTGTCCTCCAGCCCAGCAAACAATTGTTGCTTTATACATGTTTGCAAAGTGAAGAATGTTGAACAAACGAATGAATCGATCAGCTTTTACAAACTCATTTTCAGGAAATATGCTCCCTCATGTAATGTCAGCGCACTGAAATTTTACACCTCCCTTCTGGAAATCCCACACTGGGCTCATTCCTGCTTACTCGCCAGGACCTGCCTCCATACCCCCCGACTGGTGCTCACAGGACTTGATTTTGGAGAAGCTGGTACGGAGACTGTCTCAGCACCTTTTATCTCTGGAGGCGAAGTGAAAGAACGAGTTATCTGCCTGGGCCCCGCCTCCCTCTTCCTTACTCTGCCTTTCAGGTGTTGATTCCTTAAAGGACCTGCTTTTAAAGGGAATTCCTGGTAGGGAAGTTGGAAACTCTATGCTTGGCCTTTTGGCGCAGCCTTTAGGATCAAATGAAGAAGTTACTATTGGCTGGGAAGAAGCAAGTAATTTTACCCCAAATCCCTGAAACACTGGTGTGAGTTATTAAGTTGGTTATGGTGATACCTAAATCTATTTTTTTTTTTTCCTTTTCCAAATTCCCTGTTCATTCTTCTGGACTCTGTGCTGATGTCAACTTGGTTTCTTCTGCCTATTCTTTTGTGTATTTTTTTTCCTTGTTCTTTTCCTCATTTATTCCCATCTTGAAAAGTTCCATTCATTGTTCCTATGTGTGCCTTAATTCAGATCGTTACTTGGTCTAACCACACTCATTGTTATCTTGTCTTGCTGTTCCCTCATATGCTTTCATTTGGAATCTCTCCTTGCCTCCAGACTTCTGACTTCGTTCTGGGCACCTGGCTCTGCCTTAGCTTCCATTCTGTATTTGATACACAGCTTCTGATTATCTCTGATTAGCTTAAAGAGGAATCTCAAAAACAAAGGCACAGCATCCATGCCTTTCTCCTTGCCCCCTTTCATATGTTGATTATGGTTTCTATGGTTCTCCCCTTAAGTATGATTTCAAATAATTACCATGATACTTTGTTAATACTCATTTTCCTTGTTCTTTATTTCTGTATTGTACCACCTTAAAGTACTCAGTGAATGTTGTAATTGACACAGAAAATGCATTATCCTTCCTATTGTTAAAAATACTCAGTCATGTGGGTAGTGTTGGCACAGCACTGTATAAGGAGGAACAGATGCTAGGGTAGTATGGGGCCTGATGCTTGAGACCCACAGTGACTTTCCATAGTGAAGTCCAAGGGCGGCAAGAAATTTGTGTCAGTCTCAAGCACTACTGAGTTTATATCTGCCAAGAAAGAAATACAGAATTGTAGGTTACCTTAAATGATTAAAAGTCACATGAAGAATGGGGAAAGAAAATCCCTTTGGATTAGTGGCTAAAAAATCTTTTATAGTCAAAAGCCATACCAAAAGCAATGTGGGAGACCCTAGAAATCAGAGATGAAAATGGGAGTGGATTATATATAATACAAAAGACAAATGCACACACATTTCCTTCTAAATGGCCTTTTAATGTAAGACACGCTGATTAAGACAAAATGCATGGCTAATTAAGGCATGTCTTAAGAGGGCTTGGGGTTGCTGAATTCTTCACACATTGTTACACTTAGTTTATTTTGAATTCTGTTATGATAACTATATTATTTTTAAGGTGTGAATTATTACAGTCCACTTACATGAAAACGACAGATTAGTAAGTGAGGTTTGTGTGTTTAACCTCGTGATTTGGTTATATGCCATTTGTGTGCCTTGCCTAGAATGTTTGCCTTCTGATATTTCTGTGTGTTAACCCAGCTGCCTCCTTTTATTGCTGCCATATTACAATGGATGTTTTCTGCATTTTTATGAAGAGCCTATTAGCAGCATAGGCTTGATTTAAAGAATTTCTCCGGCTTATGAATACAGTTCATCTCTGTGAATGAATTTAGCACTTTAATGCTATTTATTTACTCCACACCATAAAATGTAATATAATAAATAATGGGTCCCTTGGGCTTGTGGTAAAACTCTGTGATCATCCTCCCAGCAGGAAGATGAGCATAACTTGAGTGGAGGAATAATGATCAAAATTCACCACGCTCACTGGGATGCCATTTATATACCTGAATCTAATAAAGGCAGAATTACAATGCTTAACATTATGCTTAGTACCAGCATCTGGATGTAAGGAGGCTGGGGGAAGGAAAAGACTCAGTCATATTAGCAACATTTTGGAAGATTATATCAATATCAACTCCAAATTAGCAATTTGGAATAAGGAAGTGTTCTTAAAACTACACAACACATGATTTCTTGTGATAAATACATGTTAGGTTAGTATTTTCTGCCATCTTCATCCATGGAAAATTTGTGGATTTTCGGCGGCAGGGGGAAGGTGGCAGAGGAGGACACCGTTTCGTAATTCCTTCATTACCAGTTTATCGTTTTGGAGCCTTTCAAGATGACCCTCACTGTCAGCTATCCATAAGTGAAACATCCGCAGTGAAGTGAACAAATGAAATATCTCATTGTGGGCATTGGTCAGTAGGGCCATTCCGTTTCATGGTTGAAGTCCAGAAGGAGTTAACATTCATGAATGCTTAGAATTCTGTGTGTGTAAATGTGTACCTGATTATATTGAGATTATCTGGGTTATCTTTGTATTATCTTTGCTTTTATCTCCCTTCATTAGACATTTCTTCCTTGAAATAAAAGGTCACAGACTTAACAGGAGCTTGACTGATAACGTAAATGAGTGACTTTGGCGTTAATGGAGACTTAGCCAAACTGGAGGGGCTAGCCTCTGTGGGGTCCTGCTAATCACTGTCATTTAGTAGATAATCCCAGTTGTGCCAGATTGTCTAAATTTGAAAAACAAGCAGAAAGTCAGATGCCTTTAATTATTATGTAAAATCTTCATGCATTCAATTGTCACCTAATTTTTAAAAATTAAAGAGCATAGACTCCTGTCACATATGTCAGCACTCTGGTTTGGGTTCATAGGTTGCCTGTGATAGTTCTGCTCTACATTTTAAGTTCATGAAAATGCTTATACAGTAAAGGCTGTCATTGTCCTGTTAGCTTGAGGCATTTACTACGAGCTCCAGCGTGCCTCCATTTTGAGTCTCCTTGGCCACACACAGTTGCCACATGACGCATTGCTAGGGCTTTTCTTTGAAATTAAATCACTCAGAACATCTGTAAAGGAAGACTGCTGAATGAAGTTAGGTATTGCAAAGTAGAGGTGTACATACCTCAAAAAACACAAAGTACTTAATGTTTCTTTTATATTGCGTTTTCAGTCTTTAAAATCAAGATAATTAAATTTTATTGCTTATTTATTTAAAAATATGTACATGGTAGAAGGATACGCTGAGGTTTCCCTTTATGGAAATCGAGTCATCGACAGATGATTTGGTGATCGTGTTTTGCTACCAGCAAATGGTACACAGAGCTGTCAGCAAATGAAGGCATCAACTCGAAGTGTAACATTTTTAAAAACCAGGTCTCAAAGGATTTTTTCATTTCACTCAAAGGCATTTGCTAAAGTCATAATTTTATTGTTTATCATATGATATGATACTCAGGAGAACTCAGGTTGATCTGTCCACACAACTCAGTGGTTCTCTAGATAGAATTTCTTTAGTAGCAACTAGAGCAGTAGATGTATGTATGTAATGGTGACCAATCTCCGAAGACTTCTTGTCTCATAGTTCTATCTAAGAATGTGTGATATCACCTTAGAAAAGCCAAGATGACAGAAATACTCTCTAGACTGTGTGTGAAGCTGTGGTTCGTGATCAGGGAAGAATTAGCTTTATACTGGAAGATTTGGAGGGCTGATTTGCTCGTTACCCACTTTTGGTGTAGGCAAACCATTTTACTTGGCAGACTGCGATTTAGAGCAGACTATGTTCCTGATGACCCTGTAAAATGAATAGCCCTAGACTGTATTTCCAGATAATGGAGGGCGGAACAGTGTAAAGTAACCCTCAGATGAGAGGCTTCAGAGGGGACAGTTTCAATTTGGTGAGCTGGGAGTTCGGTAGTACTTGTTTCTTGGTTGGGCATCTTCAATTATTAGACTGAGCTAAAATCTGCCTTCCTGTAATTTTTATTTTTAATTTCTTCAGCTTCTAAATTCACATAGCACTTTTTGGTTATCTTCTCTGGCAGGTGATCGTTTCTGCCTTGTGTATTATCTGTACTTGTATGGTGAATAAAGAATGGCTCATCTCAGGGTACCTGGGGGGTGCAGTTGATTAAGCATTTGACTCTTGGTTTCCACTCAGGTGGTGATCCCAGGGTGTTTTGATGGAGCCCCTCGTCGGGCTCCCTGCTCAGCACAGAGTCTGCTGAGAGTCCCTCCCCCTCTCTCCCTCTCCCTCCCCTCCTGCTTGTGGAGACAAATAGAATAGCTCCTCTCCATTTGGGAAGGTTGCCTACCCTTTGATGGAGAACATGAGGCAGCCACATCAGCTGATGGAACTCAGTCAGGCAGGGAGTTGCAAGATACGTGGGGATGAGAGTTGCAGTCATTTACTCATTCAGACAAATATTTACCAAGTGTCCATTATATACCACGCACTGTTCCTCAACAGCGCACATACCCTAACTTGATGCCTTAAATTTCCTTCGACTGTATACTCCGTGAGAACAAGATTTTTGTCTGATTACCTTTGTATATCCCACCTCATCGAGCACAGCATGTTACGCTGAGAATGTGTTCAAGTTTTATTTTTTAAATGAGTAAAACACTGAGTGCGCCTATTTTGGAAAGCACCATAGAGTAGATCTAATCCCTTTATGTCAGCCATTAAATAAATTAGTCACATTTTCCTTATGTGCAGACTTAAGTGACCTTAGTTTCTTAACAGTTGTTTTTTCTGAGTAGTTTGATTGCCTTTCTTGGGTTCTTCTCTAGTAAAGTATTGCCCTTGTCATGTGTCTGGCCCAGGAGGGAATATAGGATTCAAGATGGTGTCTGAGTATATGAAGTAGAAAGGAGAGTGCTGTATTTTCAGGGATTTGTGAATTCCCCATAAGGCATTTTATTAACTACCACCCTCTCCTTTTTTCCCCCAAGGCAGTCTTTTCTCTTTTTCACCAAGTAAATATATTAATTAACAGGATATGGTATGTCTGTGTAAGAGCCAAGTTTGTATACTCCGGAACCATACTCCTGATAATTTTCATTAGTGAAAAGACCTTTTATTTCCAGTAGGAGTTACTTATCGTGTGCATTACAGAATGCTCTCCAAAAAGTCATATACAACTACCATTTTGAGGATACACACATACATACAGCAAGTAAGTATACACATGTGTGTGTGTGTGTTTATGTGTTTAATGTGTTTAATCGAAAGAGAGAGAGAGAGAGAAGTGGGGGGAGAAAAAATTAAAATAAATTGATGACTTTCCAAGGCTCCATGTTCTTGCCTCCCTTATTCTGACATACTCGTTTATACTGATAATATCTGTGTGATCCTTGTAGAATATTATTGTTTTATTTGGCCTCCCTATTTCCTGTGCATGAAACAAAACTAACTGGCTTGGTAATTCTTAGTGTTTCTCTTGTCTCTCATTTTTAAGTTCTAGAAAAAAGAATTAAAATATTCTTGTTGACATCTTTGTTATGGTTAAGATGTGTTGCTCTTTCCTGGGAACTAATGACAAATCCCCTTGTCTTTACAATTGCACAAACCTTCTACCAAATCCATGGGTCAAACGACCCTATCCAGGTGATTTACTGTGCTTGATTTGATACATGATTTCATCTTTAGACACTTCCATCTTTGTCAGGGCCATACTGATCTCCCCACAAGGGATGTGGAGCTGAATTTCTCATATGTCAAATGCACTCCATGCATTAAAAAAAAAAAAAAAAGAAAGAAAAAAATGAGCATTATTTTGAGTTTAACCATAATAAAATTCCAAAGCTTCAATTTGTAATTCTAGGTTTTTATTTTAAAGTTTGCTTTTCTGTTTTTTGTTTTGTTGTGTTTAGTTTTTTTTTTTTTTTTTTTTACTTTGGTTTTTGCTTTCCTTCTACATTTCCAGCTTCCTTTATTCTTTAATTTAGCAAATATTTTTAAAATGCTCACATTGGGGGCACCCGGGTGGCTCAGTGGGTTAAACCTCTGCCTTCAACTCAGGTCATGATCTCAGGTCCTGGGATCGAGCCCCTCACCTTCCCCCACTTCTCTCTCTGCCTGCCTCTCTGCCTACTTGTGATCTCTATCTGTCAAATAAATAAATAAAATCTTTTCCAAAAAATGCTCACTATGTGCGAACTGTATTCAACACCTTGACAGTTAAAAAGGTAAATGAAAGCTCCTTTCCTTTTTCCGGAACCCAAAAAGCAATCCCTCTTAAATCCTTCCCTTTCTGCTAAATAGCATCAGAGTATAATGCGCTGGTGTGTTGTTGTTGTTAGTGTTCACTAAAAGATTGTATACATTTTAAGTTTCCTTCAGTGTTCTACAGGTAATGTTTTACAGAGCCTGCATCACTTAGTCAACTAGAATGCTTATTTCAGGTCCCGTGATGTGCTCAACAGTATACTGGACTTAAAATGCATCACTATAAATATACTCATAAACTTTCATTGACCATTTTCAATAAGGCTCTATTTTCTCCAGGTTCAGAATGCTGTTTTAATAAAGGGTGAATTTTATGGAATGGAAATTGTGTTAAATATATTTTAGTAAAGCTTTTATATATGTGCATGCGTATGTATATATAGGTAGATATGTGTGTGTGTGTGCATATATATATGCACACACACACACACGATCTTTTCTAAATAATATTTCTGTATGTTATAAATACAAAAAGCTTTTTTGGTTAGATTTAATTGCATGTATAACAAAATTTGCAGGGCCATTTTGCAACACCATAGATGGACTGCTTTATTCCATAGACTAATTCCAGTTCTAAACCATAGGAAAATTTTCGTTAACTAATTGAAACACTCATTTGGATAAGAACTTCAGCAAGGTTCAGTAATTCTCAATTTCCCACTTTGCTTGCAAAACACAATGTAAGTACAGAATTACGCTCTTCACAGCTTATTACACTGTGTGTTCACTCAAAGGGAAATAATTTAATGCAATTTACTCCCAACTGTTTCCCTCATGCTGACCCCTTTATTAAAGTAACTGATTTCTCAAGGTTATGTTTATTTTGAAACTTTTATTTATTTTTGGGGGGGAGGTCATAAATTGAATCACACACCTGATGTCGTCCCTCACCTTTTGTTTTTACCCCCTTCTGGATTTCTGCATTGTGTCACCACCCAAGCTCTTGAAGGCTCCTGCCCTCCTCCTTCCTGCCCGGTTGAGCTCCATTACTTCTTTCAAAACTTAGGCATTTTATTTTTGTATTTCTCTTGTTATTCTTTCATTGTTCAAACTGATCTCAGGACTTCTCTTTAGTTCAGGTGCATCACATACTAATCATTTAGGCCCTTACCCTGGAGTGTTTTTGTCAACATTTCCCAAGTTGGAAAAGCACAGCATATTTTCACCCGTTATCCCATAAGTCTAATGCTTCTCCTCCGTAAATTGCTCATTTGGAGAGAAATCAACACGAATGCACCATTTCAAAAACCAGAGGAAATTTTATTTTCCAGGTTTTACAAAGGCTTTTTTTTTTTATATACCTTATGCTACCTTTGTTCCAAATCAGGCTTTTTAACTTACCTTCTCCCAAAGCATTTTTATTAAAATGTTGTTTTTAATTTCTCCTTCTCATAAGGGATGGTGATCAGTTATCACTCAGAGCAGAACCTTGCACCTGACAAGTGAGGGACTCCTATGGAAACTGCTCTAACATGGCCAGGAACTGGCCCTGGAGAGTTTAGTTTTGTTCTGGTTTGTTTTAGCTTTGCTTCAATCCCAGCTTCTCCCCATGGGATGGTGGAGACATTATAGGAACTATAATGCTTTATAATTGGTCAACATTGCCAGTCTTTATTTGCGGTAGGGCTTTTTTTTTCTTCTAGATTTTGCATTTTCTCAGTGCACAGCATTCTGGAGGACACTGGAGCTAAAAGATTACTCAGAAATGGCCAGAGGTGATAATGTATACAGGACAGCATTAGTTTGCTAATTTGCATGCGATCTAAGCATGGAAGAAAATAGAAATGCAAGTTTAGAGTGGTTAACAGATCACATTATCTCATTGTTAAGGAGTGGGTGTTTAAAAAAAGGTAGGTGAGACTCCTTTGTGGTTCTTACTGATTTTATTTAATGAATTTATTTCTTCCTTCTAAGGAACCACCTTTACTCCTCAGCAATCCCTGTGAATTAGAGGCTAAAAATCTTTGTTTTACATCTGGGGAACAAGTGGATATTCCTCAGCTTCCTCCTCATACAAGAGGGTGATTGATGGTTTTGAAATCAGAGTCTTAACTGAAATAAATTTTGTCTCAATTTGAGAAAAAACAGTGATAACACAGGTTGCCCTGCCCAGCCAAATCAGGCTTAGGGGACTTTTTTTTTCTTTTTTCTTCTTTCTTTTTGGTCTTCTCCATTTACATGTACCCTGGACTAAAAATCTCCTATTTTCTCCTAAACTTGATTTAACAACATGGCATACGTTTCAAATGTCTGAAATAAAGAACATAGCACATTCTACTGAACTAGGAGCCTAGTGGTTTATATATGCTGGGTCTAATGCATTCCTCACCTTACATAAATCTCCAGAAAAGCTGTAGGAAGGAAACACATTCCCCTGACACGACAGGATGTAAAATGGATATAAACCAATTACTTTTTGCAGTTCTTAGAGCAGTCTCAGGAATCCTGACCCCTCTGACTTCATTTTCAGGCAAGAACCCTCCACCCCCACCTTGCAAGGAAAAATAATTGAGCCGAATTCCGAGCAAGAAGCAGATCAAGGTTCTCAAAGAATAATTTTGCTGGGACCTATGAAGCAAATCACCTCTCAAACATGCCAAAAGTAGTTGTTTAAACACATTTAAGACTCTAATCACAGCGGTCTTTGATGAACTTTTCCCACTTTAAATACATCAAAGTAAGTAAAGAGAGTAGAGAAGGCCATTAGAAAATCATTATAATAACACCAACATTGATCTACTGCTCTCTTCTTTGGAACCTGCCCTCCCCTTGTTTTAAGCTATTCAGGTGGGCTTTATATAGTGAAGTAATCAAACTCTCCAGGCCATCAAAAAAGAAATTTAAATGAAGGGAAAAATAAAACCAAAACACTTCTTAAAGATTTCAAGGGAGCTGATGTGTGCTGTGAGTACCCAGTTTTGGGCTGTGACTTTCAAGTTGAACCTTTTCCGTGGTAAATAGCCTCCTGCTTATGCCCGCGTGTTTTGGCTTAAAAAAAATCAATCTCTGAGAAAATGGGCTTCCATCTTCCTTTCAGCCCCGTCTCCTTTGATGATTGATGTTAATTCAGTAAGCTGCTGACCCAAGAAAAAAGAATTGTTTGTGCTGTTGTTTTGAATAAATAAACTTACAAAGAATCAATGGCTGTAGCTTAGAGAAATTAGATGGTAGAGAGCATAAAGTCTCTTTCTGTCGTGTTTCTCATGTAAATAAAGCAGGTAAAGGGCATTTCGGTGCAGGATATCTTTTTGAATGATGGAGGCTTGCTTTGAAGGGGAATTGTTTTTAATTTTAAAAGAAGTGTTCTCTGTGTATCTGAAGTGAGAAAAGTCCGGATTTCTACAAAACAGGACACCTACTTATTCCTGCAAACAATTCCAAACTGGCAGTAGGGAAGCAGTCCCTGGGCCTCAGCTCACATTTAGTATTATTTGGTTTTTTGGACCTCCGTCTTCCCACTGCCGTACAGAGAAACATTTCGGAAGGACTTTTGGAATGTTCTTATTTTGTTTTAAAATGGAAAGGCAATGTGGTCTGCCAGACCAAAATAGTTAACCCAGGCAATTTTTCTGATCTCACTGGCTGTGTATGGACTGACTGTACTGAGTGCTTTTGCTTTGCTTCATCACCATTTCCTTGACCTAAACCATACCACCAAGTGCTGTCATGGAGGGAAGGTGACATCACCTGTAAAGACTATTCTTCAGGCAAAAAGGTGATTCACTGGGTTCCTGGCCATGAGACTTAACACTGGGTGTTACAGGCTCTTCAAGACTTTGGAAAATTGAAAGACGGCCTTGCTTTCTCTTCCCTTTTGGTACCACTTAACTCCAGCAATGGCAAATAAAGATGGTGCTTCACTTACATTACCTAATTCATAGCTGCAGCCAAACCAGCACACATTTTTGTTAAAAACATATGCAGAGTTAGAACTTAACATTGCCTGTGCCAATATCAGCTTTACAAATCGTAAAC